>NC_092872.1:372701718-373034496 GCF_028372415.1 Notamacropus eugenii | reverse complement strand
AAGACAATGAGCCTGACCATTTGAATGCAAATAGATACTTCTGAATGACTTGTAAATAATTTTCCTCCCAAACAGGTTACACATCTTTCCACAAGCTTGTGTAGGCTATTTATTAGTTTATCAAATGCTTCAAAGCCAATACAAAGTTTAACTTCCTCTGGTTCCTATCCAATTACCCTTGCTTCTAAATATTCAGATTCTGAATAACAGATTTTTATCCCTGAACCAAATCTTTGCCATCTCCTTCCTTAAAGTACTCCCAGCAACTTTGTTAAACAATAGCTACCTTGATGCTATGGCCAAACAACCCTTAAGGAGGACAGGAAAGGAGATAATTGTCCAGTAATCCTGCTTCAGCCATCTCAGGCTGCCTTTCTCATGGTAAGGTCCACTCCAAAGAAATGCATCCCCTTTCAGAGGGAGTCTCCTAAGACATAAAGAGCACACACTAACACTCCAATCAATCCTACCATTCTTTCCGTAATTTTTCAGCTCATTTTAGACCTCTGGGTTGGAGAAAGCTGCTGTGACTTTCTGGATGGGACCCAGGCATTTCTATGTGCTGCACTTTCCTCCAATTAGTGATTAATTCTCTTTCTCTATTCTCCTCCCCACTCTCCTTTCCTCTCCTCCTCCACCATTCTAAACCTCCTGGGCATTTGATTCTTTTTTGGGAAGAAGGCAGGGTGTGGGTGGGGCTGGGAGACCTGATCTGAGCACATATTTGTTTACTTGTGCTTGTGAGCACCATTCTTTTTATTAAACTCAGCATTGCCCTGAAGGGAACGAAAGCAATGTCATGGATGAAAAAAGAGAGCGCTACTTTCTTCATGCCCAATAAAAGCTGAAGGATGATCAGCAAAATATACACGTAAAAGACTATCCTGCTGTATTATGAAAACATATCCCTAATCCCTCCTTCCTCCCACACCCTAGGAGCACCAACGGAAGAACTGGAACTATCTGGATGGAAAGTAAGGGAAATCAATATCCTAGAATAAAATTTTGAAAACAAAATATGTGGGGAGGGCAACTGGAAAGAAACCAAGGAAAAAATTTCCCCCTAAGGCTAAAGGATCCCTACCACCCCCAGCAGAGACAATTAAGACTAATAGGGACATTAGAGCAATTGAAGCCTACATATCAAAGGAATCCCCGGGGCAAATCACGCCCAGCAAGCTTCACAGCCTGGGAGCTGTATTCCCCAAACAAACCCCTCTTTGTGACTGGAAAGAGCCAAACGGGTCATAAACAACAGTGGAAAACTGCATTGTTTGACTACAAATGAGCACCCAGCAGGGCTGTTAAAAGGAACTTTCTCCAAGAAAATATTCCTCTTCTGATTACATGGGTCATATTCAAAGGATATCTTGCTCCAGCTTCATGAGTCTATTTTATTTTAAATGTTTAACAGAAAAGTGTCACCAAAGGCCTTCAAGGAGAGCTTTAGAGCCAGAAGACAGCTAACTGGCCCAGTAGATAGAGCAGGTGTGGAGCTAAAGATAGGTCTGAATTAAAATCTGTTTCCATAAGCTCACCAGCTATGTGACTCTGGCAAGTGCCACAACCTCAGTTTCCTCAATTATGAAATGAGGGTAGTCATAATAGGTCCTACCTCCCAAAGTTTTGGGGATTTGAAGGAGATAATATTTGTAAAACACTGAGCATAGAGTCTGGCATATAGTAGGTGCCTAATAAATGCTTGCTTCATCCATTCCAGGAGTGTACAGGGCTAGTCTCCGTTTTACAACAAGTTGGCTCTAACTTTGAATAATTTCCTTTCTCTTATGTCTGGTTTCTCCCATCTTGAAATAGGAGCATTTAGGCCTATGATAAAATAGCTCAAATTGTACAGAGATAGGAAATATGAAGATCTGAGTTCAAATTTTGCCTCAGATACTTACTAATTGTGTAACCTTTGCCCTTTGGCACGTCACTTTAATCTCTCAGTGCCTAACTATCCTTATCTTTAAAAATGAAGGGATTTCACTCACTAGACTCTACATTCCCTTCCATCTCTAACTCTGTGATGCTATGACTCATTGAGCCAGCACCTGGAATAGATTAGGGGCTAACTTCTAAGTAAAGAAAGTCGGATTCAGTAAATCAATCAAGATTTATTAATTGACTACTATGTGTCAATGTGCTGAGTGTTTGTGATGCAAAGAGAGGCAAATACCCAGTCCCTTCTTTCAAAGAGACCAAAATCTAGTGTAGTCACTCAGACCTGGACTGAGTGGTAAATCTCTTAAATTCCCTTTGTTCCTAAACAGCTGACTATAAATTGCATAATAGTTGTTCATCTGCTTGTATGTCTAGAAAAGGGAATTGGAGTTCCCTATGTAGATGAAATCATGAGTCAGAATCAAAGTAATAACAGATTACTTTTATGGAGGGCCTGTAAGGTTTACAGAGCACTTTGGTCACAATAAGTATAGGATACATGTGTAGGCAGAGAGGAAGTTGCTTATAAAGTCCATCCCAACTTTTAATATTTCATGACTTTATTTTATTCAGTTTGGAACCTCTTTTCCCCTGAAAAAAAGGGACAGATAATCAATACAGAACATCTTAGACTAAAACAGCTTATCTTTTATGATGCTGCTATTGACCAATACAAAGAAGATCAAATCCTCTAAGTGCTGCATCCCCCTCCCCCCAGCCCCAGTTCTGCTGCCAAGGAGTGGCCATGAGTTTGAAAATGCATTCCTTGGGGATTTGATTTCCCTTGTGACATTTGAAATGTCATCTGTAGCCAGGTAATTAGAGTCTGCATGGTACAAAGGACTCCAAAGAGTGGCAGAAACTGGGTTTAGACTTACTCTGTTACTTATTGCCTATGTGATTACAGGTAAATGACATTTTCTCTGAGCCTCATTTTCATCATTTATAAATTTAGGTTCAGACTAGATGACTTCCAAGGTCCTTTTATAGCACCATACCTCTGATCTTGTGAACTAAAATCATTCATAAGGGTTTGAATTCATCACTTCAGTATCTAAGGCATGTTCTATGAAGTTTGGATTAGGTCAAAGAGCTGTACTCAACAACCTAGAGGGCCACATGTGTCCTTGAGGCTGCAGGTTCCCCAACCCTGACCTAGGCTATTTTTCTAACCAGCAGAACAAAGCAGTTACTACCTGTTTCACAGATAACACATGGGAGGCACTGGAGTTTTCAAACTCCAGCCTCTAATAGGTTTATTCTTGATCTGGTCAGACAGGAAGACGGATTTGGAGGCATTAATCATCTTACCTTATACTAGCCTAGTCTTCTCAAAAGAAGTTGCTGATAATGGGAGCACCAACTGCTATACATTCCCTAATCACCCTTCTGGAAGTGTCTACTGTGAAGGGGGGCAACTCCCCTACATATCAATGGGGTCAGTCAAGACAGGCACAGCTTGTGCACTCCCCTGTATCCCCTCAAGCCTCAATGGGGGCTGGTTGAGGTAGGTACATGCATTACTCTATGTGGACTCCCCTATAGGTTCCCCTATGGATTCCCCATGGTTTCCCCTATGGGTTCCCCTCAAGTCTTGATGGGGCCTAGTCAAGACACACAGACATTTCCTTATATCTCACTGTGCAGTCTGAGTAGAACTGTCTATCACTATGATTCTAGGGATTACTATCTAGAATCCTTGGAGCTATTCTGGATACCTAGAAACTAGACATTGCCATGGCCATGGATTCTGAGAAACAGAACTCTAAAAACTCCTTATATGCACTATCATGATGACATATATGAACTCAGAGTGGCCCGGTTGTTTTAACTTTTTAACTTTTTGTTTTTGTTGTAGCAGGCTTTCTGGGCCCACTCCTTCAATTCACACTCTCTTTGAAGAGTTCCCAGAGGATAATTACTAATAATTTTCTTCAGCATTCTAAGGGCAACACTAAGGAGCTAAAGGTTTCCTGTATTGTCACTCATAAGTCCTCATTGATGTGCTCCCCATCAGCCAGAGTTAATTAGCTTTTAGAAAAGACATTGACTAAGTAGGAGTAGAAAGAACAATTGTTACGGAAAAACTCTCTCCAAACCAGGGGCACTTTTTCCCTTTGTACACTTAAGGTCTCAAGGGGGAAACATGGTCTCAAACATAGATGGCACATTGGCCAAAGGATCAACTCACCATTTCTGGATCCTCACAAAATTCTCCCTATGTTGTGCTCTGTTGTGCTCCAAGGTTACAGTGCCCTTATAGAATCCTCGAGCTGCCTTTCCTCAATGTGCCCAATTTGTCTTTAGTATATCCCTTAGCTCATGATTCAGAAGGTCCCATCAGCTACTGAAGCTGTGGGGACATTGTTATCGACTCTGGTAAATGATTATCACTCCATCAGTGGGAGTGGGGTCAGTAAGTAGATCAAAAAGCATTTAAGAAAGTTGTGCCACATGCCAGCTCCTGTTCTAAGTTCTGTGGATACAAAGAAAGGAAAAAAAGAAAGATGCTGCTTTTAAGGCACTCACAGTCTACTTGGGGAGACAATGTGCAGACAACTATGGATGAATGAGGTGTATATGGGATAAGTAGGAGATAATCAGCAAAAGGAAGGTACAAACATTTAGGGAAATAGGGAAAGACTTCTTATAGGAAGCTTTATAGCTAAATTTGAAAGAAGTCAGGGAGGGTAGGAAATGAAGGTGAAGACGGAAAAAATTCCAAGTACAGGGGATAGTCAGTGAAATGGCCCCAGTAGGAGATCGTATGTGGTTTGTCCTCCATTCTGGAAGAGGACCATGACATCAGGGAGATAATGACATGACTTGCATTGAATTGGATGTATGTGAAGGAGGGCTATACAAAGTCAACAACCTCATTTTCTCCCCTACAGTCATCTAGGTTCAGTGACCAGATATAGATCAGGATGACTGGAGATGGCCCAGGATGTTGTGGGAGACTATAGCATTTTTAAGCTAAGGTCTTTCCAAGTTCTCACTTTGAGTGAGGCAATGCCAATTCAGTGAATAGGCCTGTTGCCCCTTTAGAGGAAAAAAAAAAACACATCAAACTAAAAGGAATCCCTTAAGCTTGCTGGACAAAAGAAAAACAATGTTTATATTCATTCTGAGGCAGGAGACCACAAAAGAAACCATTAAGAGGTGCTTGGGCAGGGACCTATTGTTTTCCAATTAATGAGATCCACAGGGAATTGGATTTTAGAAATGATCTTTGAAAAAAGAAATCTAGATGGTAAACCCCAAGATAACTAGGTAGGTTTTAGCCATCAAAATTTACCTTCCTTTGGACAAAGTATGATCAGGTAAAGGAAAGAAGGGAGGGATTCAGAAAAGGAGAGGAGAAAAAACAATTTTCTTCTCCCCCCACTCTTCCCCATGCCCGTGGAAATTCCTTCTTGGGAATCCTTCATCTTAGGATTTTACCAGCACTGACTTATTGTTTTGTACCTTAAAGGGGGATTTCCATATGATCAGATCACTTAACATGGAGACACATTTTTTTTTTTTGTATTTAAATTTATTTATTTAAGTTTTCAACATTCATTTCCACAAAATTTTGGGTTCCAAATTTTCTCCCCATTTCTCCCCTCCCCCACCCTAAAACACAGAGCATTCTAATTACCCGTATTACCAGTCTGTCCTCCCTTCTAACATCTCTCCCTTCCCTTATCCCCATCTTCTCTTTTGTCCTGAAGAGCAAGATGAATTTCTATACCCCATTACCTGTATTTCTTATTTCCTAGTTGCAAGAACAATATTCAACAGTTATTCCTAAAATAGTTCCAGCTTCTTTTCATCCCTCTTTCCCCACCTATTCCCTTTGGGAAGGCAAGCAATTCAATATAGGCCATATCTGTGTAGTTTTGCAAATGACTTCCATAATAGTCATGTTGTGTAAGACTAACTATATTTCCTTCCATCCTATCCTGCCCCCCATTTCTTCTATTCTCTCTTTTGATCCTATCCATCCCCAAGATTGCTTCCTCCTCCCACTGCTCTCCCTTCCATCATCCCCCCCACCCTGCTTATCCCCTTCTCCCCAACTTTCCTGTATTGTAAGATAGGTTTTCATACCAACATGAGTGTGCATTTTATTCCTTCCTTTAGTCAAATGTGATGAGAGTAAGCTTCATGTTTTTTTCTCTCACCTCCCTCCTTTTTCCCTTCACTGAAAAGTCTTATACTTGCCTCTTTTATGAGAGGTAATTTGCCCCATTCCATTTCTCCCTTTCTCCTCCCAATATATTTCTCTCTCACTGCTTAATTTCATTTTGTTAAAGATATGATCCCATCCTATTCAATTCACCCTGTGCTCTCTGTCTCTGTGTGTGTGTGTGTGTGTGTGTGTGTGTGTGTGTGTGTGTGTAATCCCACCAACTACCCAGATACTGAAAAAAGTTTCAAGAGTTACAAATATTGTCTTTCCATGTAGGAATGTAAACAATTCAACTCTAGTAAGTCCCTTGTGACTTCTCTTTACTGTTTACCTTTTCATGCTTCTCTTCATTCTTGTGTTTGAAAGTCAAATTTTCTTTTCAGCTCTGGTCTTTTCATCAAGAATGCTTGAAAGTCCTCTATTTCATTGAAAGACCATTTTCCCCCTGAAGTATTATACTCAGTTTTGCTAGGTAGGTGATTCTTGGTCTTAATCCTAGTTCCTTTGACTTCTGGAATATCATATTCCACACCCTTCAGTCCCTTAATGTAGAAGCTTCTAGATCTTGTATTATCCTGATTGTATTTCCACAGTACTTGAATTGTTTCTTTCTAGCTGCTTGCAATATTTTCTCCTTGACCTGGGAATTCTGGAATTTGGCCACAATGTTCCTAGGAGTTTTTCTTTTAGGACCTCTTTCAGGAGGGGATCGGTGGATTCTTTCAATATTTATTTTGCCCTCTGCTTCTAGAATATCAGGGCAGTTTTCCTTGATAATTTCATGAAAGATGATGTCTAGGCTCTTTTCTTGATCATGGCTTTCAGGTAGTCCTATAATTTTTAAATTGTCTCTCCTAGATCTATTTCCCAGGTCAGCTGTTCTTCCAATGAGATATTTCACATTATCTTCCATTTTTTTCATTCTTTTGGTTTTGTTTTGTGATTTCTTGGTTTCTCATAAAGTCATTAGCCTCCATCTTTCCATTCTAATTTTTAAAGAACTATTTTCTTCAATGAGCTTTTGAACCTCCTTTTCCATTTGGCTAATTCTACTTTTTAAAGCATTCTTCTCCTCATTGGCTTTTTGAACCTCTTTTGCCAATTAAGTTAACCTATTTTTAAAGGTATTATTTTCTTCAGCATTTCTTTGGGTCTCCTTTAGCAAGGTGTTGACCTGCTTTTCATGCTTTTCTTGCATCTCTCTCATTTCTCTTCCCAATTTTTCCTCCATCTCTCTTACTTGATTTTCAAAATCCTTTTTGAGATCTTCCATGGCCTGAGACCGTTGAATATTTATTTTGGATGTTTGGGATATAGAAGGCTTGACTTTTATGTCTTTCCCTGATGGTAAACATTGTTCTTCCTCATCCAAAAGGATGGGAGAAAATATCTGTTCACCAAGAAAGTAACCTTCTATAGTCTTATTTTTTTCCCCTTTTTTGGGCATTTTCCCCAACCAGTTACTTGACTTTTGGGTCTTTTGTCAAGAGTAGGGTATACTCTGGGAATCTGTGAGATCTCAGTTCCTCCAATGTGGTATGATCAAGCGTGTACTGGTCTGGATGCAGAGAGGGATTTTTGTGCCCAGAATCTTGGCAGTTAGTTACCTCTCCACAGCCACCTGGCCTCCAGTTCCCAAGTAAGCACTGGGGGCTGATTTTCAGATAAGCTAGATGGGCAGGGCCACCATTCAATGTGAGACACAGACCAGCTCATCCAGGGCCTCCACACAGGGCTGAAGCAAGAATCAGCTCTTCAATGCCCCCAGGGTTTTTACACTCCAAATGCATATGTGGCTGCTGAGCCTGCGATGTAGCCTCTGTGACCACTGCCTGCTGCCGGAGCTATAGGAAGGCCCTTCTCCTTTCCTGGCCAGCTGGAAAAATCCTGTTACCGACCTTTGGTGCCTGTGGGTTGAGGGATCTTCAAACTCGCTGCTGCTGGGACTGGGGATTCCGTGACTGGAGATTCTTCCCCCAAGAGCTGTTCGCAAGCCGTGTGCCCAGCGGCCAAGGCTGTGCTGGGCTGTGCTCCACATCTGGTTCAACCCACATTTCCCGTGGGCCTTTCAGGTCACCCTGGGCTGAAAATCTCCACCACTCTGTTGTTCTCCACTTCTACTGCTCCAAAATTTGTTGAGAGTCCCTCTCTACAGTAATTTTATGGGCTGTGGGGGGAGACCCTGCATATGTGTGTCTTTCTACTCTGCCATCTTGGCTCTGCCCCCAATGGAGACACTTATGTGGATGTCTATAGGAATTTGCTTCAGGGAGGAGACACTGCATTATCTTACCATGTGGCTGGAAGTAATATCCATTGATTACATAGTTAGAATACGTGATGTCTTTAGAACTACTAGACTGCTACAGTTTCTGACAGCATGAGATGTGAGTATGAGAGGAGATGGCATAGGTTCACAGATGGCATAGGCATCATGAACTAAACTGAGACTGGAGGGAAAGGCTCTATTCTCCCTCTCCTAATGTTTGAATCCTAAGGCCTGACTGGCTTAATCCTTTTCAGTTTTAGATTTAGGTGGTGGAGTCCCTGGAACTGGGAACTCCAGTAAAGGCACATTTGGAGTCAGGATTCCAGGCCAGATGTTGCTGTCAGTACTGTAAAGTAATCCCTGAGAAATCAGGGTGCTGAGAAGCAAAGAGACTTGGAATATAATGGGATCGTGCTATGGAACAGAATTAAGTTGTGAACCTAAACACCCTCCTCTCCCCAGAGAAAGAAGTAGTTGGAGAGGTGTTTGTATATCTGTTCTTGTTATACTTTTTTAGTACAAATTTTTAAGTTACTCAGATTGCTAAATGGTTAAAAGAACCAGGGGTGCAGAGGACCTTTTATATGGGAAAACACAATGATGGGAGATGGAGTCAATGGCAGAGATACCCCTCAACCCTCTTAAAGGCATTGGAGAATCTTGGAGGAGGGTTGAAATGTAACATATCTAGCCTTCAGGCAGTGAGTGCCAGGGTAGCCACTATACTTATAAGTGGCTACTTATAAGTTTATAAGCCCAGAGTTAGCTCTAATTCTTCCAGCAATCCCAAGATATTTTTTCCTCTATGTATCATCTTCTTTGATCCAATGATCCAGAGCCCCTATGCACATTTTGAATTAGTTTAGGACTTATTCACACCTAGTTTATTTTTAATTGATTAATTCAATGCAGATGCCTAAACCTTCTTTCATTACATGAATCTGAGTGGAAGCAGAAACCTCCACTCTTACATTAGCATTGGGCAAAATAGCATAAGCAATTTAACAGTATCTCTTCTATCAGTTATAAAAAATAAAAGTCATTTACTCATTTACTGTTATCTCCTTGGAGATAATCAGATCACTAAATAGCCCCAGAGAGCAGTACCCTGAGCCTAACCAGTTAGTGCCACTCCCAGATTGTCTCCTCCACAGGATTTCAGTGCCAAAGCAGTTAGGTTCTCAGAGCACAGGGTGACTTTCTACACCAGTAGTTCGGTCCCTTGGGGATCAAAATTGATTTTCTCCACCCTGGCATGTGGAAATCAAGCATTTGCTCTTTGATGTTTATCCCAAGGGCATACAGAGACAGAACCCACAGAGTCACCAACTTAATGAGAATGAAATCACAAGTCAATATCAAAGTCATCTCAGAGGGGAAAAACAAACAAGGAGAAAACATTAGGTTTTTTTTTTGTTGTTGGAGAAGAAAGACATTTTTAATAAACATGAACTATGTGGTATGGTGGACAAGGCAATCCTGGTTCTTATACTTAATAGTTGTGTGACCCAGAGAAAGTCAGTTAAAGTCTCTTAGTCTGAGTTCCCTCAAGTATAAAGAAAAGGCAATAATGTTGGACATTCTGTGGTATAGAATAAGTTGTCAACTGTGTGATTCATAGCACTCCCAAGAGCACTCAACATGGAGTCAGGAAGACCTGAGTGCAAATTTGACCTCAGACACTTAAGTTATATGATTGGACAAATTTCCTAATCTTTCTGTGCCTGAGTTTTCATCTGTAAAATTGAGGATAATGATAGCACCAATCTCTCAGGATTGTTGTGAGTATCAAATGAGATAAGAGTTGTAAAATCTTGGCAAATCTTAAAGCACTCTATAAATGCTCCTTATTATCATTCCATAAAGGGTTTGGGCAAAATGAGAATGAGTAGAAGACTTAACTTTTTCTCAAAGTCCAAAATTGAATTGATAGTGTTTTCTTTTGTGAAACTATAATTCTTATGTTTGCTAGAAATAGTTACAGTATTCTTTTTTTACAAACAGACTCCTTTTCGGTTTGCAAATAATATAAGTCCCTGCATGCACTTTGGGAACAGAATTGTCCAAATCTCTTGTTTCTGTCCTCAAGTGATCTGGATCTCCAATCTCTTGCCTACCCAAACTTAAGTTCCAAACTGTTAAGACACTCGTTCAGTCTCTCAGTCATATCTGACTCTCTACGTTCTTGGACCATAGCACACCAATACTGTCCATGGTGTTTTCTTGGCAAAGATGATGGAGTGGTTTACCGTTTCCTTCTCCAGTGGATTAGGACAAGTGGAAGTTAAATGATGTGCCCAGGGTCATATAGGTAGTAAGTGAGGCTAGATTTAAACTCAGGTCTTTTTGACTCCAAGTGGACATCTAGCTGCCTCTAAAGATACTACTTAACCTAAATGGCATTCCCTTTTTAGGTGTGATTCTTAAATCCCAAGAGGCTTCCCCTATAATCGCTGTTTGTCTCTTTACTTTAGGATTCCTTCGGGAATTAATGTGGAATGGGAGAAAGGGTGTAAACCCTGAAGTCAAAAGACCTGGGCTTGAGTCCCCTTGTTATGTATGTGCTTGTTTTGCTTTAAGACTTAGTCTTTTCATCTGCAAAGTGAGAATATTAATAATTTTAGTAACTAATTAGGAAAGCAGTCTGGTGTAAAGGACAGAATCTTATATTTAGAATCAGAAAACCTGGGCACAAATCTCAGCTGTTTCCTCTACTCCCTGAACTTCAGCTCTATGATCTGTACACTGAAGACATGAGATTAGATGACCTTCCAACTCTGAATCTGATCTTACCTCTACAGGGCTATGATAAAGAGAGTGTTTTGTTAGCTGTAAAATGTTATCTGAATATATACAGTGTCCCCAAAGCTTTAGTGCTATTAACTTGCACAAACTAAACTACACTAAGACTTTGAGGACACTGTATTTTGATGGATTCGGGAATTCGCAGTTATGGGTACTCTTTACACTGGCAAAGATCCCAACTGTTTCAGGATTTCTCATATGGTGTGCTTTCTCATCTATATGCAGCTACAAATCTTTCATAGATGTGCTAGCCAGTATGATAGAGATTCTTATCTAGATCTTTTAAGAACTCAAGTACCAGTTGAGCATTCAGTCAATTTGTTATCTCATTCTCATTACTTGGTGGTTCACCTCCTTTTCCAACACTATGATGGTTTCTATATCATATCTTTTCACTCGAGATATAGTTAGTTGATTGTTTCAGCCTTCCTGCAAGAGAATGGCATATGTACCATATATGCATTCCTAAATCATAAATCATTGTCACTTCAACATCCAGACCTCTTAGCCCCACACAATTCCAAAACAATTGAAATGGACAACCTTTAAAATTTTGATGAATGGAGCCAAGCTTGGAATCAGAAGAAGAGACCTGGGTTCAAATATGGGTTATCTGGCTTACTACTTCTGTGACTTTGAGCATGTTTGAATCTGTATGTATTCATCTGTAAAAGAAAGGGCTTAAGCTAAATGATTTCTACATCATTTCCAGGTCTAAATACTATGGATGAAATCATTTGAATGAAAAGTCATTTATTAAGCACTTACTATGCTGTTTCTCCTTAGCTGATTTTTCTGCACCATGAGGTATGTGAGGCATTCAAGGAGGACAAGCATGTCTGGTGTGAAGGCTTACTGAGCCCTTTTCACCCTTTCTCATCCACTTTTGTTTTCTGCCTAACACTCAATTCTCACCCGTGGCTTCAAGAAGCAGTAGCATGCACAGTGGCCCCACCCTGGTAAACTGTCTCAGCAGATGGGATAAACAGGTAAGGGTAACCAACTGACCACAAACCCATCAGTGAATTAGGGGGTTGGCTATGCTAAACATATTAAAACTTCCTCTGTGGAATGAGTAAATGAGAACAATTTGTTCCAACATCCGTGAAGGTGAATGAAGCAGGCACTGTGGAGTCCTTAAAGCTTGGTCAGACATCAAAGATGCCAAGGTAATCCATCCACTCCATCCTAGGCCATTGCTGGTCTTCTTGACTTTTGTTTTGACACTAGACTTTGATAACTCTGGAAGGAAGAGTGAGGCTAATGACTTTGTGAAACTGTCTCACTTAAATCCAGTTCACTCATGAGCCAAGCATCACCACCCAGTTTGTCATTGGTCCTCTTTGAAAATGAAGGACAAAAAAATAACAGCCCTTTTATACAGAGTGTGTCAAAAGTCTTACTGTGGTTTTAAGCTATTAAAGTGTGAATAAACTAGGACACTCTGGCACATTAAAAGTACAAAAAAACTTTGGCAATACCTCATGTTTTCAGGAATTAGAGAAATGAAGTGAGCTATTCGTCCTAAGAGAAAATTGGACAATTATATTTTCCCCCTGTGCTAGGTCTTAATCATATTTGAATCTTCATTGGAATTTATTTGTTAACCATCTAACACCAGAATAAAGGGAATTTCCAGTGTCTGATTAACTTTGGCCAATTTTACACAGTTCCCAAAATAGGTGCGATGGAATCGTATTAGTCCCTACCAGGCTTAATGCCATTTTCATAGTCAATAATGACTCAGATCCATCCATCAAATCTTTTATTCCTTTTTGGGTCTATGTCTCTATCTGCACTAGCTTCTTTTCTTTGGTGAATATTTCAATAATATACGTACTGTTAAAAAAAAAAAGTTAGGTACTATTTTATTGTATAAGGTACTTTGACAGAATCTGTTGTTAATAGAAAAATAAACAAGATATGGTCCTTACCTTCAAGGGACTTACAATATAGGTACTTGCTCCAAACTGGCATCCTATGAAGTGGATTTTACTAAACTGGTTCTACTGAAATTTTACTTCTTGGAATGGAAAAATAAATGGTAGAAAGATGTCATACTCGATCAACAAGCTACCTTCTATGAAACAGACCTTGGTTGTACTGATTCTGTAGATACAAGATTATTTTGAGTATGCTGGGGAGGCAATTAATATCTGTCCAGGAAAGGACTTATATAGGGGTTGGTCCTTAATTTGACCTTTGAAGAGGTGGAGTCAGAAAGGAAGTAGGTCTGGAGACACAGCCTGAGCAAAGACAGAGAGAATTAAATGGAAAGTCATGTGTAAGGAAAAGCAAGAAGACATATTTGATTTGATGGTAGAGTATGTGGAGGGGTATAATTTTTAATAACCCTAGAAAAATAGGCTAAAGAAATATGTATTTAACTCTAGAGAATAAGGAGGCATTTGTGCTTATTTTTAATATCTTTCCCTCTCCAACAGGTTATTTTTTCCCTGGGTATGCCCCCTCTTCCCATCCTCTCCTTTCTGCCCTGTCCCTTTTTTGGCATCCTATTCCCATTTCAAACCTCTTCTTCCCATATTGAGAATCTTCTGTTCCACAATAGAAACTTTCAGGTTCTTAGCTGATTGGTGTTTCCTTGTTTGTGACCACAGGGGTGGGAAATCACTAAGGATTACCTTAACAGAGCCCTTTCCTCCTCTCCTTATAAAATTCCTAAAGAACTGATCATGTACCTGATCTGAATCAGGTACACAGGGTTCACAGGTGCAGACAGGCAACTGGAGTCACCTGGGGCATTAACAGATTAAGGAAATTGTTGTCCAGGGTTGCAAGCCAGTTGTGTCAGAGAAGGAAATCAGAGGTCTTGAACCATGGTTTTCCTGCCTAAAGGCCACCTCTATCCACTGAACCATGGTTATTTCCATATAACTTTCTCTTAAACATGCCAAATCAAAAGCCTTTGCCTGACATCAAATTCTTCAAAATCCCTCCAGTTGTAGCAAGTGACCCTGACAATAGCATATTCTGAGCCACAATTATGTGCTTTTTCACCTAGGTCAAAAAGAGAGGAGTGGGGTAGGGATGAGGATAAAAGTAGTAGCTCAGAAATAGTTTGATCATGTATGAAGTCATGTCTAGGGAAGATATATAAGGCACGGGACACATCAACCTCTAGACTGGACGGTGGGGGGTAGCAGCATAGCCCACTCCTTAAATGGAGATTTCAAATGTTGGTCCTCAGGACATGATCCTCATCTCCTCTTACCCTTTCATCCATTCACTCTGGGCTGTTAATAACTCTATACCCCTCCCTCCCCCTTTTTTTTCCTTTTTGGATGAGATCTATGACTTCATCAGCTTCATGGATCTTCAGGCGAGCAACTTTTTCCGAAGTCAAACAGCACTTTCCCTGAACTTTTATGGTCTTAGATAGTTGCCTGGTGACACTAAGGAATTAAGTGATTTCTTCAGGGTCACAAAACTCATGTATCAGTGGACACTGAGGCCAGTTCTCGGACCCTTACAACACAGCCTAATATAACCTCAAGAAGCACAATTTTTTAAAAATTTGTTTATTTACTCTTAGTTTTCAGCATTTATTTACATGAGATTTTGAGTTCCAAATTTTCTGTACATCTTTCTCCTCCCCCCACCCCAAGATGGCATGCATTCTGATTACTCCTTCCCCAATGCTAACCCTCTTTTTATCATTCTCACCTCTTATACTATTCCCTTTTACTTTTTTGAAGGGCAAGATGGATTTCTACACCCCATTGCTTGTATATCTTATTTTGCATTTGCATGTAAAAACAATTGTTTGACATTTGTTTTTAAAACTTTAAGTTCCAAATTCTCTCCCTTCTTCTCTCCCCATCCACCCCCATTGAGAAGGTAAGTAATTCAATATAGGTTATACATGTGTAGCTATGTAAAATACCTACATAATAGTCATGTTGCAAAAGACCAACTATATTTCCCTCCATCCTATCTTGCCTCCCCCCAATTATTCTATTTTCTCCTTTGACCTGGTCCCTTTTCTAAAGTGTTTGCTTCTGACTACTCCCTCCCCCATTCTGCCCTCCCTTCTATCAACCTCCACTCTTATCCCCTTTCCCCCTACTTTACTGAAGGGTAAGACACCCAATTGAGTGTGTATGTTATTCCCTCCTTGAGCCAAATCCAATGAGAGTAAGATTCACTCATTCCTTCTCATCTCCCCTTTCTTTCCCTCCATTGTGAAACCTTTTTCTTGCCTCTTTTAGGTGACACAATTTACCCTATTCTATCTCTCCCTTTCTTCTTCTCTCAATATATTACTCTCTCATGCCTTCATTTTATTTTTTATATCATCCCTCCATATTCCACTCACCCTGTGCCATCTATCCATCTATCCATCCATCCATCCATCCATCCATCTATCTATCTGTCTATCTATCTGTCTGTCTGTCTATCTATCTATTGTCTCTCTATCTATCTATCTCCTCCAACTCTCCTAATACGAAAAGTCTCATGCGTTACAAATATCATCTTTCCATGTAGGAATGTAAAGAGTTCAACTTTAATAGTCTCTTTTGATTTCTCTTTCCTGTTTACCTTTTCATACTTCCCTTGATTCTTATATTTGAAAGTCAAATTTTCTACTCAGGTCCAGTATTTTCATCAGGAATGCTTGAAAGTCTCTTATTGCATTGAATATACATTTTTCCCCAGACAGATTATATGCAATTTCACTGGGTAGGTGATTCTTGGTTGTAATCCTAACTCCTCTGACCTCTGGAATATCATATTCTAAGCCTTTCAATCACTTAATGTAGAAGCTCCTAGATCTTGTGTTGCCCTGATTGTGTTTCCACAATAGTTGAATTGTTTCTTTCTGGCTGCTTGCAATACTTTCTTCTTGATCTGGGAACTCAGGAATTTGGCTACAATATTCCTAGGAGTTTTCCTTTTAGGATCTCTTTCCAGAGGCATTGGTGGATTGTTTCAATTTCTATTTTATCCTCTGGTTCTAGAATATCAGGGCAGTTTCCCTTGATAATTTCTTGAAAGATGATGTCTAGGCTCTTTTTTCTTCATCATGGCTTTCAGGTAGTGCAATAATTTTTAAATTATCTCTCCGGGATCTATTTTCCAGGTGAGTGGTTTTTCCAATGAGATACTTCACATTGTCTTCTATTTTTTCATTCTTTTGGTTCTGTTCTATAATTTCTTGATTTCTCATAAAGTTATTAACTTCCATTTGCTCCATTCTAATTTTTAAGGTATTATTTTCTTCAGTGAGCTTTTGGACCTCCTTTTCCATTTGGCTAATTCTGCTTTTTAAAGCATTTTTCTCATTGGCTTTTTGGATCTCTTTTGCTAATTGGGTTAGTCTATTTGAAAGGTGTTATTTTCCTTGGTATTTTTTTTTTGCAAGGGTGAACTTTAGCAAGCTGTTGATTCTATTTTCATGATTTTTTTTGTATCACTCTCATTTCTCTTCCCAATTTTTTCCCTACTTCACTTACTTTATTTTAAGAATCCTTTTTGAGCTCTTCCATGTCTGGAGACCAATTCATATTCCTCATGCAGGCTTTTGATGTAGGAACTTTGACTCTACTGTCCTCCTCATGTTGTATGCCCTGATCTTCCTTGTCACCAAAGCAAGATTCTATAGTCTGAGTCCTGTTATAGTGTTTACTCATCTTTGCAACCAAACACTTCATTTTGTAACTGTTTTTCAAAGTAAGACTCTGATTCCAGTGGGGGTGGGGGTTGGGGGGTGGCTTCAGGGATTTTGTATCAGCTGCTTGATTCCCCACCATCTGTGAGCCCAGAGCTCCAGAAGCAGCCTCTGCTGCTGCTGCTGCTGCAACTGTCACCACCACTACTACTGCTACTGCTACCACCCCCACCCTGGGCCTGGGGCCAGATCTAGCCAGACTGTGGGTTCCTCTTTTACCTCAGTCCCACAGAATTTTCACCTTGACTTTTTTTGGCATTTGTGGGGTGAGAAGTCTGGAAACTGCCACAACTGGCCAAATATGCCAAATATAGTCCCCTGAAGCCTACTCAAGTTCTTCTCTGCCAATGTGGCCCATGCCAGACTGTATTCCCCTCCCTGCCTTGTGTGGTAGACCCTTTCTGTCAACTTTCCATGTTGTCTGGGGCTGAGGATTTGTTTAATCCTGTCATTTTGTGGGTTCTGTAGCTCTAGAATTTGTTTAGAGTCACTTTTACAGGTATTTAAAGGGCTTTGGGGGAGGGCTCAGGGAAGTCTCTGCTTTTACTTTGCCTTCTTAGCTCAGCCCCCAAACATATTTTTTAAAAGTAAAAAGGATGGCGGGTGGAGCCAAGATGGCAGTGTAGAAAGATGCACATATGCTAGTTTTTCCCCACAGCCCATAAAATACCTGTAAAGAATGACTCTCAACAAATTCTAGAGCAGCAGAAGCCACAGAATGATGGAGTGGAGATTTCCAGCCCAGGGTGACCTGAAAGGCTGATGGGAAAGGTCTGAGTAGAGATCAGCTCAGCCTGGGCCTCCCTGCACCAGGAGGAGCAGGATCAGAGCAGGCCTTGGAGGTGGAATCCCTGGCATCAGCAAAGGTTCTTAGATGCCTCCACCCACAGGCAACAAAGACAATTCAAAGGTTCAAAGACACCTCGGTGACATAGGAGCAGGCTCCTTCCCTAGCCCTGGCCCCAGGCAATGGTGGCAACAGCAACAGCAATAGCAGGAAGAGGCAGCTGCCCTAACCACAACAGGCAAGTGTCAGTCTCCATTGTTGGAGCACTCAGCTTAAAGCCCCTGGGGAACTGAGCAGTTGGTCTGAACCTCAAACCTGAATGATAGCCCTGCCCCTGCCTAAAGTCCCTGGGTGAGGAGGAGCCCTGGTGTGGTACAGCTGGAGGCAGTTGTGGAAAGAGAACTCTACTCACAGATTCTGGGCAGAAATGTTTTTGATTGCACCCAGGCTAGTGTGCAGGCCAGGAGAGGAGTAAACTCCTTTCCCTTGATTGTGCCACCTTGGAGGAACTGAGAACTTACAGGTTCCCAAAGTATACCCTACTCTTGACAAAGGACCCAAAAGTCAAATAACTGGTTGGAAAAATGCCCCAAAAAGGGAAAAAAATGAGTCTATAGAAAGTTACTTTCTTGGTGAATCAGTATTTTCTCGCATCATTTCAGATGAGGAAGAACAATGCTTACCATCAGGGGAAGACATAAAAGGCAAGGATTCTGCTTCCCAAACATCCAAAATAAATATGCAACGGGGCATGGAAGAGCCCAAATAGGATTTTAAAAATCAAGTGAGAGAGGTGGAGGAAAAATTGGGAAGAGAAATGAGAACAATGCAAGAAAATCATGAAAAATGAGTCAACAGTTTGCTAAAGGAGACCCAAAAAATGATGAACAAAATAACACTCTTAAAAATAGGTTAAGTCAATTGGCAAAAGAGGTCCAAAGCCAATGAGGAGAAGAATGCTTTAAAAAGCAGAATTAGCTAAATTGAAAAGGAGGTCCAAAAGCTCACTGAAGAAAAACATTCTTTAAAAATTAGAATGGAATAGATGGAAGCTAATGACTTTATGAGAATCAAGAAATTACAAAACAAAAACAAAGGAATGAAAAAATGGAAGATAATGTGAAATATCTCATTGGAAAAACAACTGATCTGGGAAAATAGGTTCAGAAGAGACAATTTAAAAATTGTGGGACTACCTGAAAGCCATGGTCAAAAAAAGAGCCTAGACATCATCTTTCATGAAATTATCAAAGAAAACCACCCTGATATTCTGCAACCAGAGAGCAAAATAAATATTGAAAGAATCCACCGATCCCCTCCTGAAAGAGATCCAAAAAGAGAAACTCCTAGGAATATTGTAGCCAAATTCCTGAGTTCCCAAGTCAAGGAGAAAATATTGCAAGCAACTAGAAAGAAACAATTCAAGTATTGTGGAATCAATCAGCGTAACACAAGATCTAGCATCTTCTGCATTAAGGGATTGAAGGGTGTGGAATATGATACGTCAGAAGTCAAAGGATTAAAACCAAGAATAACCTACCCAACAAGATTTAGTAAAATACTTCAGGGGAAAAATAGTCATTTAATGAAATAGAAGACTTTTAAGCATTCTTGATGAAAAGACCAGAGCTGAAAAGAAAATTTGACTTTCAAACACAAGAATCAGGAGAAGCATGAAAAGTTAAACAGAAAGAGAAATCACAAGGGATATACTAAAATTTAACTGTTTATATTCCTACATGGAAAGATAATATTTGTAACTCTTGAAATTTTCTCAGTATCTGGGTCGTTAGAGGGATTATAGACACACACACACACACACACACACAGAGACAGAGAGACAGAGAGCACAGTGTGAGCTGAATAGGAAGGGATCTTAGCTAAAAAAAATAAAATTAAGGGGTGAGAGAGCAATATATTGAGAGGAGAAAGGGAGAGATGAAATGGGGCAAATTATCTCATAAAACAGGCAAGAAAAAGCTTTGGAGGGGAAAAGGTGGGAGGTGAAGGAAAAAGTCAAGGTTAGTCTTGTCACATTTGGCTCAAGAAAGGAATAACATGCACACTCAATTTCGTATGAAAACCTATCTTATACTACAGGAAAGTAGGGGAGAAGTGGATAAGAAGGGTGGGGCGAATGGTAGAAAGGAGGGCAAATGGGAGAAGGGAGCAATTAGAAGTAAACGTTCTTGGGGAGGGACAAGGTCAAAAGAGACAATAGAAGAAATGGGGGGCAGGATAGGATGGAGAGAAATATAGTTAGTCTTACACAATGTAACTATTACAGAAGTAATTTGCAAAACTATACAGATATAGCTTATATTGAATTGGTTGCCTTCTCAGTGGGGTTGGGTGGGGAGGGAGGAAGAAAGAGAAGTTGGAACTCAAAGTTTTAGGAACAAATGTTGAAAATTGTATTTGCGTACAACTGAGAAATAAGAAATACAAGTAATGGTGTAAAGAAATTTATGTTGCCCTACAGGACAAGAGAGAAGATGGGGATAAGGGAAGGGAGGGATGTTAGAAGGAAGGGCAGATTGGTGGAAGGGGTAATTAGAATGCAAGACTTTTTGGGGTGGTGGGAGGAGAGAGATGGGGAGAAAATTTGGAACTCAAAATTTTGGGGAAATTAATCTTGAAAATTTTAAATAAAAAATATAAAAAGAATGATAATGGTGATGATGATGATATTAGTTATAAGCCTCACTTTAGTGTTACCTGAGGCAGATTAAATGGCCATATGCTGAAAGAAATATTTATTTTTCTTCCTCTCACAATATAAGAAAATTTATCAACTAGCCTTAGTTTTGAAAAGCACCAGAAAGAAAAAAAGAGAACTGAAATCACTCCTCACTTAGAAATGACTTTAGTACTGAAAAGGGTAATCAACAAGTAAAAATATCTTGTCAGACTAGTCTTTTTCATTATATAATAAAATATGTATATATGTACACATGTGTGTATATGTGTATGTGTGTATATATGCTTATACATAACCACATATACATGTATACAGACACACCTATATACACATACATATACACATATAATGTAGCTTGTTTTATGATTGCATAATGAAGTCTGGGATTTTGTCCCATAATTTTGATGAGGATTTTCACAACATGCAATGTACATTCCAAATGACCAGTTGCCCACAACAAAGACTAAGTTTATCTCCTTTGTGAATGCTAAGAAGGGAAAAAATTCTTTAAATGCATCCACTTTTTCCCAAGAAGTCAGAATTCCACCATGACCATCCAACTTAAGAAGCAATTTAAATTATTTTTAAGTTTTCCATGAAATTTATCATCAACATGTTCCACAGGCTTCTGCTAAAGGCTAGAGGGACTGAAGGATTTGGGATTCAAGCAGGAAGATAAACCCTGTGTATTACCTCTGACAAGTCACCTCATCTGCCCATATCTTACAGGTATCTTGCTCATTTCAGCAATAAAACTAGATAAAATCTGAACTCATGTTGATAAAACCTCCTGCATACTTGAATTTTACTGTGTTACAGGGCACTTTTTTTCCAGCAGTACCAATCTTCCTTCACTCTCATAATCATAGAAATCAAAGCAAAACCAGAATGTAGAATGCCTGAGACCTTTTGCTCTGCCCAGTTCTGCTGAGATATGACTTAACATACAGAAGGTGCTTAATAGATTTTTACTGATTGAATAATTTTATTGCAGACAGAAACCTCTTGCCTTTTAATTGAAAATCCAATGTTTTGACTTCTGAGTAAAAAGATAAAACAATATTGTAAAATAAATTCACGATTAGTTTCAAGATAGACAGCCATCTCATCAACCAAATGTTTCTTGCAGTGCTGGAATACAGAACCTCATCATGAAACAATTTAATTTTCATCATAATATAGCACCAGTCGGGCTGTCATCCACTAAATGTTTGAGTAAAAAGCATCTGAACTGCATGGATAATTATGAATATTGTACTTAACGATGCAGGCTTTGAATAAACAGGGGGATGCTGATTTTCCAATTGGGGGAGATCACTTTCTAAAATCATTTTGCAGGGGAATTAGTATGATAATAACAACAGTAATTCACATTTAGACAGCAGGTTTTTTAAAAAATTGCTTAGTATTTTATTTTTCCCAATTACATGTAAAACAATTTTTAACATTCATTTTTAAAATTTTGAGTTCCAAATTTTCTTCCTTTCTCTCTCCCCACCTCCTTCATTGAGAAGGCAAGCAATTCGATATAGGTTATGTATATATGTAGTCATGCAAATCATTTCCATAATAGTCATGTTGTAAAAGAAAACATAGATAAAAAAAACTCAAGAAAAACAGAGTTCAAAAACACATACTTCAATCTTTATTCAGACACTATCAGTCCTTTCTCTGAGGATAGATAGCATTTTTCATCATAAGTCCTTCTGAGTTGTCTTAGATCACTGTATTGCTAATAAAGTCATTCACAGTTAGTCAACTTATAACATTGCTGTCACTTTGCACACAATACATTTCTCTTTGCATCAGCTCATGTAAGTCTTTCCAGGTGTTTCTGAGAGCATCCTGCTCATCATTTCTTACACACAATAGTGTTCTATCAAAATCACACAGCACAATTTGTTCAGCCTTTTCCCATGATGGGCATACCCTCAATTCCCAATTCCTTGAAACCAGAAAAGAGCTGCTAAAAATATCTTGTATATATAGGTTCTTTTCCCCTTTTTTTGTTTTTATGTCTTTTTATATATAGACCTATTAGTGGTATTGCTAGATTCTCCATTTAGGATATGCATGATTTTATAGCTCTTTGGCCATAATTCCAAATTGAGTTCCATATCCTTCCCTCTCCTCCTCTTCATTTCCCTTCCCTGCCATCTTTTGAAAATGGTGGACAGTTTGATATCATTTATACACCCTTCATTTTGTTTTATTTTTAGTATCATCCCTTTATATTCAACTCCCATCTGTGACCTCAGACTATATATACTCCTAACTGCCCTAATAATGAAAAAAATTCTTATGAGTTAGAAGTATCATCTTCTCATGTAGGAATGTAAACAGTTTAACCCTTATTAAGAACGTTATGATGTCCCTTTCCTTTTTATGCATTTCTTGAGTCTTGTATTTGAAAGTCAAATTTTCTATTCAGTTCTGGTATTTTCATCAAGAATACTTGAAAGTCCTATATCTCATAGAATGTCTATTTTTTTTCCAAGGATGATTACACTCAGTTTTGCTGGTTAGGTGAATTTTGATCTCTTGCAATCTTAGTCTTTTGCTCTCCAGAATATCATATTCTAAGCTCTTCAATCTCTTAATGTAGAAGCTGCTAAATCTTGTGTTATCCTGATTGTGGTTCCACAATATTTAAATTATTTCTTTATGACTGCTTGCAATATTTTCTCCTTGACCTGGGAACTCAGGAATTTGGTTACAATATTCCTAGGAGTTTATCTTTTTGGATGTCTTTCAGGAGGTAATCGGTGGATTCTTCCAATTTCTATTTTACCCTCTTGTTCTAGAATATCAGGCAGTTTTCCTGGATAATTTCTTAAAAGATGGTATCTAGGCTCTTTTTTTGAGCATAGCCTTCCGGTAGTCCATTGATTTTTAAATTATATCTCCTGGATCTATTTTCCAGGTCAACTTTTTTTTTCAGTGAGATATTTCAGTCTTCTATTTTTTCAATCTTTTAGTTTTGTTTTATTGCTTCTTGGTTTCTCACAAAATCATTAGCTTCCTTGTGCTCCATTATAATTTTTAAGGAATGATTTTCTTCTGTGAGTTTTTGGACCTCCTTTGCCATTTGGCCAGTTCTGCTTTTGAAGGCATTCTTCTCCTTATTGACTTTTTGGACCTCTTTTGCCATTTAGTCTAGTCTATTTTAAAGTGTTATTTTCTTCAGTATTTTGAAGTGGTCTTCTTTACCAAACTGTTGACCCATTTTTCATAATTATCTTAGATCACCCTCATTTCTCTTCTCAGTTTTTCTCTACTTCTCTTACTTGATTTTCACAATCCTTTTTGAGCTCTTCCACGGCCTGAGACCAATTCACATTTTTCTTGGAGGCTTTGAACTTTTTTGTCTTCTTCTGAGTGTATGCTTTGATCTTCATTGTCACCAAAGTAAGTTTCTATAGTCTGAGACTTTTTGTGCTTTTTTCTCCATTGCTTGCTCATTTCCCTAGCCAATTATTTGGCTCTTTAACTTTTTGTTAAGGTAGGACTGTGCTTCTAGTGTGGAGGGCATACAATTCCAAGCTTCAGGTATTTTGTGCAGCTATTTTCAGAGATATTCCCAAAGTCCTGTAAACTTTCAGTTCTTCCAAGGTGGTATGATCTTAGGAAGTATTTACTCCTCTCCTGGACTTTTCTCTGGTCTGGAATGACCATAAGCACTCTTTTCTGCCCTGGAACTGTGAGGAGGGTCCCTACTCCACTGCAACAGCATGCTACTGCCAGTAAAGAAACCCCTGTAATCTCCTTCTGATCAGTTGTTTGACCACCATCACCCCTTACCATCTATGAGTCCCAGAAACAGCTATCGCCAATGTTAATTCTTTGACTTTCAAGACCTGCTCCTTGTTTGCTGGGTCCTACTCTGCACTAGCATGGCCTGTACTGGACTGTGCTCCACTCTCATTCATGCAACAGACCTTTCCTGCTGACATTCTAAGTTTTATTTGTCTGGAAAATTATTTCACCCCATCCTTCTGTGGGTTCTGCCACTCCAGAAATTGTTTTATGGCATTTTAAAAATATATTCAGAAAGCTTTTTGGAAAAGGTCAGGCAAGTAGCTGCCTTTTTTCCATCACCTTTGCTCTGCCACAGACAGCTGTTGTTTATGAGGCATTTTCCTCATCCTGTTAGGTAAGTAATGGAATTATTATGTTTTCAAAGATACAGATGAGGAAATCCAAGTCTCAGAGAGGTGAATTGCTTTGCCTCCAGTGACATAGCTAATGACAGGCAGGATTGAGACTTGATGTCAGTTCTTCAGATACTGAATCCAAAGATGTTTCCCTTTCTCAGTGGTGCCTTGTGAAAATCTGTGTTTCAGAGGAAATATTTTGAATCTTCCTGTTCCTAGAATATGTGAATCCTAAACATTCCTGTAGAGAACCTTTATAGAAATATCTTTTAAAAAAAAAAAGTTATCATTGCATGTAAGTTAAATCTTAGTTGTCTTCACTTTCCTGGATCAGATTAAAGATTATTTGTGTATGTGTTTTGGGGGGGGTTGGAGTGGGACAAAAATAGCATATATAAATGGAAAACTAACCTTTCATCTTTACCATTTTTAAGGGCTTGATATTTCTCTGCCTGACATGGCAGACACATTCTTATATCCTCGATTATTTCTATGATTTCCATGGAATCTGAGAGGTTCCTGGGATGAAATTGTGATGGGTAGGTGATATCAGATGTAGTAGCATCCCTATATGGAGAAGGAAATGGTAAATCCCTCAAGCATCTTTGCCAAGAAAACTCTAAATGGGTTCGCAAAAAAGCAGTTGCTACTGAAATGACTGAATAACAATGTCACTTTGGGTTAAGGCAGAATTTCTGAGCACTCATGTTGTCTCACAACGGGTCTGAGTAAGGGACAAGGCAGAGATGAATTTAAGTTGCTGAGGCAAGTCATCAAGTCAAGAAAGTTATTAAGCATCTACTATGTGCCAGGTGATCAACTAAAGGCAGAGCACTACTATCCTATATATTCCATACATGCCCATGTGCATGTACACATATACACATACACACACACACACCACAGAAAGTATGGGTCTGGTCTTTGAAAAAATGTACAACTATCTTCAAAATAAAGATAAACACCAATTAATCATATCTATATTTACATTATGTGTCTTTATATCTCTGCATGTGTGTATATATACCTTTTTTTGTACACAGTTGTTTGCATTTTTCCTCCCCATTAGACTATGAGCTCCTTGATAGCAAGGACTGCTCACTTTGTTTTTTTTTGTTTTGTTTTTTACTTTCTATGTGTCTCCAGCCATTACTACTGTGCTTGCACACAGTAAGTACTCAATAATACTTATTGACTTGAAGTTTGCCTATCCAATGTCAAGACATATTACAGGTGCACTAAAAATAGCCAGCATGCATACAGTACTTTAAGATTTGTAAAGTGAATTACACATGTTATGTCATTTAATCCTCACCATGGCCCTGTGAGGTACACACTATTATTATGCTGAAAGTAAAAATATCAATAATCAGTGCCTTGAGTGTTTTGCTTGGTATCATTTTGCTAATCTTTTATCAGCTACAACCATTAGGGTAAAAAATAATTGTGTGATTTATAGTAATAACATAGTCCTAGGTAAAAAACAAACAAACCTGTGTGTAACCAAACTGTGATGTGGTTACAAGGAAATTCCTGTATTATTTAATGTTAAAAGAGTAACAAAATTATGACAAAGTGTGTATCTTAAGTTTGTGACCATAATAACCATACCTATATATTAATCTTTATATTAGCATGATAATGTAAGAAAGTCCTGTAAAGGGCTGATTGAGATATCATGGGAAGCACAAAGTTGGGATATAGTGACCTACAAAATGCAATCTTGTATGAATCAGCATCTAGAGGACTTTGTTGCTCCATATATTAATTGAGAGATGTATAAATAACTGTAACTACTGTCTCTCGAGGTCTCAGTCTGTACTTGGTGGACTGTAGACCCCACCTTTTGTTTCTCTTAGTAAAGGTTGGTTTCTTTGCTCAGAGAGGCTTTTCAGTCTCTTTTTTTTACAATGTCCATTTTACAAATGGAGAAACTGATGTTGAGGGAGAGCATAAATGACTTGCCAGGAGTCATATGTTTACTTAGAGGAATAATTTAAATTCTGGTCATACTAACTCCTAAGTCCAGTGCTCTACCCACAGTATCACCTAGCTGTCCATAAAGATTACCTAAATTACTCACCCAATTAATTTGGAAAATATCCAATTCCTGCTTTATATAATGGAACAGACATAGTCTCCATAGTCAAAAGGAGACACATGAATAATTTTAGGAATGATGGTACCTGAAGTATCTTTCACTGAAATATTATGTCACTCCTTAAGGATCATTGGCATGATGGGGGAGATGATGCTGGTTTCCTGAAGGTTCTGTTTAAA
Source organism: Notamacropus eugenii (assembly GCF_028372415.1). NCBI lineage: Eukaryota > Metazoa > Chordata > Mammalia > Diprotodontia > Macropodidae > Notamacropus > Notamacropus eugenii. The sequence goes on along the minus strand of NC_092872.1, from coordinate 373,007,690 downwards.
AGATTATAGAATCAAAGATTTGGAGTCAGAAAGGACCAAAGAAGCCATCTACTCCAATCCTCTCATTTCATAGATAATGAAGTTGGGGCCCAGAGAGGTTGTAACTTACCCAGTGTTATTCAAGTAACCAGGGTTTGTGCTTCCTCTGATTCCAAATCTAATACTCTTTTCATTGTGCCTTGGTTCTCCCAAGTATTAGGTATGGTGGCTTATGAGGCATACAAAATCAGAGTTGGTCACATGATAATCATGGCCACAGCAATTCATGAAGATCATTTTCTGCTAAATCACAGAAAGACTATAATTTGAATTAGTGAAGGGAAAGTGTATCTTGACATAGGCACTTAAAGTATTTTAGTAAAGGTAGAATTTAACTGGTTGACTATCAACTGTGAATAAATCTATTAATTTCTTCAGTTGCCACTTGACTCTGATGACATAACCAGTCTGCATGAATTAGAATACTACTCCTCAACAAGTTTTTATTTTTTTTCTTCTACAGGATTTTGTTTTGTTTTGTCTTTAGCATAGTTTCTCACGTAATTACTGCAGACTTACAGACTAGATTCACTTTGTTTCCCAAACTCTAGTTCATGCTCATTTATGTACCCAACTCCTCCCCTGGTGGCAAAGCAGGACATCTGTGAAGCAGATGTAGAGCTGAGCCCATCAGCATAGGAGAGTTCTGAAGCCCCAAAGATTGATAATTATACTTATGGTCAATGCTTAGGGAGTAAACTGGCCTGTCCTCAGTCCTATTGAGGTACAATGTTCCATATGTTAGCCCAAGAGGAGAGAAGAAGAGGAAGAAGAAAAAGAATGGAAAGAATAGTGAATTCATCAAAGGTCTTTTTGCCCCTTCCTGACTGGAATGAAATTAAAAAGCTCCCTGATAGGTCTGGAATGCCATTCTACTTCATTTTGAGTCCTTATTTTTACTGAGATTTTCTGCTTAGGATTTCAAAGAGTTCTAATCAAATTCACTAGATCTCTGGACCTTCCCTTGTGTATGAATGGGTATATAGAAACAAAGACTTGTTTTAGTGAAGCTTTTCACATACCCAGGGAGTTAGTTGTGTTTGACTCGCCAGCTACATGTTCCAGAAGGCAAGTTTTGTTATGTTTACACTTAATGAAGCCTGTAGGCAATCAAAAACACAAGAGGGAGATCAGAACAAGAAATACTACAGGGAAAATGAAAACCATGGGGCCCATAATTTGCTCTTTTCACCTTATTCTTCAAGGCTGGAACTTCTCAACCACATCAGACCTCAGAGATGAGGATGACAAGAGGGGATAGTATTATATATTGCAGGCCTTGCATCATCAGTAGTGCAGGATACATGGCTAATGGGTTGTCTCTTGCCCTGGTCCAATTTATATCCTAATGCCAAGACTCACCAAACGTTAGCCCTCAAAGTAAGAAAATAAATGCCACTCGAAAGAAGGGGACTTTTGTTAGGGATTTTAATTTAGGTAGAACAACTACTTTGTTTCAAAGCAATATGACACAGAATACAAGAGTCTCTGAAGAAAAAAAATCCCATCAGGGATGATGGAGAGGTGTATGCTGGGTATGAAGAGGCTACTTCATATATGCACTGGGGAACTTGGAAAAACAATAGTAATGGATGTCATCAAAAATAAATCATATTATAAGAAGTGAAATAAAGTTGGTTGCATATAGCAAGGACAAAGGGTGACTTGTAGACGATAAGAATGCTTTGCTAGTATGCTTCCAATGTTAGAAGAAGTTGAGAAAGGACTGCAGAACATTGATAATATTCATTGGGGCGAATTTATGGGAGGTTATGTATAGGAACTGAATATTATAGGTATATATAGATGTGCTATAATATGTATATGTGGAGGGAACTTTCAAATAAATGAAGACACATTTTTTTTTTAAATATTTGAGTGAATCCAACCACAGTCAGCTATGCAAAGTGTTCCAAAAATGCAAATTTATCCTAATACAATTAATTGATAGAGGACCATTTGAGCATAATGCAAATTTTGCATTTGCTTTTATGAGATTCCTTCCTACTTGATTTCTTCCTCAAGAATAGTGAGGATGCAGCAAACTATGTCATTTCACAATAACTCACAGGCTGAAATTATTCTGATGCCTATCTCTCTAAGCAAACTTTATGCAAAGTATTATATGTCTTCTGGTTCAGTAGGAGTTGTGAGTGGAGAAGGCCAGGTCCATACCACCTCCATCTTCTTTTGCCATGGTCTCCAGACCTGAGACCCAGAATTACAGACTACCAAAAATTGCTTCTACATTATGAGGAGCAAGCTGAGAAGTAGGCTGAGGCCATAGACACTGTTTATTGTAGCATTTACATATTTCTTAACCATTTAAACAAGCATAAAACTGTGCTATCATTTTTATTAGGTTCCTATCTTACTTTTTATGTGTCACTGATGAAGTTTTTGAGTGTTGTGCCCCTAATCCCATTTTTCCCAGAAGCTCTGTGGTTTTTATTGCAAGATTTTGCATAGCTATGGTGCTTTTGGGGAATCCATATGTCTTGTTATAGTAGAACTGCCTTTACTTATTTCTCCAGTACAGTTATCCTTTCTACATCACAAATTTCCTCACCATGGTTTCAGTATATTGCAGGTAGGCATTAGAAAGACACAGAAAGGCTAGCAAAAAAACACAGAAAATGTTTAGAAAATTAGAAATGCCTAAAATATATTTATAGTATTCTATAATATCAACTTATTTTATCTTTTAATGCCATAATAATTCAAACTTCTTGTCTGATATGAATGGAGGGTCAAAAAAATTTAGGTGGATTTGCCAGACCCCAGAGGTTCCATGCCTGTAACATACCCCACCCCTCTGATGTGGAAGGAATAATTGTATATTCTTTTCCTAAAGGACAGATTATCTCCCTTAGGTTGTTTTCCTAACTCCTCAACTTAACAGAGGTAGACTAGGTCTCTAGAAGGCAGGCAACTTTTCTCATCAGAGTTCTAATATCAGACAAACCTGTTCATGGTTCTCCATCCTATCTGTTGCCCCATGATCAATCAACTAGTTGATATCAATTAGCTTTTACAAAAGGATATTTTACCAATAAAATGTAGTAAGAACAGGTGTTATAAAAACAGCTCCCTAAACCAGGTATACACTGATCCACTGAAAAACTCAGTCCCTGTGGAGAATGGGAGCAACTATTAAGTAGAAAGATAATGAGGCCAACATATAAAAGTAGGTGGGACCAAGAGGGTACCCTTCAACTCTTGGTCCCAAGAGGCCTTTTCTCTTTTTGTAAAATTTTCATCAGGTTTACTTCAGAGTTTACACTGTAATGGATGAGCCTCCTCCTTAATCAGTTAAGCTGACTTCTTCCAGAACAGATGCTTCAGCTGATAGATCACTCCACTGCTGGACTGAGTAAAGAAGGTTGTGTGGTCAGTATACTGGCACCTCAATGGACTCAATTCCTGATGTTAATTGCTGCAGGAGTTCAGTTGTTGGTGAATCCTTGTACGGATTTGATGGATCTCCTTGACTCATTGGTTGCATAGATATTCCCATCTTAAAATACTCATTCATCTAAGATTAACGAAAAAAGAAAACAAATGAACAGGCACTACTCAATCATGGACACATGGTGTCTGTTGAGGGGAAGGAAAGGAAGGGAAAATGGCCACGGCCTTTTCCCTCCCTTCTCTTATGCCCAGCTTATAACAATTTGCACATCCCTTAGCACTAGGAGGGAGAGGTTCAGGAAAAGGGAGGAACATGTTGATAATTTGCATGTAAATAGAGCTTTTGCTCCATAATTCTGCATTCATGGGTACTTTACACTGACTTCCTAAGTTCCATGTGTTAGGTTGGCGGTAGACAGAGAATTTCTCCTGTTCTGTACAACTCTCCAGGAAGGGTAAATTGATATACTCTAAGGAGTGTGCCCTCATAGGCCAGTCTTTCCATGACATGTGGTTGAAAAGATTTGCATATATACCAAATCAATACTTGATTTCTAGTTAAACTCTTTGAGCATATGTCTTACCTAAAGAGTTGACCCAATAGAACAGGGTAGATTTCATGGCAAGGAGAAGTTGTAGGTAGCATAAGGTAGGAGGAATTATAGAAGAACATATCACAACAACTATCACAATGAACCCAAAACATAAAATATTATAATGTCCTATTAACAATCCATGATTCTTTCCTGCAGGGAGATTACTACATGAACATTCAGAACTACAGAGTCAGCTCTCAGGAGCCAAGATGAAAGATTAGAGGCAAACCAACTGAACTCTATCAGCATTCCCCTCCAAACATCTTTATAAGAAGGTCTCAAGTCAAGGTTTAGAGGGGCAGAGCAAACAAAAGCTCAGGGGAAGGCATTTTTCCACCCTAAGAAAACCTAGGAGGTTGGAAGTAAAGGTTTGTGATGTTTTGTGATAGGGGTAGGAACCTACATAAAGCCCATACAGAGAATGGCAGAAATAGAGGATATAGTAGCAAATTAAAGAGCTCTCAACCCAGAGACAGTAAGGGTCTCTGATAGCTAAGCAGAAAGAGATTACAGGGGACCCTTTGCCATCCCTGTGTGCAGCTGGCTCTGACTAACTAACAAGTCTACTATCCACACACAGTTCCAAGTTGGATAGAAGTGCAGTGATGGATCACAAGGGAATAGGAGACCTGATCACAGTTCTAAAGCAAAGGTAGGTCTACTTCTTTCATGGCTGCAGAGGGCCAGGGGCCCTTCATGGGTAAAAACTAGAGTGCATGCCAAGAAAGTAGTGACCATCATTCTCCCAGAATAGCATCACATTTGAAGCATCACAAATTTGCAGACCCCAAGAAGTAGTTCTGGAAACAGGAGCACAAAAAATCTGAAGCTTGGGACAGTGCCTCCCTATACCCAGTTTGAGCAGAGCCCACTTTAAAATTTTTTTTCAGTCATTCAGCAAACATTTATTAAACATTTAGGTACAAAACATTTTACTTTTGTTATCTGCCAAGTGGGTGAGGGTGGATTATGATAGTTAACTACTTTTTTTTGGATCATTGTCTTTTTTTTTTTTTTTAGAAGGTAGAAAAAAAAAATACATTTACTCAAACATCAGAAAGCCAAATCCATCACAGTAACCAAGAAGTCAATACACAATAACACTGTAGGGGACAAAGCCATTTCCATGCTTCACCCTCGCCTCTTTGCTGGGACCTTTCCATATACCAGCACTCAAAATCCTAACTGTCTCCTTGTCCTATCCTCCTTCCTCTCTAACTGCTCTCACCAGCTTCCTCCCAGTTCTGCTCCACTTTCCTGTTCCACCAATTCATCATGCTCATCCCACCACATGTGACTTAGGCTTCCATGTGATTTAAGCAGGTCACATGGCCCTATTAATGAACAGGAAAGATCTCCCAGTTTAAACTACCATTGCATTCAACCCCAAGATCTTTAGTATTCATTACGTAGGTTGGTTGGGCAACTTACATCAACAGAACTGTTACAGGGATAACAGAAAATAAGCATATAAGATAATATCTTATACAACTGGTGTCAACAGAACTTTACAACAATATAACAAGGATCACACAAAATAAGCATAAAAACAATATATTTGGGTGGGGCTTGAGCACAAGCACCCGATCATTCCCCCCTCAATCGAATGGGGTCTAAAATCTTGGGGTAAGGGGTAAAGGTCTCTTCTTCTATAGCTACTTCCAGTTGAAATTGGCCATAGAGTTGTCCCTACTCCAAGATGTCCCATTAAAGAAGCCAGTTCTTTAGCTGGCATCCAGAGCTTGGTTGATGCCAGGTCTAGGAGTGACACATCACAGCTGTGGACAGGGAGTGACATCTGGCTTAAGCAATCAGACATCTGCTGATGGAGGGTACTAAGCCTGCAGGAAACAAACTAAGAAACAAGTTTAACATGTAAAAAGTCTAAAAGAAACAAGGAGAAAACAAATAGAACCAGGGTAGGTTGTGTCAGCTGTGCTTTTGGAGTTCATGAACCCACTATTACAGTCTCATTCAGGGTTGAAAAATGACTTAAGGGTACAATTTGGTAATCATCTTCTCCTGAATAAACAACAATTATGGTAATATGTTTCCGATGTGGTGTAATTTCTGCCACCTTTGGAACATCATTTGGCTTCTATTTTACCAATACTTTAAGCTCCCAATTTCATTCTATTAGTTGAACTCTACCCTTTAGTTTCTCTGGTAGTTATTTCAGAAGGAGGGTCAGTTTTCACAAGGGATATTTTTTTACAAGGAATAATAATCACTTGAACTATTCTATCATTTTTTTCCTTTTTTTAAAAATTTCTTTTTCATTTTTAACACAGTTTATAACATATAAAACACTTCAAACTTTTGGTCAGGCGATACTTCTCTTTAGAGCATTTACAATTTGGACCACAAAAGATTTTTTTTTAAAACATTAACCAACTGAGACACAAATAATATTTATGTTGCTAACTTCACAAGCTCTTGACCTAATTGTCTCCACAGTATTACTAAGAATTAAAGGACCCTAACTTATTGTTGTTGGCCTAAAGTCCTAAGTCTAATAGCTTAATTTTAGACTTAACCTTGGATGTTCCCCTACCAATAATCTTTAATTTACTAGATCTGGTATTAAGCTTACAAACCTTTTGACTATAGGAAATTGCCATCAAGAGTAGGGACATTGCGGGGATACAATATCTCTCCAACTTCATGTCAGTTCCAGGCAGGATTAGATTGTCCACTTGCACTCAGTAGGGCTTAAAGTCTGCCAGGTGTCAAGGGGGAAATTGAATCAGGAGAATCCTACCTCAGCCCAGGTTGAACAGTCACTCTCCCACCCTTCCCATGAGATCACCTTTTGCAGTTCATACCAGCATCTCACTGAGTCCACTTTAATATAAAATTCAAAGTCACAAAATAGACTGGGGAAATGAACAAAAAAACAAAAAAAAATTTGGTCATAAAAAGCTGGTAAATGGGGCAAGGAAGACCAAGACATCAACTCAGAAAAAGACAACAATGTGAAAACAAGGCCTCACACTAAAATTTTATTTGACTGAAGCCCAACAAGAATTCCTGGAAGAGTTAAAGAAATAAATGAGTGGTAGAGGAAAAATTGGGAAAAGAAATGAGAGGGAGGGAAGAAATTTATGAAAAAAAAAAGAATTAATAATTTGGTAAAAGAGCCACACAAAAAATGTTGAATAAAATAAAACCTTAGAAAACAAAATTGACTTAATGGTAAAAGAGGTACAAAAATTCACTGATGAAATTAACTCCTTTAAAAGCAGAACAGGCCAAATGGAAAAGGAGATACAAAAACTGACTAAATAAAAGAACTCCTTAAAAATGGTCAAATGGAAAATGAGGTATAAAAATCTCAATGAAGAAAATAATTACTTAAAAAGTAGAATTGGAAAGTGAAAGCTAATGACTCCATGAGACATCAGGAAACAACAAAATAAAGTAAAAAAAGACTAAAATAGAAGAAATTGTGAAATATTTCATCAAAAAAGACTACAACAAAAAACAATTGACCTAACAAAATTGATCAAAAAGAGATAATAACTCAAGAATTATTCAACTACCTAAAAGCCCTGATCAAAGAAAGAGCAAGACATTCATATTTAAAGAAATACTTGAAAAAATTGTCATAATATCTTAGATCCAGAGGGTCAAATACAAATTTAAAGAATCCATCCAATTACCTACTTAAAGATATCCCCAAATAAAAACTCCTGGGAATCTTATAGTCAAATTCCAGAGCTCTCAAGTCAAAGAGAAAATATTTCAAGTAGCTAGGAAGACATAATTCAAGTATCATGGAGCCATGGTGAGAATCACATAAAATTTAGTGGCTTCCAGATTAAAGGAGCAGAGGGGTTAGCATACAATATTCTGGAAGGTAAAGGAATTAGGATTACAACCAAGAATGACCTAGCTAGCAAACCTGAGGATAATCCTTCAGGGAGAAAATATATATATATATATATGTATGTCTGTATGTATGTATGTAATATATAAATATAGATATATTTATATATTTTATATATAAAATTTGACATTAAAACATAAGACTCAAGAGACACTCACTGATAAAGTAAAAATGAAAGAGTAATCATAAGAAATTTAATAAAGTTAAAACTGCTTACATGCCTACATGAGAAAATGATACATGTAACTGTTAAGAACTTTATCATTATTTCAGCAGTTAAAACGAGTCTACATAGTCAAAAGGGCATGGATGTGAGGTGATCATGTTTGAATGAGGTGCCCCCAAAAAAATGAAGTGGTGAGAAATAGGGAGACACTGCAAGAAGGAGGGAGAGGTAGAAGGAGGAAAGTTTTCTCACATAAAAGAGATACACAAGGAAGAGTTTTTAAAATGGAGAGGAAAGTGTTTAAGGTGGCAGAAAACCTTTTGCAAAACTAGTTGAAAGAAGAAAGAATATATGTATCTGTGTGTATGGATATTATATATAGATATTCACATATAGATATACACATACATATATTAATATCTTTGTATACACACACAGAGAGATGTGTATAGAAATGTAACTAACCTAATAGGGAAATAGGAGGGGGTTGGGGATAAGAGAAAGGGGATAACGTAGAGGACGAGAAAAGTGAGGGCAGATTAATGGAGACAATGGTCAAAAGCAAACTAGTCTTTTGAGGAGAAACAACAAAAAAAGAGAGGAAGAAACAAGAAAATGGGATGGAGGGAAATACACAGTAATCATAACTGTGAATGTAAATGGAATGAGCTCACCCATGAAATACAAGTAGATAGCATAATGGATTACAAACCAGTATCTAACAATATTCTGTGTACCAGTGAGGCATCTGAAACCGAAAGACACACAGAGAGTAAAAATGAAGGGCTGGAGAAGAATTTTATGTGTTTCAGTTGAACTAAACAAAGGAAAGGATATGAATCATGATCTCATGCAAAGCAAAAGAAAAAAAAATTTACCTAATTAAAAGGGATAAGCAAAGAAACAACACTTTGCTAGCAGGCATCATAGACAAAATTAATATAAAGACATTACAGCATGTTTCTCTTAACAAAGACCTCATTTCTCAAATATAAGCAGAGTGTAGAACTATGTCAAATTTATAAAAATAAGAGTCATTTTCCAAGTGATAAATGGCCAAAGGATATAAATACATAGTTTTCAGAAGAAATCAAAGCAATTTATAGTCATATAAAAATACTCCAAATCACTATTGATTAGATAAAGGCAAATTAAAACAACTCTGAGGTAACTACATCACACCTATCAGAAATGACAAATGCTGAAGGGGGTGAGGAAAAAAATAGGTACACTAATGAACTGTTAGCGAACTGATCCAACCATTCTAGAGAACAATTTGGAGCTAGGCCTAATGGGCAATAAACTTGTACCACTAAGAGGTGTATATCTCAACAAATATCAAAGAGAAAGGAAAAGGACCTATATGTACAAAAATATTTTAGCAACTTTCTTGTGGTAGCAAAGAATTGTAAGGCAAGGGGATACTCATCAACTGGGGAATGACTGAAGAAGTTGTAGTATATGACTTCAGTGGAGTATTATTATTCTGTCAGAAATGATGAAGGGGGTCGTTTCAGAAAAAAATGTCAAGACCTAGTTAAATTGATGCAAAGTAAAGTGAGAAGAACTAATGAATTCTGAGTGCAAATTGAGGTATAATTTTCTCACTTTATTTTTCTTGCTTTTTAAAAAAAGTATGACTAATGTAGAAATGTGTTTTGCATGGTATTACAAGTATCATTGACATCATATCACTTGCCTTCTCAATGGGTCAGGGAGGAATGGGAAGGAGATACTTTGGAATTTAAAATTTAAAAAGAAAAATATGCTAAAAATAAATAAATAACAATAAAAAACCCAACAAACAAAAAGAGTAGCAGAGTTATACAAGATTGTTGGCATAGTTAGAAGCTGTGAGGCCTAAATATTCAACAAGGCTCTGTAATTAACTTTTCACCACAATTATTTACTGGTTCATTTAATTAGTTTTAGTGTCATGCATTTGATTGAATTATCAACCAGCTCCCACTGAATTCTCAAAGGTTTTCCTGGCTACTATAGCTTTTGTGGTATTATTATACCATGTCCAATTTTCTTAGGCTAAGGTTTCCAGAGTCTATTATACTCACACCTCAGCCTGCTGGCCAAAAGGATATTCATGTAAACTTCCCATATAAAAAAATAACAAATTTCTGAATTTCAGGCTGATTTTCAGTTTATTTTTAGGCTATGTAAGTTATCCCTAATAATATGCTAAACATGGCATAAAAAAGTTTAAGCTGGAAAACTATTCATAAGAGATTACCTCAGAATTGTACCCCCTCTTCAAGTTGGGCAACTGAAAATGTCTCTTCTTTGATTCCCACCTCTGTGACCTTGAAAAGATAAAGCATTCATTTTCCTTCCCTATTATTTATAAATTGAAGCTAGATTGTGGTGGGTAAATTCTTACTTCTCTGTAGAGATGTACCTTACCTTTCATGATAAATGAGTTCATAGGATCATAGATTTAGAACTAGAAGGGAAATTGGAAGTCATTAAATTCAACCACTTCATTTTACAGATGAGGAACCTAGTTCAGTGACTGGCCCCAGAATCACACAGCTTGAAACTATTTGAGGCAAGATTTGCACTCAGGTTTTCCTGATTCCAGGTGTAGCATTCTATATACTGTACCCCCTAGCTGCATTAAAGCAGATATCAATTTCCTGGCAGTTTCCCTTAAACCAACAGAAGAGGGGACTTTACTTCATATTGAAAATACTTTTTGCCAAAAGGATCATCTCCTCACTCCACCCCATCCCTACCTCAATTTAGCCAAACTTACCTATTTAAAAAAAAACAGAAAATTTCCTGTGTTTCAATAAGTGTTTCTGTATTTCAGAATTGAACCAGAGGTTGACCTAGAGCCAACACAGGAGTTTCCTTTTGACAATTTCCTGGAAGATTGTGTAGCAATGACTGATGAGTGATGTTCTGAGGTGGCAGCAACAGTGGAAAGCAGGTCTGTCTAGATCCCCTAAAAAATGACTCATTGCCTCCACAGGCCCACTGAATCTCCGGCACAGCTGAACTTGATAGTATATGCCTCTTTGTAGTTGAAAGAGAAAAGTCTTCCAGTCTTCCTCCCACCATCCTTAAAGAGACCTCAATGATTCCCTGTAAACTTTTTAGACTGGGAGAACAATCACCAGTAGAGTCTGATAGCCTGTCTGTGTATATCAGCAGAGAGATTTTGGCCATATTTTCTATCCTTCCAAATTCTCCCAGGATACACTTATATATATATATATATATATATATATACACACATATATATATATATATATATATGTGTGTGTGTATATATATATATATATATATATATATATATATATATATATATATACATACACACATATATATATATATATATATATGTGTGTATATATATATATATATATATATATATATATATATATATATATATATATATATATATATATATATATATATATAATTGCAGCAGGTAGACCAATTCATCCAGGCCTTTTTCAGAACTGAAGTATCAGAAAACTAGGCTCAAAATAGCTTATTCCTGCTCCTGTCAAGTGCTTCATTAAAGGTTCAACAGTGACTTTAATACCTAAACTAACTTTAGGCTCATGTTAACTGAATGGTTCCAGATCTCTGTCTATTACCAGGATTCAGAAAGCATCAAAAAGCTCAATTTAGAATCTGAATCCTTAGGGGAGGGGGAAGATATTAATGACCACTAAAACCTCTTTCCTCTCCCCTGGCAATCAATGTTTCTTACAGGAGGCCTTTTCTAGCAGTGTTAAGTTACCCTTCAGTGAAAGTGACCTTTCAGCCCTATCTGATCCTCACACTTTGCACCCACAATGACAAATTGAGGAGTGGTGAAAAACACATTGAAAAATATTTCAAACACCACATTTTTGTTCTGTTTTGTGGTTTGTTTTTCCCACCTTGGTAACCATTTGTACATTCTTTGCTGCAAGGAAAAAAAGTTTCTGAAAACTGTTTGTGGAAATGAGTGAGTCCATCATTTAATTCTCCAGGCACAAATCATTTTTCCTTTACATTTTTATGCTTCATAAGGCTGTTAATGATTTAAAGGTCACCAATTTCCTAGCAGTTTATTATCAGTAGGGTTAATTCTTTCCACTGGTCATTGTCTGTCAGAAAATGCCAGGCCCATCAGCTATATTATCCACTTCATTAGCTGATGCAATATAATTTCAATGTGTTAGGAATTAAGACATGGTACAAGGAAAGAATTCCTTGATATCAGACCAAACATAATATTCAGAAACAAAGTTCTCCACTTAATTTCATTAACAATAGCAATTGAAGGTGGAGCCAAGATAGCAAGTAAAGGCAAGGATTTCCCTGCGTTCTCCCCCAAACTCTCCAAATCCCTTTAAATAATGACACTAAACAAATTCTAGAGTGGGAAAACCTACAAAAAGACAAAATGAGAGATTTTTCCAGCCCAAAGCAACCTAGAAGGTTGGTAGGAAAGGTCTATTGCACCAAAGTAAGAGAGGAGTGCAGTCCAATGCAGGCCATGCCAGTACAGATCAGGCCCAAGCAAAATAGGAGCATGCCTCAGGGCAAATAAATCAGTGGCAGCAGTGGCAGTTTCCAGACCTCTCATCCCACAGACAATAAGGGGTTCAGACTATAGGTCACAAGGATATTTATAGGGGTCACTTTGCTGGCACCAGGGGCAAGGCTCTGTTGCATTGCCTATAATTAGATCTAGGTAATGACTGGGCAATGACTGAGACCCTAGTCTCAGTTCCATGGTTTAAAAGAGTGCTTGTAGTCATTCATAAACCAGTGCACAGGATAGGAGACTAGTAAACATACTTCTCCCTAGATTATACTGTCTTGTAAGAGCCAAAAACTCACAAGCCTCCAAAATTACCTCTGAAAACAATGGCACAAAAAAATCTGAAGCTTGGAACAGTGCCTACACTTGGGAAGCAGAGCTCCATTTTAGAGTAATGTTAAAAGTCAAGAAAAAGGCTGGAAAATGAGCAAACAACAAAAAATAATTGTGACCATAGAAAATTACTCTGATGATAAGAAAGATCAAACTGCACACTCAGAAGAAAACAACAAAGTTGTCCTGCATCCAAAGCCTCAAAAAAAAAATCTGAATTGTTTTCAGGCCATGGAGGGACTCAAAAAAGTTTAAAAATCAAGTAAGAGAGGCTGAGGAAATATTGGAAAGAAAAATGAGAGTTATGCAATAAAATCGTTGGGGGGAAAAGAGTAAACAGTTCAGTAAAACACACACACACACACACACACACACACACACACATACACACATACACAAATACTGATGCAAATAACACCTTAAAAAACAGAATAGGCCAAATGGTAAAAGAGGCACAGAAATCCAAGGAATAAAATACCTTTAAAAGTAGAACTGGCCAAATGGAAAAAGCTTTACAAAAATTCACCAAAAAGAACTCCTTAAAATATAGAATTGACCAAATGGAAAAGGAGGTAAAAAAGCTAAGCAAAGAAAATAATTCCTTAAAAATTAGAATTGAGCAAATGGAAGCCAATGACTTCATGAGACAACAAGAAACAGTCAAGAAAAACAAAAGAATAAAAAACAGAAGAAAATGTGAAATATCTCATTGGGGAAAAAAAATCTGACCTAGAAATAGATCCAAGAGAGAAAATTTAAGTTATTTTACCTGAAAGCCATGATAAAAATAGTTTATACATCATTTTTCAAGGAAACCTACCCTGATATTCTAGAAACAAAGATTAAAATAGAAATTGGATCACATCATAAAGGAGATCCCAAAATGAAAACTCTCAGGAATATTATAGTTACATTCAGAACTTGAAGATCAAAGAGAAAATACTGCTAGCGGCCAAAAAGAAGCAATTCAAATATCATGGAACCACAGTCAGGATAACAAGAGATTTAGCAGCTTTTACATTAAACTACCATAGTATGTGGAATATGGTATTTCAGAGGGCAAAAGAGCTAGGATTACAACCACAAATAATATACCCAACAAAACTGACTATTATAGTTCAGTGGGGAAAATGGACATTCAATGAAATAGAAGGCTTTCAAGAATTCCTGATGAAAAAACCAGAGATGAATAGAAAATCCAACTTTCAAATGAAAAACTCAAGAGAAAGATAAAAAGGTAAACAGGAAAGAGAAATCAAAAGGGATTCAATAAGGTTAAAGTGTTTATATTCCTGCATGGGAAGATGATACTTGTAACTCCTAAGTACTTTCTCATTAGTAGAGCTGTTAGAAGTAGTGTACATAGACAGAAAGCAGAAGTGTGAGTTGAATGTGAAGGCATAATTATCTAAAAAAATAAAATTAAGGGATGAGAAAGAAGGATGAACTGGGAACAGTAGAAAGGGAGAGGTAGAATGAGATAAATTATCTGACATAAAAGATGTCTATAAGAGATTTTACAGTGTCAGGGAAAATGGTGGAAGTTGGGAGAGGAACACATGAACTTTACTTTCATCAGAATTGGCTCAAAGAGGGAAGAATATACACACTCAGTTGGATGTAGAAATGTAACTTACTATACAGGAAATGAGGAAGGGAAAGTGATAAGAGGCAACAGGGAGCTGATAGAAGGGCAGGTAGTTCAAGGGAGATAAAAGTCAGAAGCAAAATACTTTTGAGAATGGACAGGATAAAAGGAGAGAGAGAATAGGATAAGCGGAGGGAAAACAGGATGGATGGAAATAAGTAATTGGTAATCATTACTATGAAAAAAATTACAGTAAGTTTCTCTGAAAAAGAGAATCATATAGAAACATATAGAAAACTGAGACAAATTTATAGAAATAAAAGCCATTTCTTGATTGATAAATGGTCAAAAGATGTGAACAGATAGTTCTCAGATAAAGTAATCAAAATTATCTATAGCCAAATAAAAATGCTCTAAATCACTATTGATGAGAGAAATGCAAATCAAACCAACTCTGAGATACCACATCACACCTATCAGTTTGGCTAACATGACAAAACGGGAAGATGAGAAATGTTAGAGGAGATATGAGAGACTTGGAACACTAATTCATTGTTCGTGGAGCTGTGAGATGATCCAACCATTCTGGAGAGCAATTTGAAAGTATGCCCAAAGGACATATTTTCTTCAGCATTTTTTACCCAGCAATATTACTTCTAGGGCTGTATCCCAAAGAGATCATAAAAATGTGATAAGGTACCACATGCACAAAAATATTGCATCCCTTTTTGTGGTGACCAAGAACTGGAAATAGAGGGGATGCTCATTGATGGGGGGATGGCTGAACAAGTTCTGGTATATGAATGTAATAAAATACTATTGTGGTATAAGAAATGAAGAACAGGCAGACTTCAGAAAAACCTGGAAAGACTTAAATGTACTGATGCTGAATGAAATGAGCAGAACCAGGAGAATATCATACATAGTAACAGCTACAGTGTGGGAGAATTATTTTTGAGAAACTTAGCCCTTCACAGCAATGCAAGGACCTAAAACATTCCCAAAGGACTCTTAATGAAAAATGACATCCACATCCAGAGAAAGAAATGTGGAATCAGAACACAAAATAATGCAGACTATTTTCTCTTGGGTTATGTTTTGTTTTGTTTTCTCAAGCTTTCTCCCATTTGTTTTAATTAGATGCAGCATGACTAATGTGAAAATGTGTTTAATAAGAATGGGAGGAACCCATATATGTGTAGAACCCATATAAGATTGCATGCTGTCTTGGGTAGGAATGGGGAGGGAGGGAGAGAAAATTTAAAACTTATGAAAGTGATTGTTAAAAACCGAAAACAAATTAATTAAATAAAAAAGAAAAAAGAAGAAATGATGGGCTGTCAAAAAAAAAACAAACATGAAAATCGACTTACATGAAGTGATGCAAAGTGGAATGAGCAGAACCAGGAGGACACTATACACAGTACAATTGTAACAGCAACACAGTATGATGATATACTATGAATAACTTAGATATTCTAAGCAATATGGTGATCCAAGACAGTTCTGTAGGACTGATGATGAAAGGATCTGAGAAGCAGTTTTTCATATTATCCTTCATAACTTTTTTAAGAATTCAAGGATCTAGAATTTCACTCCTTGCATAGATATAGAGTGAATTATACAATACCTGAATAGATGGTCTGTGTGAGTTGTTATATGCAAATAAGTAAGAAAGCAAATTGATAGATAATTATTTGGTGATCAAGTGCATTGTTAACTATTTCTTATTTACTAGGCTAGCTTTCTAACAAGTATAGAACTCCTAGTGGTACACACTCTTAAAAGCCTCTATATTGAGGCTGTCAAATAAAGTATATGCTCTGTCATCATGGCCTCTGCAAATTCAGGACCACTCTCATATAACAAAAGCATACTGGTAGATTTTAATCAAAAGTTTCTGGATTTTTTAATACTCAAATGAGTATGTGACCACATCAATATATGTATTCCATTCAATACTAACAGCAGCCTGCCCTTGTCCACCATTGCCCATTTATCCTGCAAAAAATGTTATTCATATGCCCCTCTAAATTCACTAGAGGCCTTGCACACATTCTCCTGACATCATGAGGACATCTTGTCTATTGCCCATTGCTCTCCCCTCATGACTTGTCAATCTTCTTTTTGAATCACATATATCTATAATAATGTCCTTCATACTACTTCTTCAATTCAATTTAGTTCAATTCAGCAAGCACTGATTTTGCACTTACTGTGTACCAGTCATTGTGTTTATTTGTAACGTGTTGCTACCTACAATCCTGTACAACAGTTAAATAACATATGACACTATTTAAGGGAAGGGTTACCTCTCTTGCCAAGACAATATTCACAGCACTGGTGTTCACTATGAATATAGTTCTCAATCTCCAAGTATAATATTCAGACACAAGAAAGCCAAATCCACAAACCAGAAAGCCAAATCCATCAGAGTGGCAAAGAAGTCAATACACATTAGCACTACAGGGGACTAAACCATTCCCAAGCCTCCATGCCCCCCTATACCCCACTGGGGCCTTCCCACAAACAAACACTCATGAGCCTAGCTGTCTATTTACCTGTGTCCTCTTCTTCCCCACCCTAATTGCTCTCACTTACTTCCTCCTGGTTCTGCTCCACCCTTCCTTTCCCACCCATTCAGCAAGCTCCTCCCATGACATATGACTTAGGTTTCTATATGATTTAAGCAGTTCACATGGGCCTATTAATAAATGGGAAAGATCTTCTCATTTAAATTATTATTACATTCAGCCCCAAGATCTTTCATATTCATTACTTAAGTCAGGGGGTAACTGGTATCAAGAGAACTTTAACTGGGATGACAGAAAATAAGAATATAAAACAGTATCATAGGCAACTGCTGTCAACAGAACTTTACAACAATATAACAGGGATCATACAAAATAAGCACATAAAGCAATATCTTATGGGGGGACTTCAACACAAACACCCCATCATTCCCCCATTGAGCAAAGGGGATACAAAATATTGGGGTATGGGGTGAAGGTCTCTTTTTCCATAACTACTTCCTGCTGAGATTGGACATAGAGCTGTCCCTGCTCTGAGATCCCATTCAAGGGGGTCACTTCTTTAGCTGGCATCTAAAGTTTGGTCAACTCCAGGTACAGAGATGATACATCACAGTCATGAACCAGAGGTAACATTTGGTTTAAGCAATCAGGCATCTGCAGGTGGAAGGTACTAAGCCTGTAGAAAACAAATCTAGTAAACAAATTTAGCAGACAAAAAGTCAAAAAGAAACAAGGAGACAATAACTAGAAACCAGGTAGATATACGGTCTGCACACCTCTGGAGTCCATGAACCCAGTATCATGGCCTCATCCACAGTAATATATGAGTTAAGGGAACAATTTGGACATCATCTTCTCCTGAATAAACAACAGTTACGGTATTATCTTTCCTGTGTACTATAATTTCTGCAGCCTTTGGAACATCATCCGGCTTTGGTTTTACCCATATTTTAGGTCCCAATTTGATTCTATTGATAGAACCAAACCCTTCACTTCCTCTCCTAGTTATTTCAGAGGGGGGGGGTCAGTTTTCACAAGGGGTATTATTTCATGAGGAATAATAATCACTTGGACTATTCTATCATTTTTATAGAACTGTCTGGGTTCTTCACCTAAATTTTGGAATATCACAATAATTACTCCTGGATAGTTAGAATCTATCACTCCAGCCAATACATGCATATGAATGAATACATGGATTCCTCAAGCTACTAATCCTAATTTATATGTGCTTTCTAATTTGAAGATTTGGGGTCATTTTTCTGGATAGAGGCCTACCTCTTCCTAATGGTTTATTATTTAAATTACGTACAGCAGTGAACAAATTATCTTTCCAATGTTGTTAAGAATTATTAGGGGGAGCGGAGCCAAGATGGCGGATTAGAAAGACACACTTACACAGAGTCCTCCCCACAGCCCATAAAATATCTGTGGAGAGTGAATCTCAACAAATTCTGGAGCAGCAGAAGTGGAGAACAACAGAGTGGAGGAGGATCTCCAGCCGACGGTGACCTGAAAGGCCCACAGAAACGTCGGTTGCACCAGACACGGAACAGAGCGTGGAGCCCAGCCCAGCCTTGGCCAAGCAGCTGCGCGGTGCCACTCTGGGAGGAGGACACCTCGGGGGTGGAATCTCCAGTCCTAGCAGCAGGTCCTCAGATCCCTTGGCCCATAGGCATCAAAGGTCAGAGACGGGGTTTAATCAGCAGGCCAGGAAGGGAGAAGGGTTTTCCCATAGCTCTGGCAACAGGCAGCAGCCACAGAGGGTACACAGCAGCCAGTATGGGAAGATCCATTGTTGGAGCGTAAAAACCCCTGGGGGCATTGAAAAGCTGATTCTTGCTTCAGCCCTGTGTGGAGGCCCTGGATGAGCTGGTCTTTGTCTCACATTGAATGGTGGCCCTGCCCATCTAGCTTATCTGAAAATCAGCCCCCAGTGCTTACTTGGGAACTGGAGGCCAGGTGGCTGTGGAGAGGTAACTAACTGCTAAGATTCTGGGCACAAAAATCCCTCTCTGCATCCAGACCAGTACATGCTTGATTGTGCCACCTTTGAGGAACTGAGATCTCACAGATTCCCAGAGTATACCCTACTCTTGACAAAGGACCCAAAAGTCAAGTAACTGGTTGGGAAAATGCCCAAAAAAGGGAAAAAAAGTAAGACCATAGAAGGCTACTTTTTCGGTGAACAGATATCTCCTCCCATCCTTTCTGATGAGGAAGAACAATGCTTACCATCAGGGAAAGACATAAACGTCAAGGCTTCTGTATCCCAAACACCCAAAATAAATATTCAGTGGGCTCAGGCCATGGAAGAGTTCAAAAAAGGATTTTGAAAATCAAGTTAGAGAGGTGGAGGAAAAACTGGGAAGAGAAATGAGAAAGATGCAAGAAAAGCATGAAAAGCAGGTCAACACCTTGCTAAAGGAGACCCAAAAAAATGCTGAAGAAAATAACACCTTGAAAAATAGGCTAACTCAATTGGCAAAAGAGGTCCAAAAAGCCAATGAGGAGAAGAATGCTTTCAAAAGCAGAATTAGACAAATGGAAAAGGAGGTCCAAAAGCTCACTGAAGAAAATAATTCTTTCAAAATTAGAATGGAGCAGATGGAGGCTAATGACTTTATGAGAAACCAAGAAATCACAGAACAAAACCAAAAGAATGAAAAAATGGAAGATTATGTGAAATATCTCATTGGAAAAACAACTGACCTGGAAAATAGATCCAGGAGAGACAATTTAAAAATTATGGGACTACCTGAAAGCCATGATCAAAAAAAGAGCTTAGATATCATCTTTCATGAAATTATCAAGAAAAACTTCCCTGATATTCTAGAACCAGAGGGCAAAATAAATATTGAAAGAATCCACCAATCACCACCAGAAAGAGATCCAAAAAGAGAAACTCTTAGGAACATTGTGGCCAAATTCCAGAATTCCCTTGTCAAGAGAAAATAGTGCAAGCAGATAGAAAGAAACAATTCAAGTATTGTGGAAATACAATCAGCATAACACAAGATCTAGCAGCTTCTACACTAAGGGATGGAAGGGCGTGGAATATGATATTCCAGAAATCAAAGGAACTAGGACTAAAACCAAGAATCACCTACCCAGCAAAACTGAGTATAATACTTCAGGGGAAAAAATGGTTTTCCAATGAAATAGAGGACTTTCAAGCATTCTTGATGAAAAGACCAGAGCTGAAAAGAAAATTTGACCTTCAAACACAAGAATGATGAGAAGCATGAAAAGGTGAACAGCAAAGAGAAGTCACAAGGGACTTACTAAAGTTGAACTGTTTACATTCCTACATGGAAAGACAATATTTGTAACTCTTGAAACTTTTCTGGATCAGGGTAGCTGGTGGGATTACACACACACACACACACACACACACACACACACACAGCACAGAGTGAGCTCAATAAGATGGGATCATATCTTTAAAAAATGAAATTAAGCAGTGAGAGAGAAATATATTGGGAAGAGAAGGGGAGAAATGGAATGGGGCAAATTATCTCTCATAAAAGAGGCAATCAAAAGACTTTTCAGTGCAGGGAAAAAGAGGGGAGGAGAGAGAAAAACATGAAGCTTACTCTCATCACATTAGACTAAAGGAAGGAATAAAATGCACAAACATTTTGGTATGAAAACCTATTTTACAATACAGGAAAGTGGGGGAGAGGGGATAGGAGGTGTGGGGGGGATGATGGAGGGGAGGGCAGTGGGAGGAGTGAGCAATTTGAGGTCAACACTGTTGGGGAGGGACAGGATCCAAAGAGAGAACAGAAGCAATGGGGGGCAGGATAGGATGGAGAGAAATATAGTTACTCTTACTCAACACGACTACTATGGAAGTTATTTGCAAAACTACAGACATATGGCCTATATTGAATTGCTTGCTTCCCAAAAGGAATGGGTGGGGAGGGACAGATGAAGAGAAGTTGGAAGTCAAAGTTTTAAGAACAACTGTCAAGTATTGTTCTTACTACTAGGAAATAAGAAATACAGGTAATGGGGTATAGAAAGTTATCTGGCCCTACAGGACAAAAGAGAAGATGGGGACAAAGGAAGGGAGGGATGTTAGAAGAGAGGGCAGATCGGTGATTGGGGCAATTAGAATGCTTGGTGTTTTGGGGAGGGTGGAGGGGAGAAATGGGGAGAAAATTTCCAACCCAAAATTTTGTGAAAATGAATGTTAAAAGTTAAATAAATTAATTTAAAAAAAAGAATTATTAGAACTTAAGTTCCTTATCTGTTCTTTCAACAATCCATTCATTCTTTCAATTAACCCAGACGCTTTTGAATAATATGGAATATGATATTCTATGTTGTTTAATACACAATATATTGTTTAATACACAATATCTCTTCACTTCATTACATTGGAAATGTGACCCAATGTCACTTTGGAACTACATTGGAATTCCATAACGTAGACTTATGGTATCTAGAGTTTTACAGGTGTTTTTCTGGTTCACACTCTTATGGGAACAAGCCACTAGTACACCTGAGTAGATGTCAACACAAGTATATATATATTTGCATCCTTTATCTCGGGGTAGAGGTACAATATAATCTATTTGCCAAATATGGGCTGGTACTTTTCCTCTTGCTATTTCTCCAGTTACTACCTGAGGAACAGTCTATTCCTTTTCCAACTGACATATATAATATTTCTTGGCTACTTGTTTTAACAATAAATGAGAGATACTAACTCAGTCTTGTGCCCCCTGGTGTGTGGTCTGGACCCCTAAATGACTGGTCATTTGATGAACCCTTATTGCTAGTAATGGTTCATCAGTTGGTTTCAGAGTAGGGACAAAATATTGAGTAGCTGTCTTTGCTAGTAAACCAGCATGTACATTGTGCTCACATTCTGGCATAGTGAAGGCCACATGAACATCTATATGAAAAACTGACAAATTAGGAACCAAAGACATGTCCCATATATCTTCCCATAATTATTTGTCCCAGACTTCTTTGCCATGAATTTCTCAATTTTGATTTTTCCACATGAGCATTCAGGTAGCTAACCCATTAGCTACTTACCCATGAATCAGTGAATATATGATACTGTCCTCCTTGTTCTCTTTGGATAGCTTGATATACTGCCATAAGTTACGCATATTGACTATTTCCACCTATCCCAGTACTTTCCAAAGTCTACCTAGTACATGGGTTATAGGTTATTGCTTTCCAATATCTTTTGTGGCCTAAATATTTTGTTGTCCCATCAGCAAATCATACATGTCTCTTTTGTTCTTCAGTTAATCCATCATATCCCTCATTTCATTTTACCGAGGACTGTACCAACTGTTGCTTTGATTCAGGGGGGTATGTAATTTCTCTTAGTATCTATGTTTGCTATAGATTCATGTGGAGCAGAAACTCCAATTTGCCTGCTTTAGATATATTTTGAATATACCATTTCCATTTAATTATGCTAGCCTCTTGAGCATGTCCAAATTTGTAAGAAGCTGGGGTACTCACTATCCAGGTCATAATCAGGATTCCAGGCCTTAATATTACCTCATGGTCCAAAATTAGTTATTCAGTTTCTACCAAAGCCCAATATGCCACTAACAACCACTTTTCAAAAGGGGTGTGTTGAATTCCAGATGAAGAGAATTTCCTAGACTAAAATCCTAAAGGTATATTTTGGCTTTGTTGTTTTTCCCATAAACTCCAGGTTGCATATTCATCCTGTACAGTCACTTGTAATTCCACTGGGTCACTTTGCATAGGCCACAAATCCAGGGCCAAGTGTGTGGCATCCTTTATTTCTTCAAAGGTTTTACTTTGCTCAAATCCCCAATCAAAATAATTTTTTCTATTAATTTTATATAAAGGTTTCCAACTTTGTCCTAGATGTGGTATGTGATATCACCAGTATCAAAATAATCCTATAACTTTTGGGCCTTTTTCTTATTGGTGGGGATAGGAATGTTCTGAATCTTTTGTCAGACTTGCGAGAGAATCACAGCCCCTTATTCTGTTGTATACCCCAAAATTTTACAGTTTAGGCCGGCCCTTGAATCTTTGTAGGGTTAATTTCCCACCCTTCACTTTTCATATGCTCATTGAAAAGTGTCAAACTTTATACCACTTCTTTTACATTTTTTCTCTGTATCATAATACCATCTATGCAGTGGGTAAGCTATATACCAGGTTGCTCTAATTCATCTAAATGTTTAGCCACAATCCTATGACAAATAGTGGGGTTATGCAGATATCCTTGTGGCAAGCATGTAAAAATATATTGTCAGCCCTGCAAAGTGAAAGCAAATTGTCCCTATTGTTTAGAATCTATTGGGACAGTAAAGAAAGCATTGGCTAAATCAATAACTGTGTACCAAGTCCCATTTCTGAATTTTTTCTATTAAGGAAATGGTACCTGGAACAGCAGTGTACAAGGAAGGAGTCACCTTATTCAATTGTCTATAATTTACTGTCATCCTCCATGTCTCATTTGATTTTTGTACTCTCCAGATAGGATAATTCTGTCAGGTGGTTGTAGGGACTAATATTCATGCATCTACATATTCCTTTATAGTACTGGTAATTTCATCTTGCTCACCTGGCACATGATACTGCTTTAAAGTAATTACTTTAGAAGATTCAGGTGAAGTGATTGGGTCCATTTTTATTTTACCTATGAAAAGTGTATTAATTCCTATCTTCCTTACTGCAAATTGGTATCTCCCCTCAAGTAAATTTAGAGTCATACTTCTCAATATATATATTCTAATGATGTATTCAGGAATGGGTAAAACTACTGTGGTATATTCTTTCCTAGGTAATTGTCCAATTTTCACCATTGTTTGAATTGACTGGTTGATATTTCAGCCCCTTCTAGACCTGTGATGGTGATAGGAGTTCCATGTTTAAACTTATCAGGGTTTCCATATATAAGGGAGGTCTCCACCCCAATGTCTATTTGTGCCTCAGTTACAGTATTTGATCCATTTTTTCCAATATATAGTCAAATTGATATGGGGTCTGTAATGCCATCTGTGTATTTCTTTAATCTGACCTGTGGCTTGGTCAATTTCGTATTCTCCCTGAAGGTGAAAAACTTGGATATAATGTTTCAGGAGGATCATTAGGGACAGTTCTTACTTCTCTAGTCCATCTATTATCAAGCCCCTTTTCTCAGTACTTTCTGTGTAGTTCATTAGTTGGAATACCATCTATGCTTCTAAAATCTACCCCTTCTCTGAATCGAGCAGTAAATAATTCTTTCCTTCTCAATCTATTCTGACTTTGAATCTGCATGCTATTTACTCTTCTCTCTCAAGGAAATGTATCTTTTTCCCAATCCCCTAAATCACTTAACTATGAAATCTTTTCCAGCACATCTGAAAGAGGGTTCCCTATTTCCCCAATTATCAAAGTCAAAACTAGGTGCATGTAAGCATGAGGAGCCATCTTCACTTATTATATTCCTATGGTAAACTGCTAAGGGAGTATCATAGTATGCATGTGCATTTCAGATCATTATGGAAGTCTTCATTACCTCCTCCTTTAAATTTCTTATACAATTCTCAAGTGAATATCAGGCTCTATCTCCACTAGGCCACATAGTCAGTAAGATACTGCCTACTGCAGCCTTCTGCAGCCAAAACTAACAGATTAGTGATATTGGTATCCCCTCGCATATTGTAGTCTCTAAAGGCTTCTTGTATAAAAGAATTCTGACTGATAACCTATAAATTTCAAGTAATCCATGCCATCAGTTTACACTCCTCCAGCTCCTTCATCACTGACTCTCACCATCCAAACTCTTAACAATTCTCCCATCCTTTGGGTGAATTAACTCAAAATATATGTGACCTCTAGCTCAGTAAAATCCTCAATTATCTCCCTAAACACTGTGTTCTATGCTTGGTTTTCTTGTTTTTGCCTTAGTATGGGGTGAGCTTAAGCATTAGAAGTCTCCCTCTACAACATTGTTTCATATTCCAACTCTGACTTGGTTACATTTTCTGCCCAAGCACTCTTTTGGTAGTCATCATCATGGCAACTAGACTGGGTCTGTACAAAGATCATATGTACATTTTTTTGGCCATCCTTCCACTACTTCTTAACTAAATGAAGAGAGTTTTCTTCAACCAGAGACCTCCCAGCCTGCTGTTTTAAAGGAGAACCTGAACACTGAGAATTCCCATGCAAACTAGCTAACTCCTCCCATCTGATTTTTTTCCTTCAGCAGCTCATCTCTGCTTTTATATGTAATACAGTACCCTGTTAATAAAATCCAGCCTGTCCTACACATGCCTGCAAGCTCTTTCCCTGGTCTTATTAGTGTTTCTTGTAAACCTTGCTTCCAAGCTTTCACAGAGTCCAGTCCTTTTAGTCTATTCTCTTGCCAGGGAGGAATACCGTAAATTCTCCTATCATGGGATATCCATTTCGTCCTCTAAATTCTTTCTGTCTCCAAAAGGAGATTTTCTACCCTGTAATGCTGTTCGTGAGGCTAAATGTATTGCCAAGGCAATATTCACAGCCCTGGTGGTGACTATGAATATGTTGGCATAGTTCTCAATCACAAAGGATAACAGACTCTCCATGTAGAAAGAAAAAGAAAAAATTTTTTCAGACACCATATAGTAAAATCCATCATAGTCACCAAGAAATTAATACATATTAGCACTGCAAGTGACAAAGCCATTCCCAAGCCTTGCTGCATCCACCTTCAATTTCCAATTCTTTGCCACCAAAAAAAAGCTACTGTAAATATTTTTATAAATATAGGTACTTTTCCCTTTTTGTACTTATCCCTCTTTGGGATACAGACCTATTAATGGTATTACTGGATCAAAGGGTATGGACAGCTTTATAGTACTTTGGGCATAGTTTCAAATTGTTCTCCAGAATGGCGGGATCCATTCAAAACTCCACCAACAGGGCATTAATGCCCCAATTTCCCTACGTCCTCTCCAACATTTGTTATTTTCCTTTTCTGTCATATTGAGGTCTTTGGGTTCATCAAACATCAGACTACTATGGTCATTTAATACTGTGTCTTGTGTACCTAGTGTATCCCATTGATCAGCCACTCTATTTCTTAGCCAACACCAGGTAGTTTTGATGATATTTTAACTCTATAATACAGTTTGAGATCTGGTCCAGATAGGCCACCTTTCTTCACATTTTTTTTCATTGATTCCTTTAATATTAACCTTTTGTTCTTCCAGATGAATGTTGTTACTATTTTTCTAGTTTGAATGTAAGTTACTGAATAAGTAAATCAATTTAGGTAGAATGTCATTTTTATTATATTAGCATGGGCAATTAATATTTTTCCAGTTATCTAAATCTGACTTATTTGTGTGAAAAGTGTTTTGTAAGTTGTGTTCATACACTTCCTGGGTTTGTCCTGGCAGGTAGACTCCCAAGTATTTTATTTGTCTATAGTTATTTACAAGAAATTTCTCTATCTCTTGCTGCTGAGTTTTGTTGGTAATATATAGAAATGTTAATGATTTATATTTATTTAATTTATATCCTGAAACTTTTATAAAAATGTTTATTATTTCGATTAGCCTTTTAGCTGATTTTTTAAGATTCTCTATGTATATCATCATCTGAAAAGAGTGATAACTTTGGTTCCACACTGTGTATTCTAATTCCATCCATTTCTTTTTCTTCTCTTATTAGTATAGTTAACATTTCTAGTAAAATATTGGACAATAGTGGTGATATTGACATCCTTGCTTTACCCCTGATCTTATTGGGAAGGATTTGAGTTTCATCCTTGTTACAGGGAATGTTTGCAGATAGTTTTTATATTTTTTATGTTCCAAATATGATGAATTTATTTTACTCTAGTGCAAAACTAAAGTTTTCACTATTGCAGAGAGACGAATCTGATAAAAGGTCATGAAAAAGTAGTGTAAGACATGCAGGACATGACATACAAACTGGAGGATCAGGTCATTTCTGTTATAACATGACACTACACTGTTGTTGAAGAACAAATTTACAATAACACTGAGAAACTGTATTGAAATGTGGCACAAACACTACAGCTTCCATGCATGCCTTCAAGTATCTCTCTTTTATAATAGACTCAAAAACTTCTAGGCTTCAGCATTTCTCTGGAAGAATAAAAAGTTGACATAGTTGAAATTCTATAGAAGAATATTAAGGCCAAAACAGAGTGAGTTCATCTCTCTTCATTTCCAGAGACAGACCCTGATGCTTTACTTAAAAACTATATTAAACTTCTAATTCAAATCCCAACCCAACTTTGTAACCTCTTGCGCTGAAGATTTTTTCCAGCAATTAAAGCTGAAAGTGTCTATTTTACACCTGCTTGGAGTGTCTGGGTATAACCAAGTCCAATAAGTCTGGCATTATTCACTTTCCCAAATAAAGAAGTTTTGTGATCCAGCTTGTAGCAGCAGTGCCAAAATGGGTGTTGTTATTGCCAGCCATCTAAGCAAGATTTATTGACATTTCAGTCTTCTCATTAACCTTTTGGTAGATCGACCCTCCAATTTCAGTTCCATCATTCACATGCGTGTGTGTAGCTGAAAGTCAACAGCTTTATAACCCAGGGCAAAATTATTCTAACAGTTTGGATTTGGCCATGTCAAAACTCATCTGATAGCCAGCAAGCCATTCTTCATAAGCCAACACAGTCCAGCCATAGATGGGTGGTGCAGAGAAATCAGTGTTAACATTTCCACTAAGACTGAAATAATCACACTTATTGGAAGTCTTTAATTTCCCACTCTTCTTTCCTGTGTTTGGTACAAATATGATGTTAAAAGACATATTCAAACCTTCTGTCAATTTGTCTTCCAGGCTGATTTTTGTTCCCAGAGTATTGTCTGTGTTCCATTTTTGAATGAAAGTCAGTCCATAGTCACAGATCTTTTACTTGTTTCCAAATTACCTGAAGCTTTATCGGTATCAGTGTATGAATGACCAGATGCAGAAAATTCCATTCAACTGTAAGACTTGGTTCTAAGATCTATTTTAATCACACCAAACACATATCCTTTGTTGAAGACAATTTTGGTAGTCTTTTCTAGGTCACAGTAAGTTGGTGTGTCACACATTTCTTAGTTACAAAGCTTTCTCTTCTCCTCCTCTCCCATCCATTTCGGCCTTTGTCATATTCCACCCCAATCTCCAGACCTGTCCCACTAGCCTTGGGCTGGCCTGTGTGATGTGTAGGCCTGTGGCCTCCTCACCTCTGGCTGATAGTTTTAAAGTAGATATTGCTTATCATTTTAAAGAAAACTCCATTTATTCCTATGCTCTCTAGTGTTCTTTAATAGGAATGAGGGTTGTATTTTTTTTTTTCATTTTTTAAAGCAGTTTATAACTGATAAAACAATTCAAACTTTTGGTCAGGTGATACTTCTTTTTAGAGCATTTACAATATGGGCCACAAAATAATTTTTTTTTAAATATTAACCAAGTGAGACACAAATAATATTTATGTTACTAACTTCACAAGCTCTTGACCTAATTGTCTCCACAGTATTATTAAGAATTGAAGGACCCTAACTTATTGTTGTTGGCCTAAAGTCCTATGCCTAATAGCTTAATTTTAGACTTAACCTCGGATGTTCCTTTACCAATAATCTATAATTTAATAGATCTGGTATTAAGCTTACAAATCTTTTGACTATAGGAAATTGCCATCAAGAGTAGGGACATTGCAGGAATACAATATCTCCCCAATTTCATGTCAGTTCCAGGCAGGATTAGACTGTCCACTTGCATTCAGTCAGGCTTAAAGTCTGCCAGGTGTCAGTGGGGAAAATGAATCAGGAGAATCCTACCTCAGCCCAGACTGAACAGCCACTCTCCCACCCTTTCCATGAGATCACCTTTTGCAGTTCATACCAGCATCTCACAGGCTTACTGGCATCATGGTTTGGAGGTTCAGACTGCCTTTCTTGCTATCCATACCTGGAGTTAGACTCAGAAGAATGGCCACTTAATAGTCCCATAGAATCTAAAAATGGCAAGTTCCAATAACCAGGTTTCAAATATGATTATAATTTCACTTTGGCTAAGGAACATCTTTTGATGCAAGTCTTAAATGGCTTACATGCCTTTCTATACATGTTCTAGTTCCTGATTAAATAGGAATCATAAAATTAAATTTACCATTAAAACCTTAACTTTTCCATCAATGCCAAATTTTACCCAAGGTTACCTTCCTCTAGGAAATTTAAACTAAAATTCTTTTCCCCAAACTAAAGATGTCATTGATTTATTATCAGTAATTAATTCAGTCAATTGTTTTAATACTAATTGTTTTTATCTCACTTTGTAACATGTTCAATTTTTCTTCCCATCACTCCCCTCCCCCTGCTTCCTAATACCTTGCATTTTGATTACTCCTACCCTCAATGTACCCTCCCTTCTATCACACCCCACCCTTCCCTTATTCCCATCTTCTCTCTTTTCTTGTAGGGCAAGATAAATTTTTATACTCCATTCCCTGTATTTCTTATTTCCTGATTATATGCAATGAAAACTCTCAACATTCGTTGCTAATACTTTGAATTCCAACTTCTTTCCCTCCCCCACTTCCTCCCTAACCCCACTGAGAAGGCAAGCAATTCAATACAGACTAAATATGTGTCATTTTGCAAAAGGCTTCCATAATAATTGTGTTGTGTAATACTAATTATATTGCCCTCTCTCCTACTCTATCCTCCATGAAGGTTGTATTTTGTCAAAGGCTTTTTTTGTCTTCACATCAATTGAGATAATCATATTATTTCTGTTGGTTTTGTTATTGATTTGGTCAATTATGCGGATAGTTTTTCTAATATTGCAGCAGCCTTCATCCCTGCTATAAATCCCACCTGGTTATGGTATATGATCCTGATGATATATTACTGTAATCTCCTTGCTAGTAATTTTTTTTCCTTCAATAAGCATTTATTACTATATATGTGTTTATATATCTATTTATGTTTATAGGTACACATATACACACATGTATGCATTTACATTTTAATACAGATTAAAGTTCAGAAGGAAACACAATATTTAAATATTATACCCAATTCTTTACTAAAAACTAATTACACATTTCCTGCTTTCACTCACAAGTGTCAATTTCCCTGCAGTTTATCATATCTAACTTTTTAAAAATTCTGTTCTCTTCCTTATATTCTTTCTTATTTTGTGGTTATATTTATTTAATTCTGAAAGGAGAACTTTGAGATGTCCTACTAGTATAACTGTGCTATCTTCACTCCTATAACTCATTTAACTTGGTGCACTTGTGTTTAGTATTACTATTACTTCATTGTCTATGGTACCTTTTAGCAAGATGTAGTTTCCTTTCTTTTCTCTTTTAATTAGAACTATTTTTGCTTTTGCTTTGTCTGAGATCATGATTGCTGCTCCTGTTTTTTTTTTTTTTTAATTTCAGTTGAAGCACAATAGAATCTGCTCCAGTCTTTTCCCTTTATTCTATATGTCTCTGTCTGCTTTGAATGTGCTTTTTATATATTGTCAGATTCTAGTTTTTAATCTTCTCTGTTATCTGCTTCTATTTTATGAGTTAGTTTATCCCATTCACATTCACTGTTATGATTACTAACTTTGTATTTCTCTCCTTTCATGCCATCCATCTTCACCAGCATTTTGCTCCTTACTCCCCCAATCTGCTTTGCCTTCTATCACTCCCCACACTTTTGATCCCCTTCCTCTTCTACATCCCTGTAGGGTAGGATAGATTTCTATACCCAGTTGAGTGTTATGTTATTCCCTCTTTGAGACAAATCCAATCAGAGTGAGGTTCAAATAATGCTCACACTCCTTTTCTTTCTCTCCACCATAAGTTTTTTTTTTTTTACATCTCTTCCTGTGAGATAATTTAACCCATTCTACCTTTCCATCCCTCTTCTCTCAGTGTAAACTTATTTCTTAACCCTTAATTTTTTTTATATCATCCCATCAAAGTCAACCTCTAGACATACCTCCTGTCTGTCGATGCTCTTTCTCACTGTCCTAGTAGTTCTTACCAGTTACAAAATCATCTTCCTGTATAGGGATGAAAACAGTTTGACTGTATTGAATCCCTTATGTTTTCTCTTTTCTCTTTAACTTTTTATACTTCTCTTGAGTCTTGTATTTGAAAAATCAAATTTTCTGCTTAGCTCTGGTCTTCTTGTCAGAAATGCATTAAAATTCTCCATTTTATTGAACATCCTCTTGTCCTGAAGAATTATGCCTGATTTTGATATACACTTGATTTTTTGCTTGTAATCCAAGCTCCTTTTCCTTCCAGAATATCACATTCCAAGCCCTCTGACCCCTCAAAGTAGAAGCTTCTAAATCCTATGTAATCTTGACTATGGCTCCTTGATATTTTGAATTGTTTCTTTCTGGCTGCTTACAGTATTTTCTCCATGACCAGAGAGTTTTGAAATTTGGCTACAAAGTTCCTGGGAGTTTTCATGTGGAGATTTTTTCAAGAAGTGATAAATGGATTCTTTCAGTTTGGTTCTAGGATATCATGGCAGTTTTCTTTAATAGTTTCTTGAAAGATGATATCTAAGCATTTTTTTTTTTATCATGGTTTTCAGGTAGGCCAATAATTCTTAAATTATCTCTTCTGGATCTATTTTCCAGATCAGTTGGTCTTCAATGAAATATTTCATATTTTCTTCTTTTTTTTATTCTTTTGATTTTGTTTTATTGATTCTTGATACCTCATGGAGTTATTAGCCTCCATTTACCCAATTCAAATTTTTAAGGAATGATTTTACTTAGTGAGCTCTTGTTCCTTCTTTTCCATTGGGCCAATTCTACTCTTTAAGTAATTGTTTTCTTTAATGAATTTTTGTACATCTTTTTTCCATTTTTTATACTTCTTTTACCAAGTGATTGGCCCATTTTTCCATAATTTTCTTGCATAGCTTTCATTCATTTTCCCAATTTTTCTTCTACCCCTCTTACTTGATTTTTTTAAAAATGCTGTTTGAGCTCTTCCAAGAGTTCTTTTTGAAGGTGAGAATTATTCATATTTCTCCTTAAGATTTTTCATGTAGTGTATTTTGACATTGTTGTCCTCTTCTGAGTTTATGTTTTCATCTTCCCTTTTGCCATCATAGCTTTCTATGCTCAGGGTCTTTTTGTTTTTTGTTTTTATTTTTGTTGTTTTTGAACTGTTTTTGCTCATTTTTCAGCTTATTTAATGACTTTTGAGGATGAGATCTTCTCCTGGGATACAGGGAGCACAGTCTCAAGTTTCTTGCATGAAGTGGATCAGGGGCCTACTGCATTGCGGTTTACCTGCTGCCTCAGGGCCTCTGGGCCTGGAAGCTTGTCTATAGTACTGAGGCCTAAAGGCCTTACAGCTGGTCTCTTGTGCTGCTCATCTGCTGCACCAAGGCTGTAGGATCTGGCTTGAAACCTCCAGTTCCCTTGTCTGGATACTACCTCCACTGCTCTATGATTGCCTTTTACCCAAACGAATGAGACAGATCTTTACTGTAGTCCTAAGTTGACCTGAGCTGGAAAATTGTTTCACCCTGTCTTTTTTCAGATTCTGTTGCTCAAGAATTAATTAGAAGTTGGAGGGAAATCTGAGAGTTCAGGCAAGTCCCTGCCTTTTCTCCACTGTTTTGGTTGCACCCTCTTTTTGCCTTTAAAGGTCCATAAACATTAGCTTGAAAGTATGAGTATGGGTACCTCCTAGGACCCCAAGATACTCTACTTATCCTAAATATGTGCATATGGCAAGAAATTAGAGAATATTTCTTTTTTTCAAATTTTATAATAGATTGTCCTTAACTTATTCCAAACTACAAGATTCTGGTTTACTGAAAAACTTCTACTAATACAAAAGGATGGATGATGGTATAGTAATGTGCTAGATTTGGAATCAGGTAAACCTGGATTCAAATGCTGTTTTACTCATTATGGGATCTCAGCCAAGTAACTAACATTTCTGAGTCTCAGTTTCCTCATCTGTAAAATGACAGGGTTGGACTACAACATCATTGAAGTCCCTTGTAGGTTTTGATCTCTGAATCTATAAACTACAGTCCAGACTTCTCACAACAAGGGGCAAAGAATAATGGGTAAAGTACTTGGAATCACTTCACACAAAATGCAATCTTCTTATACATAATTGTCATCCTTACTTGAAAATTCTAGGCAGTGCATTTGATTTATGAGATACATAGAACATGAAGCAACATTTGCTCCACTCTTCAAGCGAAGACCATCATAGGACATGCCCAGTGAAAATTAATTGCTAACATAATGTGACAAGAACAGAAGCAATCATATTGAGCTAAAATCAATAGAAAACCATTCTGCTGATTAGTAACATTTCTTATTCAGCATGATGCTATCTCATGGAAGTCTCTGGACAGTAACCACATTAATTCATCTCAGCACTCATTTCTTTACTGAATTTTCATCATGTTGCCATAGCATCATCACAGTAAAAAAATTCCACTCTGATACTATAAAATTCCCAGTGGGTTGAGGAGAGAGAGAAATAAAGCACAAAAGGAAGTACAGTATAGTAGAAAGAACACTGAACTTTGATTCAGAAGAACTAGTTTAGAATGATTTAGGTGATGGGATCGTCTTCATTGAAGGTGTTAATTCAAAGACTGCTTAACTACTTTGAAAATAAATTCAATTGCATTAATATTTCTTCAGCTAGGTGTTGCAGTGAATAGATTGTCAGTACTGTGTCAGAAATATCTGAGTTCAAATCCAACTTCAGATATTTACAAGCTGTGTGACTCTGGATAAGTCACAACCTTATTTGCCTCAGTTTCCTCATCTGTAAGATTAGCTGGAGAGGAAAATGGCAAACTATTACAGTATCTCTGCCAAGAAAACTCCAAATAGAATTATGAAGAGTTGAATATGACTGAAATGATTGAATAACAACAATATTTCCTATGCACCTTCTGCATGCCAACTATATTCAATGCAGGGAAGAAATAGACAAAAATGAAACACGCCCTACCCTGGAGCAGCTGAAAATCAACTAGGAAAGTGTAGCTTGTGAATGATTAAGGACATATAAAATACGTGACAAATAGTACAAAGCAATTTCAGGAACAAAAGAATGCTATTGGATGTAAGAACTGAGAAAGACCTCCTATTAGAGGCATCACCTAAGCTGTGTTCTGAATGAAAATAAGTATGAAGTAGAGATAAGGATGGAGTTCAGACTACTGGGAAAGGCAAGGGACTGGGAAATGGAATATTTTAGGTGAGGAACAAGTTAGTAAACCAGAATGATGCAATGCTGTGTATAAAAAGGAGTGATATGAAGTGAAACTGAAAAGGTGAGTGTGAGCCCCATCACAGGGGACTTGAAATGCCAGACTGAGGAGTTTGACTTTTGTTTTTAAAACAATAGGAAGTCATTGAAGATTTTTGAGTTTGTGAGTAGGGTGCTTGGTGACAAGATTAGATCTGTGCTTTAGGATTATTAATTTGGTAACTATATGGGAAATTAATTGAAGAAGGAACTAAAAATAGGAAAACCAATTTGGGATCTACTGAAATAGTACAGGAGGGAACTGATTAGTGCCTGAGCTAGAATTATGACTAGGGAAATGGAAAGAAAAAATAGAAGACATATTATAGAGGCAGAATCAAGAAAACATGACAACTGAATGGAAGGAGGGAACCTTTAGGAAGAAGGAAGAGTCAAAATTTTGCGAACCTATGTTATTGGAAGGATGGTGATGAGCTGACTAGACAACTAAACAGGGAAAGTATGAAGAAGGGATGAGTTTGGGGGGAATAGACATTGAGAAGTATGAAGGAGGGAGGAACTTAGAGAAGAAAATTTAATGAATCGTGTTTAAACATTGAATTTTAGACCTCTTTGGAAGATACTCATGGAGATATCTAATAGTCAGTTGGTAATGTGGGATTAGAGCTCAAGGGAAAGAAAGAGGGATTGATATGTTGATTTGGGAATCATTTGTATAGAGATAATTTAATAAGTGGGGCCTGATGAGATGTCAAGATAGACAGTGTAAAGAGAGGAAAAAGAGGGATCAAAACAGAAACTTAGGGAGTGCCCATACAGTGAGTGAAAGAAGAGAAATGATTCAATAAAAGATTTTTAGGAAGAATGGTAGATAAGTAGAAGAAGAACCAAGAAAGAGCAGTCACCTGGAAGACAAGATAGGAGAGTGTTTGGAAGCAATGAATGGTTCACATGGAGAAAAGTTACACAGAGAACTGAGAAAAAATTCATTGAATTTGAACACAATTACAAAATGCTTTTCACACAAATAAAGATTGAAACAATTAGAAAGCATCAATTACTCATGGGTAGGCTGAGCAATTCTACATAAATTAATTTACTTATTCAGTGCCATACCAATCAAACTAACAACAGTTATTTATAGGCCTAGAAAAATAATAACAAAATTCATCTGGATGAACAAAAGATCCAGATTATCAAGGGAAGTAATGGGAAAAAATGCAAAGGAAAATAGCCTAGCTATACCAGGTCTAAAACTATGTTATAAAACAGCAATCATCAAAACTATTTGGTACTGGCTAAGAAGTAGAGTGGTAGTTAAGTGGAATAGGTTAGGTACACAAGACATGGTAGTAAATGTTTATAGTAATCTACTATTTGATAAACCCCAAAACTCCAGCTTCTGGGATAAGAACTCACTATTTGACAAAATCTACTGGGAAAACTGGAAAAAAATATGGCAAAAGCTAAGCATAGACCAACATCTTACACCTCTCACCAACATAAGGTCAAAATAGGTACATGATTTAGATATAGAGGGTGATAGCACAAACAAATTAGGAGAGAAAGAAATATTTTTACCTCTCAGATCTATGAAGAAGGGAAGAATTTATGACCAAACAAGAGACTGTGAACATTATAAAATGCAAAATTGATAATGCTGATTACATTAAATTAAAAAGGGTTTTGCACAAACAAAGCTAATGTCACCAATATTCAACGGGAAACAGAAAGCTAGGAAACAATTTTTACAGCCAATGTGTCTGATAAAGGTCTCATTTCTAAAATATATAGAGAACTGAGTCACAGTATAAGACTATAAGTCATTCCCTAATTAATAAATGGTCAAAGAAAATGGACAGGCACTTTTCAGATGAAGAAATTAAAGCTATCTACAATCATTTAGAAAAAAAATGCTCTAAATCACTATTGATTAGAGAAATGAAAATTTAAACATTTCTGACATGCTACCTCCCACCTATCAGATTCACTAATATGACAGAAAAGGAAAATCATAAATGTTGGAGAATATGTGAGGAAATTGGAACATTAATGCATTGTTGGTAGAATTGTGAACTGATCCAACCATTCTGGAGAGCAATGTGGAACTACGTTCAAAGGGCTATAAAACTGCATACCCTTTGATTCAATAATATCACTCATTACTATGTCTATATCCCAAAGAGGTCATAAAAAGAGGGAAAAAACTCACATGGATGAAACTACCAAGAATTGGAAATTGAGGGGGTATCCATCAGTTGGGGAGTGGCTAAACAAGCTGTGGTATATGAATAAAATGTAATACTACTCTGCTATAAGAAATGATAAGCAGGCAGATTTCAGAAAAACCTGGAAAGATTTACATTAATTAATACAGAGTGAAATGAGTAAAGCCAGGATATTATATTATCTATATCTATCTATCTATCTATCTATCTATCTATCTATCTATCTATCTATCTATCTATCTATCTATCTATCATCTATCTATAGATAGATATGAAACACAGCAACATTGTGTGATGATTAACTATGATCTACTCAGCTCTTTTCAGCAACACAATGATCCAAGGCAATTCCAAAATACTCATGATGGAAAATGCTAACCACATCCAGAGAAAGAACTATGAAATTTGAATGCAGATCAGAGCAAACTATTTTCAATTTTTTTTCTCATGATTTTTCCCTTTTGTTCTGATTCTTTTTTCACAATATGAGTAATGTGGAAATATGTTTAACATGGTTATACATTTATAAGCTATATCAGATTGCTTGCTATTTTGGGAAAAGGGGAGGGAAGGGAGGGAGAAAAATTTGGAATTAAAAATCTTACAAAAATGAGTGCTGAGAACTATCTTTATATGTAATTGAAAAAAAAATAGAAAAGAGTACTTCTTAGGATTTACAAGGTTAAAGTTTATTAACCACCTTGGAAAAAAGGCAATTTTAGTCAAGTGGTAGGGTCAGAAGTTGGATCACATGATGTTGAGAATTGAAGTGGAAATGTGAAAATGAAAGCAGCAAATACATACAATCCTTTGAAGCAGTTTGACTGAGAAAGACAGAAGAGATACTGGGCAAATGCTTGATGGAATGACAGGATCAAGTCAAGAGTTTTGTTTTTTGATAGATAAAATTAATGAGTGTTTATTGGAGTCTGTCAAGGAATTTGTATCTACTTATTCAAGAGGACTTTAAAGATGAGATTTCTTTATCTTTCTTTATTTTCTCTAAAATGTAATCAAGAGAAGAAGCTCCTTGAAAAG
This sequence comes from Notamacropus eugenii, assembly GCF_028372415.1. Classification (NCBI taxonomy): domain Eukaryota; kingdom Metazoa; phylum Chordata; class Mammalia; order Diprotodontia; family Macropodidae; genus Notamacropus; species Notamacropus eugenii. The sequence goes on along the minus strand of NC_092872.1, from coordinate 372,970,065 downwards.
ATGGGAGATGTCAGAACTAAGAGCAAAAAGAGGCAAGTTGAGTTTGGCAATGAAAGTATTCAGGTTTTTTTGTTTGTTTGTTTGTTTGTTTGAGAATGGGGTATGGGGATTGAGAGTGAGAATGAGAATAATGAAGACAGATTTTAATATGTAGAGTAGGAAATAAAAAGAGACACAATGAATGGCCTCAAATTTCTCAATAAAGAAGGTGAAGTGTTTTACTGAGAGGGAGGAGAGATGAGGTGGTATATGAATTATGAAGGGAGGGGAGGTTTGAAAAAATCACCATGGAGAATTTGATTGATTTTCTATCAGGGAATAATAAGAGGATCACCTTATAGCAGTAAGGGCCCAATTGGAATAGATGATATAAATCTGTAGTTAAATCAAATAACATGTTTGTGCGTTTCTCCCCAGGAATATTCAGAAGGACATAGGAGTGGAGAAGGAACTTTTGTAGATGAGACAGAATTGTTTAGGAAGATCATTGGTTTCTAAGAATCTAATGAATTAGGCTTTCCACAAGGAGTTCAATCTAAAAAACTTTTCCTCTAGTGAAGAGTAGTTTTTACCAAAAGAAAAGACTTTCAAAGGTGAAGAGGACAATAGAAATTTATATAGAGAGATATAGATATATAGATATAGATATATAGAGATAGATATATATATACACACACACACATACACACATATTACAGTGTAGGGTTTACAGATATGTATAAATATGCTAATTATAAAGTGAAAGTATTTTGAAGAAACAACTTAATGAAGCATAGATAGAACACTCTGCCCTTATAATGACTATACAAATCAGGGTAAAGGGAGAGTGACTAGGCTTACCTTCTTCTGGTCCATGCAGATCAGATGTATGTAAGCTATGTGTAGCAGAATTATAGGAGACCATCAAGTCCAACCCCTTAATTTTACAGGTGAAGAAATTAAAGAACAGAAAAATTAAATGACCTGCACCTTCTCAACTATATCACAACACCATTTATTCTACTGTTGCAGTATAATACCATGGGAAAAGTATTGTTATCCCTTCCACATTGCAACTCTCCCCATTGTGGTTTCAATATATTGAGGTTCAGAAGAACAAATTAAATGGAAATTTGGGGGGAGTTTTGTTGAAGCCACAGATGCTATGTGAAGTGTAGGAGATGACATATAACTTATGATTAAATTCTTAACCCAAATTTTACAAAAAAAAGGTACTGTTCACATCCCACAAAAGAAAAAAGTCAGACTTCTCTTGCACAAAGGGAGGGGCAATGGATTTTCCAAGTCACAAGGGCACTGTTCCCCTAATCCACAGCAATGTGGAAGGAATAACTGGGTGGGAAGTTATCAAACCTTGGCACTTGACCTCTGGATCTCAATTTCCTCATCTGTAAAATGAATGAAGGAGTAGGAGTAGATGCCCTCTAAGTTACCTTCTCTTTCTAGATGTATAATGTAATGACTAGGCCAGGGTAATCCCACTCAGAAGACATGAAGCAAATATAGATATATATATATGTATATATATATATATATATATATATATATATATATATATATATATATATATATATATATATATATATACACACATATACATATTTAATTACAAAGCTACTTTTCATACTTTTGTGGTAAGCCTCATAGGAATAAAAAACACTGGGTGAGGAATGCCCTGCAGTTCAAAAAGCCTGCCTGGGGGCAAGAATGCACCGAGGCAACCCATTGCAGACAGAGGATTAGGGGAATCCTATCAGTTCTGGGACTTGGGAGAGCCACAGCAGGAGGTGAGAGCATGACAGGACTGGCTCCAGGCACACGGTTGATGGGCAAGAGCAATGAGCATGAGCCATAGAGTTACTTGGGCTCTTCTTTTTTCTCCTTGACTTTTTTCTGCTTCTGTTGCATGATCTCCAAGTCCCTGGAGGTAGAGACAATGGGACATTGGGGATACCAGAGGGCAAAAAAGGAAAGGATGCAGGGGATAAAGGGCAGAGAGGATAAAATGGATATGGACATGGATAAATTCATCATGTAGATCATATGCCATGCCCACAATCCTGTGAGGCCAAAAAGCTGGAGCTCACAGGACATCTGCCTGTTTTTTACATGGCCAAAAACTTGAGCATACAGACCCAGAGTGTGCCTCACCACACTTAGCAATGAAGGTAAGTGGGTACAGAAGGAGCACTGGAGGAGGAATATAGAACCTGGAAACACAACAATACTTGAAATGTATTGAAATAAATGAAACTTGAAATGAAACTTTAAGTCATACCCACACTTTGTCTACCCAAGCCTTTCCTAAATGGTCCTATGTAGCCAACCAATGTGTAGGGTTGGCTTAGTGTAGGCACTAGAGTGAAAGGAGCAGAAAGAAGAGATGGGCACTGCCCCAAGGAATCATCTCACCTCCACCCTCCCCCACTCCATGCCTTTTAAATTTCTTGGGCACTTCCATCTTCATCTGGCCCTCCACGCTCTCCCCTCTCTGGAGCTAACTCTGCTTTCTGACAGCTGCAGAGAGCCTGTCATCCCAGTGTTTTCCCTTGCCTGAGTCACTTTGCTTTGTTGTGTTCTTCTGGAGGGCAAATTAATGCTAGTTACCATTGGTCGTGGGAAGTGAGCTGCTATGGCCTGACTTGGTGGCATCCACTATTTCCTCACTGATGTCCCAACCCTGCCACTTTCCAGACACGATGTGACTTGTTTGCCCTCTGACCCAAACCACTGATAAGAAATATTCTCCTGTTATTTTAGTGGGCAAGGCCAGGTTAGGGTTCAAGTTAAAAACAAGGATGAGTGTCCGTGACTAGCAAAATCTCATCAGGAAGAGTTCTGTGATTAGCTGTGATTACATGAATGAATAACTCTGGGAAGTGTCATTGCAGATAAAAGGAGAAATTAGCCCAATATAGGCAGCCCATAGGAGAGTAGGCACTTAATAATGCTTGTTCTCTTACTTCCTTACAGAATCCAAAAGGAGACAGACTGTGGCAGATTCACAGGCCAGGACAGACTGGAAGGTCAAAGGGAAGGATCTGTTCCATGGAGGTGGAGGAGCATACAGTGCACAGCACAGTGTCCCTGCCATGGCAGGGCCAAGTAGAAAAGCCCCAGAGCAGTGTGAGGAAGCGGCAGCACAGCTGGATGGCAGCTCAGGGCTAGAGTCAAGCAGAGCCCAGCCAGTGAGAGCCATGGAAGGAGTGCCAGGTATCTGCAGCAGCAGCACCTAAGACTTTCAGTCCACAGATTAAATGTCTGTAAGTTACCTACTTGAACTTCTGGGAGCCAAAATGGCTGAATGATTAGCAAATGCTCTCTCTTCCTCCCTTTGTTGACCTTGAAAGAACCATAAAATGTTTCCCCAGAAAAATCAGTAGAAGGGACTAATAGTCTCATAGCACCTGAGGCTAAGAAAATCACTAAGGAAAATTCCTCTTGCTGTGGGGGAGGACCAGGGCCCCAGGGGGGTGGAGCCTGCAACCACCAACACCAGGATCCAGGTGCCCTAGCACTCCAGGGGAAAGGAGAAAACATTAGAGTAGCCTGGGATTGCCAAGCCCTGAGTTTGCCTTTGCTGCAGCTGAGCTGAGGAGACCTCCTGTGACCAGACCACCCCTCCCCTACAATTAACAAGCTAGCTCCAGGGCTAATCCAGAAACACAAACAGAATTTACCTTTTCTTTCTCACACCAGCCAGTTCAGTACCAGTTTCTTTAGCTTGTAGCTGAAAGAACCACACTTGACAGCAAAAAAAAAAAAAAAAAAAAAAGCCTCACCATAAGGAGCAAGAAGCAAAGGAGGAAGGAAAAGACCACAGAATCTTTCTATGGGGACAAGGACCAAAACACGAATGCCAAAGAGGTAAGTATTGAGACTGTACTTCCACCTGAAACTTCAGAAGGGACTATGATCTACTCACATGCACAAAGAGCAGTTCTGGAACAGCTGAGAAAGGAAATAGAAGAAAAAACAGCCAATAATTTTAAAAGTATGAAAAAAGACTTCACTGAAGAGAAGAGCTCTTTAAAAAGGAAAATTGAACAAATGGAAAAGGGAGCACAAAACCTAACTGGGAAAATTGGACAAATGGAAAAGGAAGTACAAAAACTAACTGAAAAAAACAATTCCTTAAAAGGAATAATTGGACAGATGGAAAAGGAGATGCAAAAGTTAAATGAAGAAAACAATTTGATGAAAATTAGAATTAGACAAGTAGAAGCTAATGACTCTATGAGACTTCAAGAATCAGTCAAACTAAATCTAAAGAATGAAAAGATAAAAGAAAATGTAAAATATATAATTGGAAAAACAACTGATCTGGAAAATAGATCCAGGAGAGAAAATTTAAGAATTATTGTCCTACCAGAAAGCTATGATGAAAAAAAATAGTCTGGACAATATCTTCCAGGAAATCATCCATGAAAACTGCCCAGAAGTGCTAGATCCAGAGAGAGCAAAATTGTCACTGAAAGGGACCCCAAACTAAAAACGTCAAGAAATATTATTGCCAAATCCCAGAACTATCAAGTGAAGGAAAAAATATTACAGGCAGCTAGAAAACAACCATTCAAATATCGAGGAGCTACCATCAGGATCACACAGGACCTTGCAGTTCCTACATTAAAAGATAGAAGAAATTGCAATATGATATTCTTCAAGGCAAAGTAGCTGTGACTACAACCAAGGATCAATTACCCAACAAAGTTCAACATAACATTTCAGGCAAGGAGATGGACATTCAATGAAATAAGGAATTTCCGGACCTTCCTGATAAAAAAGACAGAACTCACTAGAAAATTCGATCTTCAAATGCAGATCTCAAGAGAGACATAAAAAGGTAAACAGGGGAAAAGAAAATTTGTTACTTAATTTGGGCAAATTGTTTATCTTCCTATAAGGGAAGATAATACTTATTAATCTTGAGAATTGTATATCTATTATAAAATATATAAAAAGATGATAAGCAGAGATAGAGGGGACAGATATAAAGTAAATTACGTGATGATAAAAATGTGATTTAAACCTGCAAAGGGATTGTAACAGGAGATGTGAAAAGAAGGAAGCAGAAAATGGTAAATTACATCGTAGAAAGAAGTACAAAATTATATTACAGTAGAGGGAAAGAGGGGAGGGAGATGAGCATTGTCTGAGAGGTACTCTCATTTAATTTGGTTCGTGGAGGGAACTTAAATATATAAATCTCACTAGCTCTAGAGGCAGTGGGAGAGGAAGGGGAGAGAAAGTGGAGAGGAGGCTAAAAGGGAGAGAAGAAGTAGTAAGAGTAAAAGGTAGTAAAAGGGAGAGAGGCTGAAAGAAGGAAGGAAAGACTGCAGGAGGTGGTGGTCAAAAATTAAAACTGTTATAGAGGGGAAGGGAGAAGGGAGAACTAAAAGCACAAACAGTGAGAAAGAGGATGGAGGGAAAGACAAAGACTGTAATCATGACTGTGAATGTAAATGAGATGAATTCTCCCATGAATTGGAGATGGATAGAAGAATAGATTAAAAGCTATAATCCAACAATATGTTGTTTACAAGAAACACATTTGCAGTGGAGGGGGGCGGTACACACAGGGTAAAGGTAAAAGGTTGGAGCAGAATATATTGTGCTTCAGCTGATGTAAGAAAACCAGGGAGTAGCAATCTTATCTTAGCCAAAGCAAAAGCAGAAATAGATCTAATCAAAAGAGGTAAGGAAGGAAACTATATAGTACTAAAAGGCACCATAGAAAATGAAACAATATCATTACTAAACATATATGCTCCAAGTGGTATAGCATCCAAATTCTTAGAGGAAAAGTTAATGGAGTTACAGGAAGGAATAGAAAGAAAAACCATACTAGTGGGAGACCTCAACTTCCTCCTCTCTGAACTTAATAAATCTAACCTCAAAAATAAACAAGAAAGAAGTTAAGGAGGTGAATAAAACTCTGGGCAAGGTAGATATAATAGATATCTGGAGAAAAATGAATGGAGATAAAAAGGAATATACCTTTTTCTCAGCAGTACATGGCACATATACAAAACTTGATCATGTGCTAGGGCAAAAAAACCTCACAGTCCAGTGCAGAAAGACGGCGATTATCAATGCGTCCTTCTCTGATCATAATGCAATAAATATTGTATGTAATAAAAGGCCATTGAAAGATAAACCAAAAATTAATTGGAAACTTAATGATCTAATCCTAAAGAATCATGGCAACAATCAACAGCTTCATTCGAGAAAATAGTAATAATGAGACAACCTACCAAATCTTCTGGGATACTGCAAAAGCAATTCTTGGGGAAGTTTTATACCATTGAATGCCTACATGAATAAAGCAGAGAAAAAGGAGATCAGTAAATTGGGCATGCAGATGAAAAAGCTTGAAAAAGAACAAATTGAAAATCCCCAAGTAAACAACAAATTACAAATATTGAAAACCAAAGGAGAGATTGATAAAATTAAAATTAAGAAAACTATTGAACTAATAAATAAAACTAAGAATTTGTTTTATGAGAAAACAAATAAAATTGATAAACCTTTGGTCAATTTGATTGAGAAAAAGAAAGAAACCAAATTACCAATATCAAGAATGAAAGGGGTGAACTCACTTCAAATGAGGAGGAAATTTAAACAATAATTAATTCTACAATCTAAATGAGATGGATGATTATTTTAAAAAATATAAATTGCCCAGACTGACAGAACAGGAAGTTGAATGCTTAAGCAACCCCATCTCAGAAAAAGAAATTGAATAAGTCATCAATGAATTCCCTAGGAAAAAATCTCCAGGACCAGGTGGATTTACAAGTGAATTCTATCAAACATTTAAAGAACAGTTAATTTAATACTATATAAACTATTTGGCAAAATTGGGGAAGGAGTCCTCTCAAATTCTTTTTATGATACAAATATCATTTTGATACCTAAACCAGGGAGAGACAAAACAGAGAAAGAAAATTATACACCAACTTCTCTAAAGAATATAGATGCAAAAATTTTAAATAAGATTTTAGCAAAAAGAATACAGCAACTTATCATGACAATAATACATTATGATCAGATAGGATTGACACCAGGAGTGCAGGGCAGGTTCAATATTAGGAAAACTATTAGCATTATTGATCCTATCAGCAACAAACCTAACAGAAACCACATGATTATCTCAATAGATGCAGAAAAAGCTTTTGACAAATACAATAGCCTTTCCTCCTAAAAACACTGGAGAGCATAAGAATAAAGGGAACTTTCTATAGAATAATAAGCAGCATCTACCTAAAACCTTCAGCAAGCTTTATATGCAATGGAGATAAGCTAGATGCATTTCCAGTGAGTTCAGGGGTGAAACAAGGATGTCCATTATCACTACTATTATTCAATATGGTATTAGAAATGTTAGCTGTAGCAGTTAGAGAAGATAAAGAAATTGAAGGAATTAGGATTAACAAAGAAGAAACTAAGTTATCACTCTTTGCAGATGATATGATGATATACTTAGAGAATCCCAGAGATTCAAGTAAAAAACTCCTTGAAATAATAAACAACTTTGGCAAAGTTGCAGGTTACAAAATAAACCCAAACAAATCTTCTGCGTTTCTATATATTACTAACAAAGCCCAACAGCAAGAGATAGAAAGAAAAATCTCATTTAAATTAGGGTTGACAGTACAAAATATTTGGGAGTCTACCTGCCAAAATAAATCCAGAGACTATATGAACACAATTAAAAGACACTTTTCACACAAATAAAGTCAGATCTATTTAAATGGAAAAACATCTGCTGCTCATGGGTAGGCCAAACCAATATAATAAAAATGACAATTCTACCTAAATAAATTTACTTATTTAGTGCCATACCAATCAAACTATCTGGTAATTGTTTTCTAGAACTGGAAAAAAATAATATCAACATCCACCTGGAAGAACAAAAGGTCCAGAATAGCAAGGAAACTCATGAAAAGAAATGCCGGGAAGGTGGCCTAACTCTACCAAATCTCAAATTGTATTATAAAGCAGTAATTATGAAAGCCGCTTGTTATTGGCTAAGAAACAAAAGGGTAGACAAGTGGAATAGGCTAGGTACTCAAGACACAGTAGTCAATGACTATAGCAATCTACAATTCAATAAACCCAAGGACCCCAGCTTCTGGGATAAGTGCTCACTGTTTGACAAGGCTATGGACAAGGGTCACAAAGGAAAGGCAGGTATGGATGAGTTAAAATCTGCTTCCTTGGAGGGTACATCTGCATCACTGAGATGTTGTAACAGCAAGGACTCCGGTATACCCAGGAGGGCTTGCTACAGGGGTTCTTAGATCTGCTTTTCTAAGGAAAGCAACCTTAAAAGAGGTAAACAATGTTACTTTAATCAAACACACATATCATTCACTTAGTTCAGGGGAAAAAGTCAGCACCCTGAACTTCAGAGAAAATACAAGCAGAAATTACAAACTGAAAAACCAACAGACAGGGCTTCCAACTGCCTGACCCTAGGCAATACATACATCTTTACCAGAGAGAGAAGCACCAATATCTGGGTTTTCAAAGCCAGGGGCTCCTTAATGGCTACCCAGAATCTCCTCTGGCTTAATCACACAAACACTGTTCCAATGATTTGACCTCCGAAGTAAAACCTCACCTCAGAGTATACATATGATTTTCAGAACTGGAAACCACAACCCTCATTAGCCAATACCTCATTAGCAATTAACAAAAGGTGTGGGTCTTCATACAAAACAAGCCTTCCATAATGAAACTTCTTTTAATAGCTCCACTTGAGGCAGGAAGATTTTTAACTCCCATTACAGATTCGAAGGATTAGGAGGAGATTATACATTTCTAAGGAAAGGCAATGTGTCATAGTGGGCTGACCCTGGAGTCAATGGTAACATCTTACTGAAATTTGAAACAAAAAAAAAAAAAGATTTTGGATTTGGAGTCTAAGAATTTTAGCTTGAATCTTGCCCCTGATATTTACTGTAACCTATGGGACCTTGAGCAAATGACTTGGCTTCTTGGAGTCTCTATTTTTTTTCCATCTGCAAGAGAAGGAAGTTGAACTAAATGGCCTCTAATATTCCTTCCTGCTCTTGTTATATGGACCTATAAGCTAATTTCAGTCTCTCTTTACCACAGACTACTTGTGTGAACAAGAGTAAATCATATAATCTCTTGGGGATCCCTGGGAATTATCTACAATTATAAATTCTGGTTGAGTTGTCAATCTGCATTGATAGAGGTAGTTACTAAACCATGACTTTGCTACAATGAAGAAATTACAAGTCTGAGTGTAACAGAATGCTTAAGAGATAACTACCAATAATTAGTAAGGTTCAGTAAAGGAATACTCCATTCACCCTATTTACTTAGCACATCATCAGAGGAATAAAGAAACTACTAATGGTCCTCCCACCTGGGAAGGAATTGGAACTCTTGCAGGCCAGCTGGGCATGATTTTAATTTAATTTTGGGGAGACACTAAGTAGCTTATATGCTATGAGGGACTCAGGGACTTGGAGAATCCTTCCCAGAGAAGGTTATTTGCTGCTATTCACCCACATTTAGATTTGGAAATTGTGTTATCTAGTCATATATCCCATCTTATGTTTCTTCTTTGTTGCTTTGGGATTTGCATTAACCACCTCTTCCTTGATATCAAATACTATTTTCATGAGGGGGATTTTTTTTCCAACTCTTCATTTCCAACTCTGTAAATTGTATTCAGTTTTTATAATATTAGCTGAGATCAAAGAAAAGTGACATCTGCTAAGTTTTCTGCTACATTTTGAAAATTCTTTCTCAGTCTTTCCTAAAAGAACCAAACTGACATTCAAGCAATTCTGTGCACATTGTAGGTATTTAATATATACTCATTAGTTTGAATTGAATTAGTGAGCATTTTGTGGTTGATAGAAAGGCTAGTAATTGAAAGACAAGACTTGAAATTACATGTTTACAGTCTATCAAATAACCTTGACTAACTTCAGGTGTATATAGATAAAAACTGATGGCTTCTTAGTGGGAAGGAAATAAATTTTATAAATTACTGCTGTGTGTCCCAATACTAGTCCCTTCTGCCTTAGAAATGAATATAAGCTTTGGACAAGACAGACTTTTGCTCAATTGTCATAGATGTGATTTGTCCACATCACATAGTTTGAAGATCACCTGAAGCAAATGGAGAGGTTTCACCTAGAGAAGGCTTGTTGAGGGGACAAGGAGAGGATGAGATTGTTATCTTCAAATATTTGAAGGGCTGATTTGAAGAAGAGGAAATGGGGTTACTTTGCTTGGCACTGGAACAGAGGAAAACATTGCAGAGAGCCAAATACTAGCTCAATGTAATTTTTTTTAAATTAAAAACATTTCTAAAAATAAGGGTTGTCCAGAAGTGGAATAGGAGGTAACGGATTTCCCATCACAGAGTCCTTTAAGTGGATCCCTGATTCCCAGCTGACAGAGATGTTGTAAAAGGGAATTCATGTTCAGGATATCATAGATTCCATGTACATAGTGCTTTGCATATATTATCATATTTGATCATCATAAAAAACCTGTGAGATCCATACTTGAAGCATGATTACCTTCATTGAAGGGGAAAATTGAAGAGGAAAAGTTAAGTGACTTGCCCACAGGTACACAATTAAATGTTAGACCTGGGAAACAGTCAATTCTAACTCTAAATTCAGCATTCTTGACTATTATATCATAGTTGGACCAAATACCCTCCAAAGTCCCTTCCAAATTTGATATTCTAATTCTATCACCTTATAACATGAATATAATGTAACATGAGTTTGGACTAAATTAGAGTGTAGTACATAAAGCAAATTTACTACTTAGAATAATGCAATATTAAAGTTGGACAGGAAGTCAGAGGTTATACAATTCAATTCTGTTTGAGGTAACATTCCTAGAGAAGATAAATGCAGTAAAGGGCAAACAGAACTGGAGAGAACAGAAGGGAATTTGAAGGGAGGGGGGAAAGAATAACAAATTATAAAATGAGATGATTGAGGATGTAGAAGATAAATTCTGTTACAAGTTCACCCTATAGGCTCACTCTTGATACCAAGAGTAATGATGGATTCTCCCAGCACTCATTCCTAAGCGCTTAGTCATGAAAGGAACTACTACCTTTTGGAAGAAACTCACTACACTTCATCAGAAGTCTACCAGAAGAGGCTAGCAGACCATTCTTTGAGACTGGTATAAATAGGATTCTTGGTCAAGCATAGATTAGACCTGAAACCCTCTCCACTCCTTCCCAGCTCTGAGATTCTTTGATTCTCTGAACCTTATAGCAGTGCTCTCATTTTCTGGCACAGAATCAGAAAGTAAACAGATGGAAGTCCTCTAGAACTAGTTAACATTATACTCTATTGCTTGCCTATGGATACATTCCCCCACAGCATCTTCTCCTATCATTTTAAATGTACAAATCAGAGCTTTTCTCTCAGTGACAGAAAGCCTATTCAATTGTTTTATAGCTCAAAGAAGCAGAATACACCTGCTTTGAGGGTGCAATTATATGACTAGGTATTGTCAAATCAAGACTGTCAAGTCTTTTTCTTTCTCTGTGTTGGTCTCTCTTTCAGTCCTTCCAGCAGAGATAACTTAGTTCTTTCACTTTTTCATTCCTGTATTAGTGTAAATGAATTTCCCTCCCCCTTTTTTGTTCAGTTTCATATCATTCAATTTCCTCTAGCTGTAACAATTTAATTACTCTTTGTAAGGAAAACTACATCTGATCTTAATTCTCCCCCCTCCTTACAATGGGATAATTGCTTATTTTGTAGTTTAATTAGTTAATTGTACATGTGTAAAAAATGCTTTAATATTTTAACGACAGTGCTTTGTTTAGTTCCCAGCAAGTGGGCTTAATATTGTGGTTTAGAGGATTTGTGAATAGATTGCCTTGAGGCTTTCTCTAACAATCATTACCACCTAGGGGCAAGACAATCTGACTCCTCATAGATGTTACAAGAGTAATGAGGCACTCATATCAAGCAAGTATTTTAAGCAGCTGCATTCTGAGGTATAATAGTCCAGCTGAAATGTCACCTCTGCCTTGAAATTTTCCCTAATTCCCATTCATGTTTGAGGACAGGATCTCTCTCTCTCTCTCTGTTTCTCCACCTCTCTCTCTCTCTTCCCCCAGTGTTGTGTAATTCCTTGGACACAGCCAACACTTAAATGTCTATTAAATAGAAAGATAGATGGATACTTCATCCCAGACAGAAGGTGTTCATTTTTCCTCTGAACTCTGAACCATTACTTTCATAGTATTTATCACATGCTGTCTTCCATTTTATATTACTTCACAGGACAATGAGAATTATAGATTCATAGCTAGTAGGGACCTTAAAGGACAACCAGGTTAACTCTCTCATTTTACAGATGAGGAAACTGAGGCACAGATAAGTTAAGTGATTTGCTCAGGGTCACAAAGGTAGCAAGTGTCTGAAGTAGAATTTGAACCCAAGTCATCCTGATTCCAAGTCTACACCCTATCCATTACCAGGGGTGGGGAACCTGTGGCCTCCAGCCCACACATGGCCTTCTAGGTCTTCTGGTGCAGTCTTTTGACTGAGTCCAAGTTTTACAGAACAAATCTGTTTATTAAGGGTATTTATTCTGTGAAGTATGGATTCAGTCAAAAGGCTGCACTTGAGGACCTAGAGGGACACATGTGGCTTTGAGGCTGCAGGTTCCTCACCCCTGCCATAATACCTCCATATGAACATTTACTTTTCTATTAGATATAAACTCATTAGAGGAAGGGACAGCATGTTGTTAATATTCATGTCTTCCATAATTACATAATTTGCTGCCATGAAAAGAGCACTGGATTAAGAAACATTTGATTGCTTTCACATCTTAAGGCTGTTAATTATAATTTATGTGACTTGAACATTTAATTTCTCTATGCCTCATTTTCCTCATCTGTAAAATGAGCAAGTTCAAAGTAAGTATCTCTAAGTCATATTCCAATGTCTGAAAACTATAACACCCAGTGCATTATGCCTTCTTCCTTCTCCTCATTCTTCTGCTTCTTTTTCTTCTGCTCTCTCTCTCTCTCTCTCTCTCTCTCTCTCTCTCTCTCTCTCTCTCTCTCTCTCTCTCCAAACCTATGATATAGGTTTGTGAAGTTGTGAAGAAGCTCCCTCTAGTAGTTCAAATCAGTAACAATTAGTCTTAGAGGGTTAACTGGGAACTTTGGGAGGGGAAGGTCACAAACCAGTATATTTCGAAAACACTTGAACCAAGTCTTCTAACTCTGGGTCCAAGTCTCCGTCTTCTATGCCATGATGCTTTGTCCATAGTCAAGGTTTTATCATTTTTGTTTTTTGCAAAGTATATTTGAATTGACCTCTGAGTTCTTTCCTATACTTAACACATGTCAAATATTTTTAGGTTCCTATTTTCCAGATCTTTTAGAGGTGTCTTTTTCTCTCCTTCAGTAGAGAGAGAGGGTGCTTTTACTATACTGAAGACAAGAGAAAACATAAAAAGAACCACCGACTGCCTACCTCCCCCTAGTGGTCAGTGTTCAGCAAAGCAAACGTAATCCTTCTGGATGTCACATTTCTGAGACAACACAGAATAAAGAACCATAAAATTAGAAGGAGCCTTAGACAGGCTCCAATACAACCTTCCTGTACAATATCTGTAAAGAGTTATCATCCAGCATCTATTTAAAGAGCTCTGATGATGGGGAAATCACTACCTTAGGAGGTTGTCTCTTCTACTTGTCCACAGGTCCAATGGTTAGGAAGTTTTGCCTCACTATAGTAGAATACATATTGTCCCTCTTAAGTAAGAGTACCTCCTCTTCCCTTGGTATCTCCAAAAGGAGTGATTGGGCAATAGAGGAAGCTCCATCATTCCCTCTATTGTGACAACGGGAAAGATATTTTGGCTAAAATGGAACCAGTTCAACAGGTTGTTTTGTTTTTGTTTTAATACCTATTGTGTTTTCAGTTAATTAAGTATTGTTAAAATTTCAGACCTGTATTACAAGGAGCACAGTGTAATAGAAAGAACATATGGTCATATATTTAGAGGCCATCTAGCCCAACTGAGGCTCATGAGAGTTAAGTGATATGCTCTAGTTTACACAGGTTATCAGTCTCTGAGACAGAGTCTGAACTTAGGCTCTTTGATTTTAAAGTCCAATGATTCTCTTCTCTCTATACCACAGTGCTCCTCAATAGATTTGGAGCCTGAATACCTGAGTTCTGATTTTCACTCTGCCACATGCTTACTGTGTGAGCTTGAATGAGCTTCTCTGGGTCTTAGTTAATGAAACTGTAAAATGAAGCATGATATCTAAGTTCCCTTTCAGCTCTGAATGCCATGATCCTATATGGGAGATGATATCTGGCATTGAGTACCTGATAATCCTGTGGTTGAAGATTTAGTCATGGATAGTATGAAGTCTGTTGTTCAAACAATTTCAGTCATGTCTGACTCTTCATGACCACATTTGAGGTTTTATTGTCAAAAACACTAGAGCAGTTTGTCATTTCCTATTCCAGTTCATTTTACAGATAAGGAAAGTGAGGCAAACAAATTTAAGTGACTTGTGCATCGTCACACAGCTTTTAATGTCTGAGGTCATATTTGAACTCAAGCAGTTAGCAAGTTGTTACAATCAACCAGTTAGGAGATTGTAATAACCTGAATTGGGATAGTAGTGGTAGGAATGAAATAGAAGATAAAAGACAAACTGGAGAATATATATATATACACATATATATATGTATATGTATATGTATGTGTATATATGTATATATACACACATATGCACATATATATACACACATACATTCACACATATATGCATATATATAAATATATCCATATACATATTTAAAAGAATAACTCATAGGGCTTAGTGAATGGAAGCTTCCACTGTTATGTTACCCACAACCAATTTTTCTATATGGACAGAGAGAATACATTTCCATCTCAGAGAAGCCCAGTTGTTGTTGTTCTTAAGGATTATAAATAATGAAATTAAATCTATTACCAAGGAAAAACACATATGCACATGCACTTAAAACAAGCACCAACAACAATAAAGAACACAGAGATCTGATGGCAAGTAATATACAAATCTTCATAATTTGCTTCCATTTCCCCCTTGCTAATATGCTTAGGAGCTTTTTCTCTCTAAAGGTAAGCCCCCTAAAAAGGTTCTTATGAAAAATGTTAAGATATTCAGCTCTTCTCCTCACTGCTGATAATACTGAAAATGACAAACCAGCTGGAAAGCTAGTAATGGCTTCCAACACAAGTATGTTAAATGAACTCTGAGATTTCTCTTCTTTACCACCTGATCCTGTATGATTGCATATGGTTCTCCACAAAGGATAAATCCCACCTCCTCATGCATTTGAATTAAGGAAAACACATCCTGGTTTTTATTTCTAAAAGTTGATTGACTTAAAAGATGGGCAGAAAGAATAACAAGAACCAAACTTCCATCTAATCACCATCTGCTAAGCACATAACAATATGAACCTTGAGATCAAGGCAAAAGCAATCTGGTGAAGATCTATGTTCAAAGCCCTCAGGAATACTGCCAAGTAGCTGCTTCCAGAGCTGAGCATAAATGGCTTGCAATCACTCAAGTTCTGCCTAGGATAATGGAAACCTTTCTGCATTTATGAAGGATGGTAAGGACACCTTGCTAATGTAGCAGTGTTGAGGAGGATGGTTTGGTGATCAAAGCTGTTCAACTACTCTTATTTTTCCTTTATGGCATTGCTGTCTCCCTGCCAAGATGGCTTTTGGTCTATCTGATACCTCTGCATACTTGGAAATGTGTCAAAGGATCTGTCACTCTCTTTACCTTTTTGTAAGCTTTGAGTGCCCAGCCAGAAATAGTTCTCCAGGCAAAATATCTCTGTTAGATCTATCTCTGTGTCTTCTCTAGGAATGTTTCTCCTGCATAGCTGTTTCCTCCCAACAATTTTCCCACTAAGTACAAACTCTACTAGTAATTGTCATTGTTTATCACTGTTCATTTTTTAAGTGAATATTTAAAACACAAAAAGATAAGCAAACTTCTCACCTCCTGTACCCAGGGGGGGAACAAAAACTTTAGACTCTCATGAAGGAGCTCAATATGTGGAAAGGGCATGCAGGTTAACAATCAGAGGAGTTTGAGCAACACAGTTTCTGTCCCAACATTAACACAGTGACATGTGTTTGGCTTAAGCAGCCTTGCTCCCAAACTCCTGACCCCTTTCATGATTGTGGTTGCCTCTGAGTACATTTTGCTCTTTCAGATCCACATGATTTCCTAAGACTTCCTTTTCTCCAGCTCCATGTTTCTTCTGCTTGTCCAGTCAGGAACTAGATTCATATTCATTTCTGTCTCCTCAACTCAGTGAAGAAACTTTTAGGAGTGAATGAGCTTTTATTAGTGACCCTGAGGCATGCGCTATCAATCTTCATCATATAGTCCCCCAAGAGATATTTGAAATTGTAAAAAATAATAAACACACACATTTTATATACATATATGCATGTGTATGTGTAACATTTTACAGTTTAATATCTCATTATATAACCCCCTTTCTGAGAACTGGTCAACGAAAAAATAATTCCCTTAAGTGGGAAACTATATATTATTGTAGAACATACACTAACTCTGGAGAAAGAGAACCTGGGTTCTTATCTTAGCTTTGCTATACTAATTCCTTTCACTATGGGTATCAGTTTCCCCACCTGCAAAATGAGAGATTTGGGCCATATTATTTCTAACATCCTCCTTAGAGGTAGAAATCTGAGATTTTTTCTGTACACGAAATGGGACAATAGTATATCTAGTGCCTATCTCCCAGGTCTTTTTAAGTCTCACCTTCTTCCAGCTCTAAATCTTACTTTATTGCTCTAGCCTCTGACCAGTTAACTGATTTTATGCATTAAAAATCATCAACCCATAGGGTCCTAACATTCCACCCATCTAATTTGGTCATTTACTAGACTGTGAAATGGATGGCCTACTTATGCTTACCAATTTAATGACCAAGTTTTACCAACCATAAAGCCTATATTTCTGACTGCTTAGTGATCAGCTATCAAGAGGTCCCTATTTTGTCCTATTCACTCATGCTGCTAGTTCAAATTTATCAATTAATAAGCATTAATTAAGTGTCTTTTATGTGCCAAGAATTGTGCTATGCCCTGAAAAACAAAAGTGAAACAGTTCTTGCCCTCAAGAAACTTACATTCTAACAGGGAAAAGAGTATATGATGTAGATGCATATATATGTATATGTATATATACATATATATGTGTATACAATATATATATATATGTATGTGTATATATATACACACACACATATACACACATAAATACATACATACATACATATTGCTATATACAAAACACACAAACATTAAACACAAGGTAAGCAGATGTAGGAAGGCAGGAACAGCTAGAAATATCAGAACACAGAAGATGACCATTCAAGATGCAGGTGATAGGAGGGAAAAGTGCTCCTGGCTTAGGAGAACTCGGAGGGATTGTCAAGTATGTGAAAAAGTACAAAAGTCAATAAGCAAGATTTGGAGAGTCTGAGTAGAGTAACATATAAGGAGACTGGAAAGGTAGGGAAGGACCAATTTGTAGAGAGATTTAAATGCAAAACAGAGGAATTTCTATTTCATTCTAAAGGTAACAGAGAGAGGCACTAAATTTTATTCACTATACAGTGAGGTGTAGAAGATAGAGTCTAGACAATGTGTCTTTCTGAAGAAGACTTTAATGATATTATATATAAATGTATATATGTTTATTTACATATATGTATATAGATAGATAGATAGATAGATAGATAGATAGATAGATATAAAATCCTTTGTAAAATTTTAAGAGCTAAGGAAATGACAGCTATTTTCATTACTGTGGGCAGACTAAGGCTTTGTGAACATGGCACAACCAAGATGTGACTATTATTTTTTTTTTTTTTTGCTTTTGGTAACATAATGATCAAGTACCCTGAAATTAATTGAACTGCTGTACATCAGATCTTATTTTCTCACAAGAAAAGCTGAAAGTAACTAGGGATAATTACTTCATTATCCAGTTATTTTGTATGTCTTAAAAGCTAAAGGAGATTGACTGTGACAGTCACTAAGTGATCCCTCTCCAAATGTTCCATCCAATGGAACATCCGTGACAACATGAACAGTAGGACCATAGATTTTTTGATTTTAAAAGAGCAAGGAAATTTTGAGTTCAAGTGTATTATGGTATTTTGTAGATTACAGAAATATAGCAAGTCAGATTTGAAGATGCCTGAAAGATCATGTAATCCAACCTATATTTGCATAGGAAACTCCTTTACAGCATTCACTGAACACCCAAAGACTTTAATGAAGCATGATCCAATCACTTCTGAGGCAGCTTATTCTATTTTCAGAACTTTTAGCTAGTTTTTTAAAAATTTACATGAAGTCAAAATCCTCTACTCTATGCCCCCCTCCCCCCCAGATTGGTCCAACTTTTTACTTTTGTCAAGTACAGCAAAATTTTTTCTTCAATATGGCTACGCATCATGTACTTGTAGATAGCTACTATGTCCTCACTGAGTTTTCTCTTCCCAGTGTTCAGCATCTCAATTCCTTAAGCATGTTGTTATTCACATATTTTAAGGTCTTTTGCTATCTTTGTCCTTTGCATTTCAAGGTTCTTCTTATCTATGTCCTTTCTAAAAGGTGACTCTCAGAAATGGACACATTCCTTAAGATGACATCTGACAAGGTCTGTCTATAGCAAGACTCTATTACATTCCCATCCTGGGTACTAAGCCTATCTCAATAAAGCTTAAGCTCATACTAGATATTTTTTGGGGAGGAGAAGCAAAATTTCCCAATATTGACTCACATAGAACTTAGAGTGAACTAAAGCCTCCAGACCATTTTTAACAGATGAAATAACCTATTGTACCATACTTTGTAAGCTTTCTAAACAATAAAAATTTTAACAACTACTATCATATGCCTTCTAAATTGTGCATCATTAATAAGAGCTGGCTTCTTATATACAGAGAACATTGTAAACCTTAAAGCACTATACACTTGTGAGCTACTTTCTCACTCCTCTCATTATAGGATATGCAGACAGCCAGAATGGAATGTGGAAGGGCTGGATTTGGCTAAAGAACTGTCTGTATAGATCTGTTTGTATCATGTAGGCACAGCTTCCACCTTCTGTTTAGTTTTTGATTTCTAAAATGCACCTGTTGTCAAGACTGCTGAGTATGTGTGTGCCAAGCAAAAGTATTAACAAGTAAATCTGCATTCATGTAAATTAATTGCAGTCGCTTGCTCTCAACCTCCCTTTGCAATGCATCCCCTCCCCACCTGCTTGGTGCATCATGGCTATTTTTGTTTATAACCTGTTTCTATCATAAACTATCCATAGCTTAGGGAGCTGAACAGAAGCTGGGCTGGAATATTTGATATTGAGATAAATAGAACTGGAAGCTAGGTTGAGTGGAATAGTTAATTCGGTCTTTTCCCAGTGGAATCAAGTGTGACTGTCTGCCATGCACCCTCCAGTGTTCTACATACAACAGTATGAATGTCCCAGGAAACTGAACTCCCATCTGTTATCCTAGGATATTTTCCTGTTATCAAGCAGTGCTCATTCCCAGCTACTTTCAAGGATGTTTACTATGCTGGAGGTCTCTTCTTCCCTCATTCACTGATCTCAGTTATGCCACTAATGGCTCAAATAATTTTTAATATACTATACTTCAAGGGCTTCACACAAATTATTTCATTGATCCTATGCAGGATAGAGTTTGCATGCCTTGGCCAAGGTCACTCTGTCTTGCAAACAACAGAGCTGTATGACCCTGGGTAATTTACTTAACACTGTTTGTCTCAGTTACCTCACTTGTCAAATGAGCTAAAGAAGGAAATAGCAAATCATTTCATAATCTTTGCCAATAAAACCCCAAACAGAGTCATGGGGTGTCAGACATGACTAAAAAATGACTAACACTGAACTGAATTGCTCAGGGTGACAAAACCAACATGTATCAAAAACTGGAATTGAATCCAGGTCTTCGTGACATCAGTACCAGCTCTCAATCTATTTATTTTTTAGTTTGTCTTTTTTATTTATTTTCATTGTATTTTGTTTTCAATTACATGTAAAAAGAACTTCTATCATTTGGTTTTTTTTAATTTTTAGTTTCAAATTCTCTGCCTTCCTGATTGAGAAGGAAAGCAACCTGATATAGGTTATACATGTATAGTCATACAAAATATGTTTCAATATTAATCATGCTGTGAAAGAACACACAGACAAAGAAAGAAAAAAAAAAGACCAAGAAAAAAATACAAAATAGTATACTTCAATCTGTACTCAGATTCTATCAGTTCTTTCTTGGAAGGTGGATAGTATTTTTCATCATAACTTTTTTGGAACTGTTTATATCTTTGTATTACTGTGAATAGCTAAGTCACTCACAGTTGACCATTGTATAATATTGTTGTTACTGTGTACACAGTTGTTCTAGTTCCTCTCACTTCACTTTGCATCAGTTTATGTAAGTCTTTCCTGGTTTTTTTGAAAGCATCCTGCCCATTATTCCTT
Source organism: Notamacropus eugenii (assembly GCF_028372415.1). Lineage (NCBI taxonomy): Eukaryota > Metazoa > Chordata > Mammalia > Diprotodontia > Macropodidae > Notamacropus > Notamacropus eugenii. The sequence continues at coordinate 372,949,448 of NC_092872.1, read as the reverse complement.
ATAGTACAATATTATTCAGTTACAATTACATACCACCACTTGTTCAGTCATTCCCCAGTTGATGGTCATCCCCTCCATTTTCAATTCTTTGCCACCAGAAAAAAATGCTATAAATACGTTTGTATAGATAGATAGGTCCTTTTCCTTTTTTTCTTTTTTCATCTCTTTGGGATACAGACCTATCTATATTTCAACATACTGCATCACCCTGTGAGGCCAAACCTCCATATAATAGAAGACATCCTTCCTTTTACCTCAGGAAAAAATAACCACATGGGACAGTGTTGCCTAATCTCTCTTAAGTTTCAGGTCTATTGTTGTGACTTTGGTCTGGCAAAAGCCTATGCCACTCCTTCAAAGTGCTGGGTGGCATATGCATTTAAAATGATGAATCAGATCATTTTCCCCTAGGGCAATGATTCTAGTATTTTAAAACTTGAATGTTTTTATTCCCCTTCCTACATATCTAAGCCCATTAGCTCATTCACTATTGTTTTCCCATTTTTGTTATCATTAACTGTTTACATTTTCCCAGCACTTTCCACTCACTAACACAAGTATTACTAGTTCCATCTTACTGAAGAGGAAAGGAGAGATAGATTGGAGTTTTAGGTAGAACTGGCCTTGAAAGCATGAGCATTTATATTGAAATCCTTCCTCTGAAGTTGTGATCCTCTATGTGTAACTTAATCTGTAGGCAACTCTCTGTGAAAATAAATTGAAAGGAAATTTCAGGCTTGCAAGACAAGGGAAGATCTCTGAACTAAAAGTTTTCTATTCCAATGAAAGCACAGTTCTAGTCCTTATCCCAGTATTGATGAGGAAACTGAAGATCCAAGGATTTCAGTGATTCACGTAAATAGCATAAGAATTGGAATTCCAATCTAGATTTCCTGAATCTTGGCTCGACGTGCTATACTACACTGAAGATGCCTCTTCATCAGTCACTTCAATTAGACACACCATTAATAAAAGCTCATATTTATTTAGTGTTTTATGGCCTGCAAATCATTTTATATATGTTTTCCTATTTCAAAATTTCTTATTTCTCATTTTACAGATGAGAAAACTGAGATTCAAACATTTAGTGAGTTGCCCATGGTCATTTAGCAACTAAGTAGAAGAGGTGGGTTTTGAACGCATGTCTTCTTGATGTTCAGCTCAGCATGTTTTCTACTATGCCTCATTGCTTTCCAAGTCCAAGGACTGGACATGTGTATAAGTGCATGGACTTTTTACCCCCCAAAAAATCTAAGTGTAACTTCAGAAATTAACAGGGTGAGTACAACACAGCCTATGGGACTTCTTGAGGGAAGCTTTTATTATAAGAGAAGCTGTATAATCTATAGGCCAAAATGAAAGCAACGCAAGAAACTTTTCTTCCTCTCAATTTATTCATAAGTAATTAATCATTAAGAACTGAGCCTCAATTGTTTTTACATGTAATTGTGAAAAATTAAATATTAAATTAAAAAAATGGGGCCACAGAATCACAGACAGGGGATGTAGCCACAGAAGATGCCTAGTTATCCATTCTCCCACCTCTTTAATTCTACTTTTATCTTATCTGTTAATAATAATGCTGATGTTTTCACCACTGAGTCAAAATCATTTTCTCCTCTCTGCTGAAATTTGGATAATGCTAGACTAAATGATCAAGGAAAGTTCCTTAGGACAAATCAGTCTGTACTGCCAACGGCCCAGAGCACTTGTGACATATATTTTGGCATTTGGCTATACTACCTTAAGCAGTCCTAATTTATAAATGGAATATATTAAAGAAGTAAACTTTTAAGACAGATATAGCACAGAACACATTTCCCCTTAGAAACAAAACTACAAGTAAGAGAAACACTAGGATTCGGTGGAAAGAGTGCTAGTCTCTCAAGGGATACCTGGGTTCAGACCTCTGCTCTGACATATTATTTCTCTATGACCTTTTTGGGCCTCAGGCTTCTATTTCATAAAATGGGGATAATAATATTTATATGGCTAACTTCACTGAATTGATGTAAAAGGCACTAAGTAGATCATGAGGTGCTATAGAAATACAGCTACTTTTATTGCATGGTGACTTGTTTCCCAAGGAAATTGACAGAATTTAACTCATAATCCAGCTGAGCTATAATCCTAAAGTAAGAACTTGACCTCTGACTCCTTGAGTTAGGGTACCACATGGCACAATACTGAGAAGGAAGAAAATGTCCTCTCCTTTTCCTGGGCATGAGGCTAGTTCCTTCCAGAACTTTGAAAAAGGTGAAGCTTGCCATCTGACATCCCTTGGTAACTCTCCGACCTTCTAATGCCTTTTTGCCCATTTATGTCCTTCTGCCTTAATACTTACTGTGGTACTCCACCCATACCTGCTCTACTTCCTAAACTTCTCCATTTTATTTGAATCAACAATTATTTATTAGGCATGTACTGTGTGCATTATACTAAGTTTGGGGGGTTAAAAAGACAAAGCAAATGGAAATAAACATTTATTTATTAAGTACCTACTATGTAGCTGGTACTGTGCTAAGTACTTTGTAAATGTTATCCTTACAACAACTCAGGGAGGCAGGTACTATTATTATCTTCATTTTACAGTTGAGGAAGCTGAGGTAGACAGAGAGATTAATTGACTTGCTCCAGGTCACACAGTTAGTAAATTTATGAAGCTGAATTTGAACTCAGCTCTTTCTGACTCTAGGCCCCCAGTTTTCTCCATCATGCCACCTAGCTGCTCATGTGGTGACTAGTCCTCAAAGAGTTTCAATTCAATTGAAGGGCTATAACATACACTATGAAATAGTAAAAAGTAGTTTCTAAAGGGCAAGACAAGGGCAAGTTTCATGTAGAAAGCTGTAATAAATTAAGTTTTGAAAGAAACTAGGGATTCTATGAAGTGCTAATAAGGATTTCCTTCTGCCAGTTCCAACCAGAACCCCATTACTTGGAACTGATCTCAGATGGTTTTTAGAGGAAAACAACCTTATTGAATTAATTCATGCTAATGTGTAGAAGGCTGACTTATTCAATTCTTCTGGAAGTACTTGCTTAAAAAAGAATGCTTATCAACCTGAGGAACTCTCTAATGGTGGAATTATAAGCAAAATAACAAACCAAAGTGAAAATGTTCAGGTTATTTTAGGGAATATCATAAATTCATAGATTCAGAGCTGAAAGGATGTTGAAAGTCTGCAATCCAAACCTTCATTTTTAGAACAGAATTATAGCCCAACATAGTAAAGGATTTTGCCAAATTGTAAAAATATCATGTCAGAGATGGTGCTTGTACCTGGGTCCTCTAACTTGGGAGCCACTGCTCTTTCCATTGTACCAAATGCAAGGACAGAGAGAACTACACCTGCCTATCAGTCTACCTCTTGGATCATCTCACCTGTACCTTTCTTGCTTTTCATTTCTTCTCCCCTTTCTTCTTTCCTGTAGAGATCTTTGAGTTTCTACCTATGATCACAGGGACCATTTTGTATTTTGCATGAGCTGGGTTGGATTGTTAGTTAACCACTGATAAACATTTATTAAGTTCTAACTATGTGCCAAGGCATTGTACTGAAATACTGGAAATACAAATGAGGAAAAAAGTCTCTGCATTTCAGGAGCTTACAATAGAATGAAGGAAGAAAAAAGAAGTGGAAAAGGATGGAGGTAGAGGTGGGACCTAGGAGATCCCTAACTCAGGGATGAGAAGTCCCAAGGTAGTGCAGCTAGGTGAGAAATGAGATTTCTGAGTTGAGATTTCTTCTCTTCTTATCTGTAGGTCTGGAATTCATGTTCCCATCCTCTAATCAGAAAGGCAGAAAGTGGTGATGAGGTGGAGTAATGAGGCTGATGAAATTTTCCAGGATGATGAGATTATTCCAATAATGAGCTTCTTGGGGTATGATAGAAAAGTCAAAGGCAACCCAAAGTAAGACAGACAGATGAAAGATATGAATAGAAAGGCCAGCCTCTCATGTCATTGTATTGCTTGCTAATTCATTCAAGGGCTCACAAATTTAGACACAGGAAGGATCTTCAGATTTAGATGTAGTACAACTCTCTCATTTTTTTTTTACAGAGGAGGTCACTGAGACCCACCCACTGATATAGAATAAATGGACCAATGGAGAGGCCTAAGATGTGTACCCAGGCCACTGACTAAATCTATGGCTCATTATAGGGACATAAATCTTAGCCAAATAAATTATTATTTCCTGCAGAGCTTCTTGTGTATACCTATAGCTAGTGGCAGTGTCCTAAGCATAGAGGGAGTTTTAATTGAAAGAAACTTTCAGAGTGTATAAGCTACTCCTCTGGAACAAGTGTGTTTGGTGGTTTAGAAAACTTGTCCTGGATAGAAGTAGATTCTTTATTTAATGTTTATTAGTTACTCACAACATCTTAGCAGCTGGCTGCTGATTGTGACATCCCTAGGCACAGATCCTGCTTTTAAAGAGCTTACATTTTGAATAGGATGCAGATTGTGGGAGCCTTGTTTCCTAGGAGCCTTTATGAGTAACTTTTTTTAAAAAAAGGAAAAATAAACCCTTCCATAACATACTTTTATTCAGTTTTGGTTTTGGAAACATATTTGTTGAAACTTGCAACATTTTGTAATTTCACCTCACCACCTCTTTTGCTTCTCCTTGCTCCAAAATCAAAATCAAAGGTATTTGAGTTAGAAGTGAAAAAAGAAAAAAGATGGATGGAAGGAAGGAAAGAAGGAAGGAAGGAAGGAAGGAAGGAAGGAAGGAAGGAAGGAAGGAAGGAAGGAAGGAAGGAAGGAAGGAAAAAGAAAGATTTCTTAAGGAAAGCTGGCCTGCCTTTGAACTTGGTGAAAACCTGTGAAAATTCACAATTTGTCCCAGATTGGAAAGTTGCTATTTCTTTCCCATGAAGAAGTCTCTCCTTGGCAGAAGGGGTGACATTTTATCTTGGTCAAAATTTGTTAATACTGAAATCCTAGAAAACATGTCTGCATTCTGTGACCCACTTCAGTGAAGTTGGATACACTTCCATAGCCTTATTGGGCAGGGGGCTTTCAAACTATTTTAAGGACTTCCTCAACGTTAGTGAGTGTGTCAATAGCATCATAAAATAATTCTCTGTAAGTCTTAGGTGTCTAGATCTAAAGTTTAAGGAATCTCAAGGCACTCAATTTAACCCCTTATTTTATAGTCAAAGACTATAGACCTGTCCCCCACCACTTGTGCTTAAGTTTTCAACAGAACCCTTTTAAATTCCTATGTGTAGTTAGTGATTCTACAAATAAAAAGGGGAAGTCTTGGATAAATGTCAAAACAAAGGTCACAATGTGTTTACAAAATAAGGGAGTAGCATTTCTAAATAATAGCATCAGCGTTAGAATGTATCTTGAGACTATCTAGTCCAAGAACTCTATTTTTCAGATGAAAAAAAGATGAGATCTAAGTAAAGAAAGTGACTTCCACAGGGTCACACGTAGTAAATAGTGGAGTGAATAGGTCTCCTTAATCTTTTCTAGGACAGGACTCTTTCCAATATACCACAGCTGATTGTCCAATTCAGACCTCATCTCCCCAGAATTTTCCCATTCCTGTTTTATTAATTGGTCAGGTTTCAGACTTCTCTATAGAAAAAAAAAAAAAAACCAAACAGATTATGCTCCTTAAGGTGAGTTTCTCAAATTTCTTTTCTAATCTTTTCAATGCTTTTACGTGGAGGTCCATCTGCCACAACCCAAAATCTCCAAGGAGATCTTAATCTTTTAATAACCACAGGAGGTATTATCTACATGCATCTTAATTCCTGTACTTCCATTCTGATCAGCTTGATTTATGACACAGGCAAACAGCCAACTTCTCTATGTATGTAGACAGATGGAAAAGAATTGCCCAATACTTTGCCATGTACAGATCCTCTGTGGTAATTCCCTGACCACCATTCCCATGGGATCATATGGCAATGAATAATGTCCTTTTTGATTACAGGGCTCTCTTGGCAGAACACTCATTAGTGTTCTTGCCTTATAGTGTAAAGATGTATGTTTTCTTATTCTTCACTTTGATTCAAGTATTTTGTAGGAACTATGTTAGATACTCAGGATCAGGAGAGATGGTCATGCATATAAAACACAGTCCTTCTCTTGTGGCACAATGCAACTTTATTTCTTTGAGGCCAGAGATCATGACTTATACTTTCTGGTAACCTCTACAGTGCATAGCAAAGGCCCTTGCACATAGCAGATTTTCAAACAATATGGATTTTGATTTAATTTAGAAGACTCAAGATACACACACATAAACTGGCCAAATAACAAAATAAGGTGATATACAATTAAGCATTCAACTAGGTGGTAAAGACCATAGATGCTATGGAGGACTTTCTACTGAGGAAGTGTCACTTTGTTCTGAGTTAAAGGAGTGACAACAATCGCATAAGACACAAAAGACCACATGGAACACACTTCAGTTGGGTAAATCAATTCCTATTTACTGTAACATGCTCAAAAATTGGCCAATTTCCACAAGACTTTTGATTTTAAGGTAACTGTAGCTCAGTGAAATGACAAAAGATATTCTGACTTTTCTAATATAGACTGTAAAAGTTTAGAATCTTCTTTCATGTGGCCCTTGGGGTTTTGCTATTATCTCCTGAATAAGTTCCCTCTACAAGCACTTCCACCCCATGGAACAAGGTGAAGGGGAAAAAAATGAGCAAATCTTTTTTCCCAATGGTAGTATTAACTTTTGTACAAAATATTGATTGTGGATGAATTGGACTTGGCAAAGAATATAGCAAAGTAAAATTTGCCAGTGTGTTCCTCTCTATAATCCATAGAGATGGGTCCCTGTAGTTATGTGGATCTTGAGACAATCCTCATCTATCCCTGTGACTGAGGCATGAAACCATGTGTACATTTGCCATCCCTTGGTCTATATTATTCTGACTGCAAACTTCAGGCTTAAGACTGCGGGAAATGACTGTAACTAAAGGCAATATACACAACTTGAATTTTCTAGGCCAGACAGAACAGAGACATGGATATAGTATGCCTCATTCTTGGTCTTGTCAGTCCTTCTTGGAGTTATACAAGGCTGATGGCTATTAAATCATCAGAGGAATAAATTTTAATGCTTGGTTTTTCAAACTGACTGGGAATTATTTCTAATAGTGATTGGGCATGGGTGCTGAGTCATGGGAACTGAAACAGGGCAGAGGCTAGTTAGATTTCTACTTCTCACTTATGTGACTCCAAAAATGAACATTTATTAGGTTTTTCCTATATATGGCACTGTGCATATACATATATCCAGGCATATACAAATAATAATCACGATGAAAGTTTGAGATGAATTAATAACCATCAGCCCTGTATGACCCCAGAAAAGACTGACAAGATCATTTCAAGTTCTAATAATTTAGCACCTAATAAATCCTTAAGAAGGCATAATTAATCACTAGAATTATATACTAGAAACTTTTTTAAAATAACAGATGACAACTCTCCACATGACTAATATAAATCTCCAAATATCTTTGAGGATTCTTTTATTCAACTGTACAGGAATTAGAACATTATTATAGATGAAACAATTTTCCACAATCATCCTGATATAACACTGACCCAAAAAACTTTAAAAAATATTTTAATAGATGTAATCATATCAAGCATTCATAACTGCCAAATTATTTGGAGGAAAATCCTCTCAAAAGTAGTAACTGTCTTATCAGGAAACAAAACAAATTTAAATTAAAACTATATGGGAATGAGAAGTCTATTTCATCCCTATCCTACTGTGTACTATTGTAATTTTTTCCTGATTTTTTTTCTATGAGTCAATAGGTGAACTTAAATCCTAACACTTTCATTTAATTGCAAAAAGAACCAATTGTATAATCTTTTTTGAATGTTAAATATAAAAGAGCATCAGTAGTATAGTGAATGATGCTAGAATCATTTTTGCAACAATCTCATGGGAAAGGTTATGTTTTATCTTTATTTTGTAGAAGAGAAACCTGAACTTGAGAGAGGGTATGTGACCTAGAAAGTATGCGAATATTTTTGAGTTCATTTACACATATAAGATAAGAAAGGAAGTGACTGAATGGGGGGGAGGGGAATCTTCATATCATATTTTTCTGATATGTATTTGGAACAAAAATACATAAGAAACTAACAGAGTTATAGAAGACCAAAAGTCATTTTCCAATAGATAAGTGGTCAAAGGATATGAAGGAATAGATAACAGAAGAATTACAAACTCTTCACAATCATAAGAAAGAATGCTCCAAATTACTAATATTAAGAAAAAACATGAATCAAAACAATGCTGCAGCTTCATATCACACCTAGAAAATTGACAAAGATGACAGAAGTTGGAGGGTTTGTGAGAAGATAATCACACTAATATATTGTAGGTAGAACTGTGAATCAATGAAACCATTTTGAAAGGCAATTTGTAATTCGGAAAATAAAATGACTTAAATGTCTATATGCTTTGACCCAGAAATTATATTTCTAGCAGGAAGTCATTGATAAAAAAAGACTGCACGTATACTAAAATATTTAAGAAAGGATTGATACCTGACACCGCACACAAGAATAAAGTCCAAATGGGTACATGATTTAGGTATAAAGATTGATACCATGAATAAACTGGAGAAGCAAGGAATAGTGTATTTATCAGATTTATGGAGAAGGGAAGAATTTTTTACTAAAGAAGAGATAGAAAGCATTATGAAATGCAAAATGGATAATTTTGATTACATTAAACTGAGAAGTTTTTGCACAACCAAACCCAATGCAACCAAAATCCGGAGGGATGTGGTAAATTGGGAAAGAATTTTTACAGCTAAGCTCGGGGAGAAAGGCCTCATTTGTAGAATATATAGAGAACTCACTCAAATGTATAATAATACAAGTCATTCCCCAATTGATAAATGGTCAAAGGATATGAACAGGCAATTTTCCGAAGAAGAAATTAAAGATATCTATAATCATATGAAAAAATGCTCTAAATCACTATTGATTAGAGAGATGCAAATCAAAACAACTCTGAGGTACCACATCACACCTATAAGATTGGCAAACATGACAGAACAAGAAAATGATAAATGCTGGAGAGGATGTGGGAGAGTTGGAACACTAATTCATTGTTGGTGGAGCTGCGAGCGCATCCAACCATTCTGGAGAGCAATTTGGAACTATGCCCAAAGGGCTACAAAAATGTGCATACCCTTTGACCCAGCAATATCGCTACTAGGACTGTATCCCCAAGAGATCATAAAAATGGGAAAGGGTCCCACATGTACAAAAATATTTATAGCAGCACTCTTTGTAGTTGCCAAAAACTGGAAGTCAAGGGGATGTCCATCAATTGGGGAATGGCTGAATAAATTATGGTGTATGAATGTAATGGAGTACTATTGTGCCATAAGAAATGATGAACAAGAAGACTTCAGAGAGGCCTGGAAGGACTTATATGATCTGATGCTGAGCGAAAGGAGCAGAACCAGGAGAACTTTGTGCACAGCAACGACCACAGTGTGCAAGAGTTTTTTCTGGTAGACTTGGAATTTTGTAATAACGCAAGAACTTCTTTAAAAAAAAAATAATAAAATCCCAATGGTGGTTCTCTAAGGCAAAATGCCTTCCACACTCAGAGAAAGAAATATGGAATCAATCGCAGAATGTAGCAGATCATGTTTGTGTATGTGTATATTTTTGTGTATCATGTTTTGATTTGTTATATGATTTCTTCCATTTATTTTAGTCCAACTACATAGCATGACTATAGTGAAAATGTACTCAATAGGAAAGTATATGTAGAACCTATACAGAACTGTATGCAGTCATGGGGAGGGAGGGGGATAGTGGGGGGTAGGTGTGGGAGGGATAAAATCTCAATTGTATGGCAGTGATTGCTAAACATTAAAAAATAATTTAAAAAAAATAAAAAATAAAAAAAAAGAAAGGATGGGTGTATGTGGATGTGGTACCGGTGGTAGCAATAGTAGCAGTAGTAGTAGTAGTGGTAGTAGTACTAGTAGTAGAAGCAAAGAACTGGAAAGTGATAACTATTCTCCTATTGAGAAAATCAGTAGACAAATTGTGGTTCATGAATGTAATGGAATAATACTATCCTATAAAAAGTTATGCATGTGACAAGTATAGAGAATTACAGAAAGAATCACAGAATCACAAAAATCACATTTTGTGAAATGACACAATATGTAGTAAGCAGTCAAGAAAGCAATCCATGCAATGACTACCACATTATAGATGGAAAGAATATCAGCCATAAAATAATCAAAAATGAATGTCGTAAAGTTACAAAGAACAAACACAACCCTGAAGAAGAAATATGAGAATTTGCACTCACACTCACACACACACACACACACACACACACTCCACCACCACCACCACTCTTTTTGCCAGGGATGGCAAGTCCAGAAGTATGGAATGCAATATGTGTTTTTAGATACTGGGGAGTATATTGGTCAGTTTTGCTGGTTTTATTTTTCCTTTCCTTTATATTTTTCTTTTTTAAAAAATTTCTTTATTACATGAGATGGCTTTGTGGGATAAGGGAGGAAGAAGGATGTAAGGGAAATTTGGGGTGGTGTAAAAACAAAAGATATCAATAAAACTTAATTTTACAAAACAAGTATATGAAATGGGATTCAAGCCTACTTCTTCCTCACTCCAAATTTAACACTCAGTTCACTAGCAGAAGCAATGAGACATCTTGAGGAAGAGACAAGAAATAGCATGCTTCAGGCAAGCCACACCACTGCTATGACCTCAGACCATGATGGAAACAAGAGAGGATCAAGAGATCAAAGGCCTAAGAATGGTCATCCCCTCTTTCCCAGTCCCTCAGGCCATATATACCTTGCTTCCAAACCAACCTTTAGGACCATTGTAGAAGTCTTTATGGAAATGAAACCTACCAACTGCCTCTGAAGGTATCAAACCCCTCTCTTCCTCACCAGACATTTTTGCTGCAAGCCCAGAAATAAAGGTTTTTGCCACCAAAGTCCTTTGTTTCGTTAGAAATATAAATTATCCATGGAAATGACGTTAAAGAAGATGAATTAGTATTTGGTTTGTCCTGCATCCTAAGGTTCATGAGGCCTTTCTATCTGCTGATATTTCCTATGTTGCCTCCATCATTAGAATGTGACCTCCTTATAAGGAGGGACTGTGCTTGCTTTTCTGTTTGCATTCCCGGCTCTTAACATGGTGCTCTACACTAAGCAAGTATTTAATAATTTTAATAATTTTTTTCATTAATTCATATGTCATAAAAGACCCAGGATCCCTGACTTCAGGTCTAAGAGAAAGATGACAAAATCACAAATATTGTACCAGACAAATATTGTACAAGACAGGTACACAAGAAAGGTTTGTTGTTGTTGTTCTGTTGTTTCAGTCATGTCTAATTATTCATGACATAATTTGGGTTTTCATTTTTGGCAAAGATCCTGCAATGGTTTGCCATTTCCTTCCCCATCATAAAAAAAGTACCCAGGTCTAAAAGACTAGAAAGTACTACATTTCTTGAAGCACATTGTGTAAAACAAAATTTTTCAGTTGCCAGATAATTTGATCAGGAGAGTGAACCATATGAAATAATATGGGTACAATGGAATTTTTGGCTTAGATTCAACATTAACTAGATACTTTTAAGTCATTTGTCCATACAATCTAATAACCAGACAGTTGTAGAGCATAATTTCACATGGAATTTAAATAGATTTGCTATAGATAATCAAATAATGTAGAAAGGCCATAAAGAACTACGATGCGTTTTTGCCATGCCACATTTGTTTTTCGGGGCCATAAGTTAGTTTGTGACTATGGAATTGAGGAGAAAATATTCTGAAGTATGTATACCTGGTACTCAATTGTTGAGACACTAAATTTTGGTACTTATCCATGTGAGGGAGACATTTTTTCCCTACCAACTATTTAGCTGAAACTTCCAATAGAAATCTAGTTACACTGATCAATTATTCAATAATTTAGAAGACTAGAAGCCTTCATAGGCAGAGCCATATGCATATAATGCAATGTGTCTGAATTATGACTGTTCTTATTGAATGTTTTCAGACATTGGTGCCCCCAGAACTAACTTAGAGTTATGCTGAGATACCATCTACTCAGTGATTTCTTGGTCACTTACTAAGGATTGGTGAATCTTCATAGTTTTTGAAACTGGAGTCAAATGGAACTAAATTATCACCTCAGGGAAAATAATAAATGTAAATGAGACTAGTTCACATCAAAATACTACTTCTACTAGCAATTTTTCAGTAAACTAAATGGAAAATCTGGGTATTCTGTGCTCTTTCAGCAAATTAGTCACCACTGTGGGTAGCATCAGGGAAAGAAAGAAAAATGTGGGAGACCTGACCCTGTTTCAAAGAGACAACCTCACTTGTCCTGTGACCACCTCAGAGAGCCAATTAAGGAAGCCACTCACTGAAGACTGTAGAAGAAAACATGCAAGTCTGTCAGGAACTGCTTTCTCAGGATCTTGCAGTGAACCCTGTGTTCTGTCAGCTTCTGCTAGTTGAAAATAATTGAAGCAGGTGCTATATTAATATTTATCATTCCTCCAAAAAATAGCATTTGATCTAATGGTACAAAATTCCACACACAAAATTTTTCCCATGAGCCTCTTCTCCAATATCCCACTTTTTTCTCTCATCTCTCTCACAGTTTGATAGTGTAATTTCCAATTAATTGCATTGGACTACTTACCCCTATTCCACTGCAAAAAGAGCCAAGGGAAATGTCCTTGTCTCTTAGGTCTGCTTAGAGACCCTGAGTTCTCTACTGGGACTGAGTCCCTACTGGGACTGACCAAGGAGATCATATTAAAGTGACTTGGAGCTTAGTTCTGTTCTCATTTCATTTTTGAAACTGGTTTCAAGTAGTCACTGTTTTTTGTTTGTTTGTTTGCTTTTTAAATGGTTTTACTTACGAAGAAACTTCTTCAATTAAAATAAAAGCTACCATTAGCCAAACAGCATGTCAGTGGTATGAGACGCAAATTGAAATGGGGTCCACTAAATCATACATTAGGATCCCTGCAGGACTCATTTTGACTTAGAAAAACCACACATGTTTATTCTGTTATTAATACATCACCACATTAAAGTCAGATAGAAACTACATTTTAATCTGGTTTGGGCCACACTTAGGATTGTTGCGAGGTCCAGGAGGTCCATGGGCCATGAGTTTGTCACTTCTGTTCTAACAAGGAGAAATAAGTCAAGAGCAAGAAGTGTCAGGAATAAAAACTATTGGGATTTTAGATTCCATTCAGAGACGGATAGTGTCCAGAATAAGGGAATTTTGTTCTGGTCAGAGTATAATTTTGACCTCTAGGTACCAAAATTAAAGGCAGATGTGGACAAATGCTACAGTATCCCCAAAAGATAATGTTATATGAATGACATTTGGAAGAATTGGTGATATTTAACCTGGTGAAGGGAAAATTTAGGGAGGACACAAAAGTTTTCACTCTGCCTCTCATAGAGTACATGATGAGAGAATTTTTTCCTGAAAGATCAGTCCATATATAGCAGGAGTAGTTTACAAAATAGCCAAATTTTCCCTGTCTAGATAGCACATATTTCACATTCCCCGGTGACTTGGTCAGTGAGAGCTTAGAGACTATCACTCCTTGCCTCCATAACCAGCTTGTAAAGTTTCCAGTTCCTCAATGTCTAGAGCACTCATCTACCTATGTCACCAATCTTATTTCATATAGCATATATTCTATGCAGTAATGGAGAGTGACATGGGCCACTGGTCATGTGAAGTTGTCAACCACTTGATTATATTTCCTTTATAGCCCTTCCCATGTAGGCTGAAAGATAAGTAACACAGATGGAGTATATTTGGCATACCCTGCAGGCTTTCCAAAGCTCAGAATCCTGTAGATTTTGTCCCTGGATTTGCCAGTCATTGTTATACCACCTGCCAGACCAGACAATAAGTTCATTGGCTACTGTCCAGAAGTAAATATAGAACCAGTGGAAGTGCCTCCCTTGTTTCAGAGAGTCCCCCATGACTAGATAAGTGGTTTTGAGTTATGCCCACTGAATACTATGTTTTAATCACTTCATTCTTCATTAGAATGGTAGGTACAGAGTGAAAGGTTGCAGCTACCTAGCAGAAATTCCCTCTGGTCCTAGAAGAACTGATATCTGTGAAATGAACCTCACCCCTATCAGTGCTTGCAAGATGTTCCCAGTATTGGACGCACTTAGGGTGTCCAGCAATTGGGGTTGGGTATATCCCCTGGGTCAAGAGAGATTAATGGAGATTTTGCTACTTGCTCATAACAATTTCTGATTCCCTGGAGGGTTGGGAATACTGCAGCCTGTCCCTGACCTGAAAATACTACTTCCATTTCAACACAGAGCATCGGTGACTTACCTTAGCTTTTTACGGTGCTTTCCTTAATTTGGGGGAGGATAAGTAATTTAGTCCCTTAAGTGATGAGGTCTGTCAGGGTTCTATGACCATCAGAGTCCAAAGTTAGATAGTACCTATCTCTCTAGGGATAAATACCTGGTAGAAATATTTGAGAGCTTCTTGTTCTACTACCTCATTGGCAGTCTTTTGCCATTATGGTGGGTCCTTAGGTTAAAGGAAGCTTTGGTGGATATGACCAAGGTCTCTACCTGGAAGCCATCACCTGAATGGACTAAGGGTGACAGTTGACTGACCACTGCTAGCTTGACTACACTCAGATTCTTCTGTTGCTTTGGACTCTGCTGAAGGGGAGAAGACTTTCACATGACTATGGAGATGAGGCCAAGCAGGGCTATGACATAGGAAATATGTTGTCTCCAAAACACAAACATGCCTACTAGGTGTTAGGCTCCCTTACCATCAATGGGGGACCATGAGGGAGAGTAGATTTTCTTGGATCAGGACAGAAATGTTACTGCCCTAAAGGGTCAATATCCCAGGAACTTTATACACTGAGGGGGCTTGGATTTTGTAGGGAATGACTGTTTGACTATAACTGGTCAGATGTCTGACTGTGAACATGAGGTGGGCTTGGACTGGGTCAGAGGCAGTGTGTCTGATTATGATATCATCCATGTACTGCCATCTGCAGATTCCCTCAAGTACTGGGAGGTCATCCAAATCCTGGTGGTACAGTCTGTGGGCAATCACACAGAAATTCAAATAAAGTGAAAGTATATTGTGCCCCCTCAAAGGGGAAAGTAAAATGAGGTATTGGGAAGACAAGGATATGGACATGAATTAGACCATATTAGCCAGATCTAATGGCACTACAAGCCAAGAGCAACCAGAGGATTGGATATCCTCTATCACTTCTACAATGTTCAAAGTGGGGCTCTGATTGAGGAAACAACTTTATTCAACTTCTTATGATACAATTTTCTCCCTTCGTTCTTGTCTATTTTCTAGACTGATCAGAATGGAGAATTGAATGGGTAGACTGTGAGGATAATTAGACCTTCAGCAAATAAATCTTCTATGATTGGATGTGTCCCTTGCCTAAGCTTATATTGCAGGGTGTTGACAATTTACATGGGAAGGAGAAATGAAACTGGACCTCACTTAGTCTTACCAAGGTCAGTGCCCACTCTTTTGATTTGATACAAATGGGCAGTTGATGTCTTAAGATGTCCATGCCAGTTAGGTGAAAGGGAATGGGGTACTTAGGAACTGTAACTATTGGGGCCTTTAGTACCCTGATTGTCCCTACAATGAAATCCATATTGGTCTATGTGCCTCAGATAGTAACACCACCTATTCTTTGTATGAGGTTTAGGGGGCCCCTGGTCTACATTGAGGTTCCTGGGATTTGAGATCCAGTACTGAGAAGGGCATTCCATCAATACTAGTTCCCAGGGCCCCATAGCACTGTCAGTGTCACAAAAAATGATTGTCAGTGAGGGGAAGCCAAGATGGTAGATTAGAGGCAACAAGCCAGTCAAACTCTCTCATCATTCCTCAACTTTAAAGTAATTCCTCAAATCAATTTCTTGGAACAGAAGAACCAACAAAAGGTCAGGTTGAGACATTCTCCCAGGTTGACAACATAGGAGGCTGGCAGAAGAGATTTGTGACTCCAGGGCAGGGGCTGGCCCAGAGCACACCAAAGACAGTACCAGTGGCAAAGCGGCAGCGGCAACCTCAGAAGCTCATCTCAGAGATTGTAAAGCAGTTGGGCAACTGGTCATAAACAAATGACAGGGGACCTTTTGCTGGCACTGAGTACAGATGATACTGACTGGCAACTCTATTGCCCATAAGGAGTTCAGGGTTATAATTTTAAGGTGGAGAGGAGCAACTTGCAGTTGCAGAGGCACTTCCTGAGTAAAGACCAAATTTACAAACCAGCATTATAGAAGTGATAGAGGATATCCAATCCTCTGGTTGCTTTTGGTTTGTAGTGCTAGATCTGGCTAATTCATTCTAATCCATGTCCATATCCTTGTATTCCCAATACCTCATTTTACTTTCCCCTTTGAGGGGGCACAATATACTTTCGCTTTATTTGAATTTCTGTGTGATTGCCCACAGACTGTACCACCAGGATTTGAATGACCTCCCAGTACTTGAGGGAATCTGCAGATAGCAGTACATGGATGATATCATAATCAGACACACTGCATCTGACCCAGTCCAGGCCCACCTCATGTTCACAGTCAGACATCTGACCAGTTATAGTTGGATAGTCATTCCCTACAAAATCCAAGACCCCTCAGTGTATAAAATTCCTAGGGCATATATTGACCCTTTAGGGCAGTAACATTTCTGTCCTGATCCAAGATAATCTACTCTCCCTCATGGCCCCCATTGATGTTAAGGGAGCCTGACACCTAGTAGGCATATTTAGGCTTCAGTC
Organism: Notamacropus eugenii; assembly: GCF_028372415.1. Lineage (NCBI taxonomy): Eukaryota > Metazoa > Chordata > Mammalia > Diprotodontia > Macropodidae > Notamacropus > Notamacropus eugenii. The sequence goes on along the minus strand of NC_092872.1, from coordinate 372,932,565 downwards.
TTTTGATTGAATCCAAGTTTTATAGAACAAATCCTTTTAGGGAGATTTGTTCTGTGAAGTTTGAATTTAGTCAAGGGGCCCCACCTGAGGACCTAGATAGTCGCATGTGACCTTGAGGCTACAGGCTCCCCACCCCTGGAGGAAAATACAAAGTTAGTAATCATGACTGTGAATGTAAATGTCATGAATTCACCCATAAAGCAGAAGTAAATAGCAGAATAGATTAAAACCAAAATTTCAATATCTTGTTTATAAGGGACACATTTGAAACAGAAAGACACGCACAGTTAAAAATAAGGAGATGGAACAGAATCTATAGTGCTTCAGCAGAAATAAAAAAAAAGAAAAAAGTCTAGGGTAGCAACCCTGATCTCAGACAAAGCAAAAGAAAAAAAGACCTAATTATAAGAGATAATCAGGGAAAACGACATTTTGACGAAACATACAATGAGCAATGAAATAATTGAAAAAAATTTTCAGTAAATTTCTATGATAAAGGCCTTTTTTCTCAAATGTATAGAGAATGAGGTCAAATTTATAAAAATAAGAGCCCTTCCGCAATTCATAAAAAGATTAAAGAATGCGAACAGGCAATTTACAAAAGAAGAAATCAAGGCTTTCTATAGCCACATGAAAAATGTTCTAAATCATTATTTATTGGAGAAATGCAAACTGAAGCAATTCTGAGGTACCATCTCACACCTATCAGAAATGACAGATGCTGGAAGAGATGAGAGAAAAGAGGTGCACTAATGAACGATTGGTGGAGTTGTGAAAGCAGTTGGGCAGCTGGCCAGAAAGAAATGACAGGGAAGCTTTTGCTGGCACTGAGTACAGCTGATACTGATTGGCAACTCTATTGCCCATAAGGAGTCGAGGGTTCTCTACAACCATTGTAGAGAAAAATTTGGAACTATACCTAAAGGGCTATAAAACTGTTTATAATCTTTACCCTGCAATGCCATTAGATCTCTACATTAAAGAGATCAAACAAAAAGAAAAAGGACGTATATTCACACAAATTTTTATAACAAGTCTTTTTAAGGTGGCAAAGAATTATAATTTGAAGGGATGTCCATTAATTGGAGAATGGCTGAACAAGTTGTGGCATATGATTGTGATGGAATGCTACTCAACTATAAGAACCAATGAGGGGGATGGTTTCAGAAAACAGGAATACCTATATGAACAGATATAAAGTGAAGTGAGCATAACCAGGAGATTACTGTACACAGTAATAGCAATATTGTAATGACAAATACCTGGAAACACCTAACTTCTTTGATCAATAAAATGTTCTAAGAAAACTCCAAAGAACACATGATGAAAAATTTTATCCAACTCCAGAGAAAGAACTGATAAACCCTGCGTATAAATTGAAGTATAACTCTTTAAAATTTTTCTTGGGTTTTTTTGTGAGATATGGCTAACATAAACATATATTTTGCATGATTTCATATGTATAATTGAAATTTTGCTTGCATTGTCAGTGGATGGAGGAGGTACAAGACTGAGAGAGAATTTGGACCTCAAAATTAAAAAAAATGACAAAATAAATAAAATTAAAAAAAAAACAAAAAAGTGATTGTCCCTAGGGGACCCAGTGTCCTTAGAACTACAAGGTTGTGACTACAATCAAGTAGTACCAGCTGAAGTGCTCTCATGTATACCTAAAAAAGGGAGACACAAAGAAAGTCCCTGATTAGATCAGGCCAAACAAGTCCAATTTTTGGATACTTACTGGAAAAGATCATACTGGCAGAAAGGGGATGATAATAAATCAATCACACTTCAATAATAGGGCACACAGCCCAGTGTCTGTAGCAATTGTGGTGGGAGAGTGACACAGACAGTATGGGGAAGAGAGAGATATGGAAAAGGGGCACATAGTATCATTTATATAACTATGGATCTTAGGTGGAGAATCCCAGGAAGGAGGGACCCCCTGCGAGGTAGAGGTGTGCTCTAGGCATTTTGTAGTCCCATTCTTTAAATGTTCTGGAGGAACAGAATGGTCTAACTCTTGTCAGTATTACCTTGGGGTTTACTCATTAACATATCAGTATTATCTCAAAGTTATCAGTGCCAATTTAAGATTATTTAATTTACATAACATTTCTCTAATTTTACCACACAAGTCTGGGGTATATTTATAACTGTCAGACGAAGGGGTCAATAATGGGTACTATCTGTCTTTAGCATATGGACTGATGTGATCTTACTTAATTTAGGAAGCACATTTTGCAAGTAGCTTTTAGGTTCTCCTTTAAAATCTTAAATACTATTTCCTATTTATTGTTACCTTATACTGACTACTTAAATACCTACTTACTATACTAACTGGTGGAATGGTCTAGGGAACCATAAGGAGATATAATTTCAGTACAAAGTCCCTTCTCATTCAGCTGTACTGTGAGTCTTATGACTAGTATTACAAGATAATGTGTTGTATTTGTTTGTTTCACCAGTTTTCCTCTGTTAGGATAATTATAGAATCTTAGAATTAGAAGTGACCTTTGAGGTCATCTAGTCTAACTTCATACTAATAATGTATAGTTGCCTTCTAATCACACCGACAGATGACAATCATCTACTCTCTTTGTTTCCACTGCCAATGTAGGGCAGCCATAGCTTCATAATGTCTATTTCACTGTTAGAGAGCTCTAGTTGTTAGAAATTTGTTTCTCCTGCCAAGCCAAAAATCTGATTTCCTGTAACTTCCACCCATGGGTCCTTGTCCTTCCCTCTGGCACATAACACAGCAATTCTTCCACATGACAACCCTTCAAATTTGTCAAGACAGCATTCTTGTCACCCTCTAGCCTTCTCTCTTCAGGCTAAATATGCCCAGTTTCTTCAACTATTTCTCTTAGGATATGGTTTCCAAGTCTTTTACTGGCCTGTCACTTTCTCCTAAGAACACACTAAGGTTTGTCAGTATCTGTCTAAAATGTCCAGAACAACATGTGGTAACAGTAATAAAATTCTAGATCAGCTTAGGTCAGGAGTTCTCAACTTTTTTTTCTGCGTTGTGGAACCCTTTGGTGGTCTGAAAAAACCTATAAACTCTCTCTCTCTCTCTCTCTCTCTCTCTCTCTCTCTCTCTCTCTCTCTCTCTCTCTCTCTCTCCATACACACACACACACACACACACACACACACACACACACACATGCACATGTGCATGCACATACACATAACATTATATATATTTATAAACATGTGTGTACATATATATGTATATATAAAATTGTTGCCTATATTCATAACTGAAGGAAAGTCTGGGTTACAGTCAGAGCTTAATGAAAATAGGGAAATTTTTTTTGCATCAAACTTCATAGCAGTCCTGAAACCTAACCACAATCCCACCAGCAGTAACTGTGGACTTGATGTTAAGAGCCCTTGTCTTAGGATAAGGCTGCTTAAGATCACATAATCTGCATGAGGACCGGTATTTTTTTTTTTTTTGTCTGTGTTTGTTTTGCTCTGCCTAGTACAGTATTGCACACAGGTTTCAACTTTTATTAGTCTATGATCTCATCAATGTTGGTACTCTCTGCAAAGATTCAGACTGGTGCCCTCTGTGCCCTCTAATTCTATGCAACTCTTGTCATTTTCCTCCTTCACACCACAGAGAATTTATCCCATGCATTGGAGGCCTTCCTTTATTTCCTTTGACATAAATAGGCGCTTGATACATAATTGATGAATTAGTAAATCAACTTCAAAAAAAAAAACCTCAGTTTAGCCATTTTTAAAATCCCCCTTCTCTTAATATTTCTTTTCATTACCATACCCAGCTTCCTTTGATTGAGGAAATACTAAATTACCCTCCTACTAATGAGTGAAAGAGAGGTTTGAGTCTCACATCACTTAAAGGGTACATAGGCAAGTGGAGAAAAATAACAACTTTGAGAAAATGTATTAGTAAACTGCATTTGAGTATTAGAATTTTTTGTTATGTATACTGCTCCAGTACGGATGATTAATAAATTAGTAAAGGCTGAAATTAGATGCTATCTAGATTTAGGACACCCTGCATCCCTGTTGCATGTTGATACAGCTATAATGAATGCCTGAATGAAAAGAGGGAAACTCTTAGGTACATCATATGGAATCTGTTGTTTCAGAATACGAATGAATGAATGAATGAAAAAGCATTTATTAAGTACTTTCTATGTGAGAGTCTCTGAGCACAGTTCATGGAGGTACAAATCTTGTAAAAAGTTCTTGACCTTAAGAAGTTTATATTCCAATAAGGGAAGTTAACACATATAAGGGAATGTCGTTCAGGAAGTTGTATTTTAGACTGGGAAGTCTTAGGGATGGTGAGTGGATACATAAGAAAATTTATTTAAATGATCTTTCTTTAAAAAAAAAAAACTATTATTCATTTTAAAAAAAAAATATTTAACATTCTTTTCTTTTTAAATTTTGAGTTCTCTTCCTCCCATACCTCGCCTACCTACTGAGAAGACAAGTAAAATTATATCAATTAATTATACTTTGAAATCATACCAAACATATTTCCATATTTGCCATATCACAAAAAAACCCAAAAAGATAAAGTGAGAAAGTTGTACTTCAATATTCACTCAGATTTCAGTTTTTTCTTTGGAGGTCAATAGTATTTTTCATCATGAGTCCTTACAGATTGTCTTGGATCATTGTATTGATCAGAGTAGCCAAGTACTTCACAGTTCATCATCATTACAACTTTGCTATTACTGTGCCCAAATGACCTCCCAGTTCTTCTCACTTCTCTTTGTATCAGTTCATTTAGGTCTTCCCATATTTTTCTTTTTCTGAAACCCTACGCCCTAACCCCTGCCAGTCATTCCTTATATCACAATAGTATTTCATTCCAAGTCACAAGTTGTTGGGCTATTCCCAAAGTGATGGATATCCCTTCAATTTCTACGGCATTGCCACATGGAAAAGAAGTGCTATAAATATTTTTGTATGTGCTAATTCTCCTTTTTAGGGAATTCTTTTCTTCAGTGAATTTTGTGCCTTTTTTACCATTAGACCAATTCTGAGTTTGTATCTTAGTCTTCCTTGCCATCATAGTAGATTTTTACGGTCAAGCCTATTGTTATCATTTTATCATTTTTCCAGACTATTTCTTGACTTTGAACTTTATGTTAAAGTTGGACTATTCACCTGATAGTGAAGAGGCATTGTCCCAAACTTTAGACTTTTTCATACTGCTATTTTCACAGCCAGTTCTGGGGATCTGCAAGGTGGTTAATCCTGAGCCAGGTTTGGTCACTGCCTTCCTGGCCTATGCTCTGATCTTTACCTAGGAATGACCTTTGTTCCTTTGAAGACAAAAATACTAGTGTTCCTCTTGGCCTTGGATCCATGACTGGCTCCCCTACCCCACGAACTGCAAATGATAGCACTTCTCTCTGCCCTGGAACTGTGACCAGGGCCCCTGCTTCCTTGTGACCAACAAGAAGCACACATCTCCACAGGTAATAGAATTGCTACTCAGTACTAGCAACACCCATTGTCATCAAAGAGTCACTTATTATCTCTTTCTGACCAGTTGTACAACCCCCTTACTATCTCTGGGCTGAGAGCTCCCAAAGCTGCTGTTGTTGCTACTTCTACCTACCCCAAAGACTGCTGCTGGTACTTCTGCCACACTATGGGCAAGTCCACGATCTGGTGTCATGGATCTCTTGTGCTGATCTGCTAAGTTGTCTTAGACTTCAAAAACATCTCACTCTAACCTCCTGTTGACCCTACTATTTTAAAATTTCATTTGAGACAGTTGTTAAGTTGTTTGAAGAGGGATGTTGAGAGAGTTCAGCTAGGTTTCTGCCACTAATCTGGCATCTTGGCACTGTCCCTTAAATGACTTGTCCTGGAATAGTAGTGTTTATTTGTTTACTGTTCCCCAGCCTTGTGTTGAAAAGGTTAGAAGAATAGGAAGAGAAAGAATGCATGAATGGCAGCATCACACACACACACACACACACACACACACACACACACCCCAACACAAATGGCCAGATCATAATATATGCAAGAACTCATTGGTTGGAATGCAAGGTCCAAGACTGGGAACTAGAAAAGCCAGTCAAGACAATTTTCATCATACTGAAAAGCAGCCCTTCTGTGGTTAAAGTATCAGTAGTCATCAACTTCTACCCACACTTCTTAAGAATAACTGTCATGGGAAGAGACATTACCACCAGAGATACTGCCTTGTACTTTTGCTGTGCTAGGCAAGGGAGTCCTCATTTCTTTCTATCAAAGCAAAGTTTCGTGTGTGTGTGTGTGTGTATGTATATATGTATATATATATATGTACATGTATATATGTGTGTGTATGCATACATACATATATATATACATACATATATATTTATTACTGGCACCTTAAATGAATTTTCTTATAGAAAACATTTTAATTGGTGGTTATGTCATAGCTGAGTGACCTAGAAAAATTTATTTATTTATTTTCTCTGAGTCTCAATTTTCTTATTCAAAAAACAGGAAGATAGAACAAATTCACCTTTAAGACCCTTCCATCTCTAATCTTCTATGATTCTCTTATTCTAAAACACCCACATGTACCTGTGATCTCTTCAGAGGATGTATCCCTTCAATAAACTACATTACAACTCATCCATGCCCTGTGTGAATCTTCACAATTGTACCTTACTCACATATGCATACACACACATACACACACACACACTTTAAATTAACTGGAGAGAATCATTCAATATGCTGGATTTCCTTTCCAACCTCAAGATACCAATGGAGCTCAAACCAGGTGACCAGTCATTCCCCATTTTTTTTTTATTCATACACTTCTTTGATCACAGCTGTAGGAGCAATAAGAATCCAAAGGTATATTTTTCCCCCTGAAAGAAAGAGAAACTACCTCCCAGACTTGATTCATCCAAGGGGTTGAGGCTTAAGCTGCTAACATATTTTTCAAGTCTCCTAGTTAATAAACAGGCCATAGCATGAGGAGGGAGTGCTCCTCAGAGTTGGTATATGCCCCATTCGCATGCAAGGCACCGTACCCAGATTCTGCCCCCCCCCAAAGCATTTTATTTTAGGAATATCAGAAAGAACTAACAATTTAAAGTTTTCAACCATCCCACAATCTCCTTGCTCCTACCCTTTTAAAATTTATTTATTTATTTTTAGTTTTCAACATCATTTCCACAAGATATTGAGTTCCAAATTTTCTCCCCATCTCTTCTCACCCCCACCCAAAGACATCATGCATTCTGATTACCCCTTCCCTCAATCTGCCCTCCCTTCTATCACACCCCTCCCCTTCCCTTATCCGCATCTTCTCTCTTTTCTTGTAGGGCAAGATAGATTTCTCTACCCCATTACCTGTGTTTCTTATTTCTCAGTTGTGTGCAATAACAATTCTCAACATTCATACCTTAAACTTTGAGTTCCAACTTCTTTCCCATTCTCCCTCCCCACCCATCCCCACCGAGAAGGCAAGCAATTCAATACAGGCTATATATGTATAGTTTTTCTAAAGACTTCCATGATAGTCATGTTGTGAAAGACTAATTATATTTCCCTCCATCCTATCCTGACCCTTATTTAGTCTATTCTCTCTTTAGACCTTGTCCCTCTCCTAAAATGATTACTTCTTATAATTCCCTCCTCCCTCCCATTGGCCCTTCCTTCTATTGTCTCCCAACCCTACTTATTCCCTTCTCCCCTGCTTTCCTGAAGTGTAAGATAGATTTTCATAACAAATTGAGTGCGCATGTTATTCTCTCCTTTAGCCAAATGTGATGAGAGTAAGCTTCATTTTTCCCCTCTCACCTCCCCCCTTTTCCCTCCATTGAAAAAGCTTTTTATTGCCTCTTTTGTGAGAGATAATTTGCCCCATTCTATTTCTCCCTTTCTCCTCCCAACATATTCCTCTCACATCTTAATTTTATTTTTTTAAATATCATCTATCTATCTATCTATCTATCTATCTATCTATCTATCTATCTATCTATCTGTATGTATGCATGCATGTATGTATGTATGTGTAATCCCTCCAACTACCTAAATGCTGAGAAAAGTTTCAAGAGTTACAAATATTATCTTTCCATGTAGGAATATAAACAGTTCAACTTTAATAAGTCTCCTATGATTTCTCTTTCTTGTTTACCTTTTCATGCACCTCTTGATTCTTGTGTTTTAAGTCAAATTTTCTATTCAGCTCTGGTCTTTTCATCAAGAATGTTTGAAAGTCCTCTATTTCAGTTTTGGTGGGTAGGTTTTTCTTGGTTGTAATCCTAGGTCCTTTGATTTCTGGAATATCATATTCCAAGCCCTTCAATCCTTTAATGTAGAAACTGCAAGCTGTTTCATGATTTTCTTGCATCACTCTCGCTTCTCTTCCCAATTTTTTCTACACCTCTCTTACATGATTTTCAAAATCCTTTTTGAGCTCTTCCATAGCCTGAGATCAATGCACATTTATTTTGGAGTTTTGGATGCAGAAGCCTTGACTTTTATGTCTTCCTCTGGTGATGAGCATTGTTCTTCTTTATCTGAAAGGATGGAAGAAAATACCTGTTCACCAACAATGTAACCTTCTATAGTTTTATTTCTTTTCCTTTTTTTCGGCATTTTCCCAGCCTTTTGAGTCCTTTGTCAAGAGGAGCATATACTCTAGGGACCTATAATTTCTCAGTTCCTCCAAGGTGGCATAATCAAGGGAAAGGAGTTTACTCCTTTCCTGGCCTGTGCTCTACTCTAGGAGTTACCAAAGTTTTTCTGCCCAGGATCTGCAAATAGAATTGCCTTTCCAGAGCCTCCACCAACTCTACCATACCAGTACTCTTTCTCACCCCTGGGCCACCACTCAGGGCTGAGACCTAATTCAGTGGCTTAGTTCCCCCAGAGTCGTTAGGCCTAGGGCTCCAAAAAATGGACACTGCTGCTGCCACCACCTCCTGAGGCCAGGGGTAGGGAAGGACCCTGTTCCCTTCTCACCCAGCTGAAAGAGCTTTCTAACTGACCTTTGAAGCTTTCTTTGGCATTTGTGGGCTGAGGGATATGGAAACCACAGCTGTGGGGGATTCCACCCCTGAGTTCTGTTCTGGTCCTGTTCCTGCTGGTACCCAGGCCAAGAGTGGGCTGGGTTCCTTGGGCTGTGCTCCATTTCATGCCCTGAGCAATAGATCTTTACTGTCAGTCTTCCAGGCTGCCTTGGGCTGGAAATCTCTTTCACTCTGTTGTTGTGTGGCTTCTGCTGCTCTAGAATTTGTTTAGAGACTTTTTTACAGGTACTTTATGGGCTGTGGGGAAAGAGCTAGAGTAGGTGAGTCTTTCCACTCTGCCATCGTGACTCTACCCCCAGATAGATTTTTTTTTAATGTATTCTCTTCCGCAGTTAGTGTGAGGAACATGAAAGCTAGGACTGCCTCAATTTTTCTGTTTTCAGTGTCAGAGTTTATCACAATGCCTGGCACAAAACAGTAACTTCACCATGCTTCCCCAACCCCATTCATTCAAGAGGCTCCTACTGTTAAATACAAGTGGTGCACTGAAAATCATGTTCATCTAGGTTGTTCAGGTGACTTTTTATGAACAGCCTGAAACTCTGTAAGAGTGTGAGGCCTCCAGTGTAACTTACTACACAATCTAACCTAATACATCCTGCTCACCAGACATGCTTTCATATGAACATCACACAGTTAATGGGAAGATGTATCTACTTGAACCAGATCTGTATTCTTACTGAATATCCTTTCCTTGCAGTGACTAAGTTAACTATTTTTTCTTCTGTTATATGCATGTTTGATTTTTTTTCAGTACTGAACCTAAACCACCAGGTTAGCCTGAATCAAGCCTTGCCTGGAAAAACCATTTTTTTTAACATTTTCTTATTTTATTACTATTAATTCATATGTGTTATGTGTTAGACTTTTATGGTCTAACTCGGGAAATTAATCAACACTTAAAACATTGTTTCTATGGGAAAAATTCATTCTGACTTAAGAAAACTTTTGGAACATAACCCATTTATAAGTTGGGGAACTGCCTGTATTGTCAGCTCTTAATCACCTGTGCTAACAGTTTGAAAATGGTGTGAATAATCCACAGTCATATAAAAGTAATTTCTATTTTGCTTTGGAATGCATCGGGCTGTCGTATTTTTCAGCATGAACTGAAAATATATATTGAATTCACAAATACATTTTGCTTGGTCCAATCTTAAAACTGAGTTTACATTCTCCAAACAACCACAGTGCTTGATGGTGGGGGGTAGGTGGAGCTGCCAGCCTTACATGCAGAGAGGCATTATCAAGCCAACCTGGGACTCAGCACTTACAGAACAGACAAGTCACACATGGCTAATTGTGACTGTGTGGAGGTCATTTCAAAACTGAAATTTGAAAGAATAAGAGTCAGAATCGTGTGTGTGTGTGTGTGTGTGTGTGTGTGTGTGTGTGTGTGTGTGTTTAAACCTAATAAGCCTTAACACTTCACTTTCCCCCAAACAAAACAAAGTCTATGCATGTGAGAAATCTCTCTTATCTCTTGACAAAGGCAATATGGTTTTACTCTGGGAAAAACAATAGAACATAGGATGTGCCATTCCTGATCAATCCCATAGCTTATACAGCCCCAAACTCTTCCTCCAGTGGCAACATCACAGGACACTTTGGGAGGACATAATTATCCTCTGTGACATTATCCAACACTTAGCACAGTACCTGGCACATAATAAGTAGTTATTAAATGTTACGAGTATGATTTTTCCAAATAACCCTAATTTCTCTTAAGAATCTATCCTCAACTAAAGGTTGAGGTTCTGCTCTGTGCCTCTGACTGTGCTCGGTGATGCTGACTGATGATCCACACATTTCTATAATTCCTTCCAGGCCCTAAGCTGTATTACTTTTCTACTCTGCAAAATAGTACTTGTGGTATTTCTGACCCTAAAAATGAGTACAAAATTACTATTTTTGTTGCTTCCCCTTATGTAAGCCCCCAGTTTCTTTCTACTACAGTTCATCATGTGTAAAATGGAGAAAATCAGTGACAAAGGTCAGGTTTCGGGAATAATTTTTAAAAGGCGTTGTTCTTGGTCATTCAGTTGCAACCCTACCCTTTGTGAATCTTTAAACCATAGCACACCAAATCTTCTATCGTTTATCATCTCACAAAGTATGTCCAAATTACATTTATTGTTTTTACAATACTATCTATCCATCTCATCCTCTGCCAACTCCTTTTTCTTTTGCCTTCAATCTTTTTCAGCATCAAGGTCTTTTTTCAGTCAGTACTGTCTTTTCCTTATGTTACTAATGTATTTAAATTGTAACTTCAGTATTTGACCTTCCAGTGAATAGATATAGACTAACTTAATTTCTTTAAGTATTGACTGATTTGACATCCTTGCTGTCCAAGACACTCTCAAAAATCCTCTCTAGAACCATAATTTGAAAACATCCATTCTGTGGCACTCAGTTTTTCTTATAGTCCAAATCTCACAGTCATACATATTTACTGGAAAAAAGCATAGTTCTAACTTTATAGAACTTTATCAGCAAGTTGTTGTCTCTGCTTTCTAGTATACTGCCCAGATTTGCCATGGCTTTCCTTCTACTCTGGAGTGGACTGGACAACAAGCTCCCACCCACCTAGCACAGTGTGCCTGTAATTACTAAATTGTAATTGTGTCTCTTTTACCTAGGAACACTGAGGGTCTTTCCATCCAAGTTTGATTTTTTGTTTAATTAAAGGGGTCATCCCTTGAGCAACACTTAAAGAAGTCTGTTCATTGCATGGGTGTATGTCATTCAAAGTGATAATGTGATAAGATCTTAGCCTTCAAGGGCCAGGGTCTCACATTGAATCCTGGGCCATCTCCACTTGTCCTGATGAATATCAGGCCACTGGACTCAGATGGCTCAGAAGAAGAAAGTGAGGTTGGTGACCTTGCACAGCCCTCCCTCACTCAAATCAAAGTCAACTGCAAGTCATGTCATCATCTTGGTGTCATGGTCCTCTTTGAGAACAAACGACAAACACAAGCAACAAGGAAGCAACAGGCTTTCCATCCAAGGTAGAAGAGTCTTTTAATTTTATGGCTGCAGTCACCATCTATAGTGATCTTTGAGCTCAAGAATATAAAATCTTACACTTCTCATTCTGTTCCTTCTCTTTGCCAGGAAGTGATGAGACAAGTTGCCAAGATCTTAGTTTTTATAATGCTAAGCCTCAAGTCAGATTTTACAGTCTGCTCATTCATCCTCATCAAGAGACTTCTTCATTGCTTTTTGCCATTAGGGTGGTATCACCTGCATATCTGAGATTGCTGATATTTCTCCTGGCAACCTTAATTCTGGCATTTGATTCCTCCAGGCTGGCATTTCACATGAAATACTCTTCACATAAGTTAAATAAGGTGACAACATACAACATTGTCATTTCCTTTTCCAATCTTAAACCAGTCAGTTGTTCCAATATTCAGTTCTAACTGTTTCTTGGTCCACATACAGGAGACAAGTAAGATGATCTAGTACTCCTATCTCTTTGAGGACTGGCTACAGTTAAAGGCATTGGTATACTCAATGAAGCAGAAGCATTTTTTGTCTTGTTTTTCTGGAACTCCCTTGCTCTCTCTGTAATCCAATGAATGTTGGCAATTTAGTCTCCTCTTCCTCTGCCTCTTTGAAAATCAGCCTACTTTTCTGGTAATTCTTAGTTCACTTATAGCTGAAGTCTAGTTTGCAGAATTTCAAACATGATTTTTCTGGTGTGAGAAATGAACATGTGTTCAGTAATTTGAACATGCTTTATAATTTCCCTTCTTTGGGACTGGAACATAAACTGATCTTTTCCAATTCGGTGGTCATTGTTGTTTTCCAAATTTGCTGGCATATTGAGTGCAACACCTTAATAACATTGTCCTTTAGGGTTTTAAATACTCAACTAAAATCCTATCACATCCACTAGCCTTATTGTTAGCAATGCTTCCAAAGGCCCACTTCACTTGATTAGTAACCATACCATTTGGTGGTTATCAGTCATCTAGTAATCCGTGATGTTAAAATATTACTTGTGTAGTTCTTTTGTGTATTTTTGCAACCTCTTCTTAATCTCTTCTGCTTCTGTTAAATCTCTACCATTTTTATCTTTTTTTCATGCCTGTTTTTACATGAAATGTCCCACTGATATTTCTGATTTTCTTGAAGAGTTCTCTTATCTTTCTCATTCTATTGTTTTCATCTATTTATTTGCATTACTCATTTAAGAAAACTTTCTTATTTCTCCTTGCTGTTCTCTAGAATTCTATATTCATTTGGACATATTTCCTTTTCTCCTTTTCCTTTGCCTTTTCTTCTTTCCTCAGCTACTTGTAAAGCCTCAACAGACAGCTATTTTGCTTTCTTGCTCTTCTTTTACTTTAGAATATTTTTGTTGCTGCTTTCTGATTATATAGGGCTTCTCTACCTTTGACTGAAAAGTATATAATCAGATTTCTATATTAACCATCTGTTGATATACATGTATAGAGGTGCCATTTGGGCTATTGAAAAAGAGTGTTTGTTATGACCAAAGAGTTATCTTGACAAAACTCTGTTAGTTTGTACCCTGCTTCATTTTGCTCTTCAAGGCCAACCTTGCTTGTTATTCTAACTATCTTTTGATTTCTTAATTTTTTGGTGTTGCTTCTAGAAGATTGTGTAGGTCTTCATAGGACTGATCAACTTTGGCCCTTTCAGCATCAGAGATTGGAGCATAAACTTTTATTCCTGTGATGTTCAATGGTTTGCAAATCTTTCTCCTTATATTCCCCGTTTATCCTAAAATGAAGGTAACATAACAGTCATCAGTTCTGTGCCTGTAGAGGGGAAAAACCTCTCACAGTTGGCTTGGCATTTCTCTGAACAGCAAAAGGAAACAGTAGGGGGCAGAGCCAAAGTGGCAGACATACATACTTTAGCTCCTCCCCCACAGCCCATAAAATACCTGTAAAGAAAGACTCTCAACAAATTCTAGGGCAGCAGAAGCCACAGAAAGATGGAATGAAGATTACCAACCCAAGGTTACCTGGAAGGCTGACAGAAAAGGTCTGTCTCACTGGATGCAAAGCATAAACAAGCCCAGCCTCAGCCACATGACTCTGGGAGGAGCAGGACCAGAACAGGCTTCAGGGACAAAATCCCCAGAAGCAGCAGTGGTTTGCAGATCCCTCAACCCACAGGCACCAAAGGTTAGTGAGAAGACTTTTTCAACCTGAGTAAGAAGGGCACAGAGTCCTCCCCTGTCCCTGGCCCAAGGCAGCAGCAGAGGTTGAACAACTGAGACTTGTGGAGGCAGGCAGGCAGCAGCCGGAGTCCATTGTTCCATTGTTGGAGCACTGAGCATAAAGCCTCTGATCTGAATCTCAGCCCTGAGTACAGTTCTGGGGTGAACAGAAGCACTAGGACTCTCCACTTAACAAAGAATTCAAAAGTCAAGTAACTGGCTGGGAAAATGCCCAAAAATGGGGGGGGGGGGAATAAGACCATAGAAAGCTACTTTCTTGGTACATAGGTATATTCTTCCATCCTTTCAGATGAGGAAGAACAAAGCATACTGTCAGAGGAAGTCAAGGCTTCTGCATCCAGTACCTCCAAAATGAATATACAATTGGCCCAGGCCATGGAAGAGCTTGAAAAGCAAGTCAGTAGCTTGCTAAAGGAGACCCCAAAAAATGCTGAGGAAAATAACACCTTTAAAAATAGGCTATCTCAACTGGAAAAAGAGGTCAAAAAACCAATGAGAAGGAGGCTTTAGAAAGCAGAATTAGCCTAATGGAAAAGGAGGTTCAAAAGCTCACTGAAGAAAATAGTTTTTTAAAAATGAGAGTGGAGTTCAGGGAAGCTAATTAGTGTATGATGAACAGAGAAGTTGCAAAAGAAAACCAAAGGAATGAAAAAATAGAAGATAATGTGAAATATCTCATTGGAAAAACAACTGACCTGGAAAATAGATCCAGGAGAGACAATTTAAAAATTATGGGACTACCTGAAAGCCATGATCAAAATAAGATCCTAGACGTTATCTTTCATGAAATTATCAAGGAAAAGTGCCCTGATATTCTAGAACCAGAGGGTAAAATAAATGTTGTAAGTATACACTGATCACTGATCACCTCCTGAAAGAGACCCAAAAAGAGAAACTCCTAGGAATATTGTGGCCAAATTCCAGAGTTCCCAGGTCAGGGAGAAAATATTGCAGACAGCTAGAAAGAAACAATTCAAGTATTGTGGAAATACAATCAGGATAACACAGGATTTGGCACCTTCTACATTAAAGGATTATAGGGTTTGGAATAGGATAATCCAGAAGTCAAAGGAACTGGGATTAAAACCAAGAATCACCTACCCAGCAAAACTGAGTATGATACTTCAAGGGAACAAATGGTCACTCAGTGATATAGAGGACTTTCAAGCATTCATGATGAAAAGACAAGAACTGAATAGAAAATTTGACTTTCAAACACAAGAATCAAGAGAAGCATGAAAAGGTAAACAGAAAAGAGAAATCATAAAGGACTTTCTAAAGGTGAACTGTTTATATTCCTACATGGAAACATAATATGTGTAACTCTTGAGACTTTTCTCAGTATTTGGGTAGGTAGAGGGATTACACATACACATACACACACACACACACACACACAGAGAGAGAGAGAACACAGGTTGAGTTGAATCAGAAGGAATGATATCTATAAAAGATAAAATTAAAGGATGAGAGAGGAATATATTGGAAGAGGAAAGGGAGAAATGGAATTGGGCAAACTATCACTCATAAAAGAGATAAGAAAAATCTCTTTCAAGGGAGGAGAAGAGGGAGGAGGTAGAGAGGAAAAGTGAAGCTTACTCTCATCACATATGGCTTAAAGAGGGTATAACATGCTCACTCAATTTGGTATGAAAACCTAGCTTACACTACAGGAAAGTAGGGAAGAAGGAGACAAGTCAGGTAAGGGGGATGATAGAAGGGAGAGCAAATGAGAGAAGGGAGTTTTAGAAGTAAATGCTTTGGGAAAGGGACAAGGTCAAATGAGAGAATAGAATAAATGGGGGACAGAGTAGGATGGAGGGAAATATAGGTAGTCTTACACAACATGACTATTATGGAAGTCTTTTGTCAAATGACACATATATAGCCTGTACTGAATTGCTTGCATTCTCAGTGGGGTTGGAGAGGGAAGGAAGGAGGGAGAGAATTTGGAATTCAAAGCATTAAAAAGGAATGTTGAGAACTTTTATTGCATATAACTGGGAAATAAGAAATACAGGTAATGGGGTATAGTAATCTATCTTGCCCTTCAAGAAAAGAGAGAAGATGAGGATAAGGGAAGGGTGGGGTGTGATACAGGGGAGGGCATATTGAGGTAAGGGGTAAACAGAATGCAGGGTGTTAATGGATAGGAGGAGGGGAGAGATGGAGAAAATAATTGAAACTCAAAATTTTGTGGAAATGGATGTCAAAGTCTAAAAATAAATAAAATTATAAAAAAAAAGAAAGTAGATAGTTGTCACTTGGGAGTTAAAGGGACACTATGGAGTATGGAAGAGAGAGATGAAGTTGAACTGTAGGATTTCTGTTCTGTCTTCCTCAAAGCCAGTTCTTAGAGAAAAAACGTCTTACGTCTATGAACACGCAAAAATGTTGCCACAGATGAATAGCTTTGTAAAACAGGTACCAGGGGTGCAAATAGCCAAATAATCAATGATTTCTCTGCATTTTCGTACAAAAATGTTCTTACTCGTGGTCAGTCTTACAATCTTATGGTATTCATCCTCCTGTGAAGATTTTTCATTTATGTGCAAGTCTTCCTGAATGCTCTCCCAGGGAGAGAGCAGTGAGATTCTTGGGCCAAACATTAGAAATAAAATGGCCAATTCACACTGCACTTCAGGTGGTACTGCAGAAAATTCTAAGTTCTCTTTGGTAAGGGCAGTGCTTATGCAGGGCTCAGGGCAGAAGCAAACCTAGAAATTAGGAGGGATACTCCAAGATTCAAATTTCTTCAACCCTTTCTGAGTGGAAAAAAATAAAGATGTTTTTATTTCTCTCCAGAGTTAAGAGAAATGTTGAATTCATATAAAGAAGTGGCAAGCTCCAGGAAAGAAAGCTGGGAAAAACAAAGAAAATAATCTAGGTAACAGATGTTTATGTTGTCCACACAAGGAGAATGTCATGGAAAACTGAAATAATCACCTTGGTAATTTTAGACCTAACAATTCTTACTTCATCATCTGACATGACATAACTAGACAGTTGGGTATAGGGCAAAGAGGACTAGACTTGAAATCAGAACATCTGAATTATATTTGTTAACTCTTTCACCCCTCTGACCCTCAGTTTCATTATTTCTAAAGCAAATAAGTTGGATAAGGTGATCCGTTAGCTGTAAATGTCAAAAGACAATGATAATAGCTAACATCTATATAGAACTATATACTATATAGTACCTTAAGGCTTGCAAAAAGCTTTTAATATATTATCTCATTTGATTCTTACATCAGCCCTGTGACGTAGCTGTTGCTCTTATTATCCACATTTTACAGATTAGGAAACTTAAATGACTTCGCAGGGTAAGCAGGATTTGAACTAAAGTCATCCTGACTCCAAATCTAGCTCTCTATCCAACACACCCCCTTGCCACTCACAGACCTAAGCCATTTTTAAATTTCTAAGTAAAATTTTATTGCTATTATTTTATATCATCTATGGCTTCCAATCTATTATTCTCCCAGAGAGCAATTCTTTTTGAAAAATAGGAAAACAAAAAAATAGTCCAGAAACAGTAACCAAATATATAAAAGTCTGGCATTACAAATGCAATGTTTCATACACATAGTACCCCACCTCTACAAAGAAGTGGGAAGTGCCTTCTCATATCTCTTCTTTGGGGTCAAGTTTAGTCATTGGATTTTTCCTGCATTCAGTTTCAGTTGTACTTTTTTTATTTACCTTAATATAATTATCATGAATAGTTTTCTTATTTCTACTTATTTTGCTTTTCTTTAGATCATATAAGTCTTTATGTCTCTTTCTTCATCTTAGTCATTGCTTCTTACAACTCAGTAAAACTCCAATATATTCATGTATCACCACTTGTTTAACCGTTCCCTAACCAATGAAACCCTTTGGTATTTCTCTATAGAGATGATAGTACTATGTCATATTTTTATTTATTTCATTAAATATTTCCCAATTATATTTTAATCTGGTCCAGGCTTCACGTGGGAGTTTGCAAGATGGTCTACAGGTCCTGTGCTTAACACTTCTGATCTGGACAGCTTTACAAAGGATCCTGTTTAGGGCTGAAATTTAAAAGGGTCAGTATGTCTAGGCAACCAACCTGATCACAGCACAAATCAATCAGCATTTGTGAAACACCCACGTTGTTACATACTTTGCTAAGCACTGAAAACTGATTGCCTGTTCTCTGTCTTTGCCAGACTTCCAAGGTGATATCATCAGAGCCTTGACTTTCACAAATACAAGAAGGTATTTGCTTTGGCACTATATTAGCCACGGACTGTATTAACTGGGAACTCAGCAGCCAAAACAGTCATATAGTACAACTTGATGGCCTAAAAATGAGACCTGGTTGAGAGACATATCTCTCCTTCTAAGCTCTTGTCCCTTAATAAGCTTAAAATAACATACTGCACAGAAATTTTAGTTGCTGAAGGTATGGACTACTACTAAAATAAATGAAAATATTTTCTTTCTTCCCTTCTCTCTCTCTCTTCAAACCAACCTTCTAAATACTTTCAAAATTCTCTTTCTAATTCTCTCTCTCTCTCTCTCTCTCTCTCTCTCTCTCTCTCTCTCTCTCTCTCTCTCTCTCTCTCTTTCTCTCTCTCTCTGTCTCTCTCTCTCTCTCATAAATTTTGCCAGGTTTCCACTTTGATCCAAAACCTGCGTTGGCTACAAATTGTCTACCAAATACAACTAAAATCCCTTTGACCTTCACAATTATGTCCTTCCACAAACTGGTACCATCCTATATTCTGAGTATCTTCCTGTATTATTCTCTTCTACATATACTATGCTCCAACCAAGCTGGATCACTCTTTCTCTTGAATATGTCCTACCTGCCCCCACCTATCTTACTTAGCTCATGCTAATCCCTCTACAGAGGAGGTCCTCCTCCCCTTTGCTAAATTCTTAGCCTTCTTTGAAAATCCAGCTCTGATTCTTTCTCTTCCATGAAATCATTCCTGATTCCTCTACTTGTAAGGGACAGTTAGATGGTGCAAATAGGTAGAACATGGGGCTTGGAGTCAAGAAGACTCTTCTTTATTAGTTCAAATCTGTACTTAGACCACTTGGGAGCTGTGGGACCCTGGGCAAGTCCCTTAACACTGTTTACCTCAGTTTCCTCATCTGTAAAATGAGCTGGAGAAGGAAATGACTAACCACTCCAGTATCTTCAACAACAAAACCCCAAATGGGGTCACAGAATAAGGCACCTACCTCACAGGGTATGAATGAAAAACAACTGAAAATCTATTGGTGATGAACTTTCTTGGACCTTTGTCCTACAACATTTTGATGTTTATCATATCATTTTAATTCATTATTGTATTATTACATGCATTTATGTCTTTTTCTTTGCTAGATTTTAATTTTCATGAGGTCAGGACAGGGGGTTGTGTTGTTTGTCTTGTACTGTAGGGAGAAATAAATAAGATACAGTACACTTGTACTGTATCTTAGGGGGAAAATACTATGCATAGTTTTACATAATGTGGCAAAAAAAAAAACTAGGGTCATTAATGGAGGATCACTTTTTCTGTGATCAATTTATTTATAGAAGCAGAATACTGAGCAAGAAGAAAAAAATATATTTATGTTCTCTCTATGTCTCTGTCTCTCTGTCTCTCTCTCCCCATACAAACACACATACATATCCCCACTTTCATTTACAACTAAGGGAAGACTTCCTTCAAAGGATTAGATAAAGCAGTTTGCTTTCTAACTTGTATACTAGGGAAATTGCGTATATTATAAATGAAAGATTCCAAGGGACTTTAGTGGCCACCTGGTCCAAACCGCTCCTTTTATAGAGAAGGAAGTTGGGGCCTAGAGAGGTCAGGTGAGTTGGAAAGTTCATTCAAGTAGTAAGTAGAAGACTTGGGATTTAACATCCTGTATTATGAATTGATATCCAACATAGATTATACTTCACCTACACAGCAGAGATAATAATGATAATAACAGTTGCAGCACCTACCTCACAAGTTTGTTAGGAGGAAAGGGCTTTGGAAACTTTTAAGGGCTATAGAAATGGGAGCTATTACCATTATTACCTTTTATTGCTTCCAAGCATTTGCTCTATTTTTCAGGCAAATGACCCTAAGAAGTTCAATGGATAATTAGAGGAAAGCCTTTTAAACCAGCAATTATCTCAAAGTCAAAGTCTGCTCATTGCTTCAGGTCAGGGTGAAACTGAGTGTAGAGGTACTGAAAAATAAGGAAACTTATTGCAAAAATCTTTTTTTCCCCTAATTCCCAAAGTTTTTGTCACATAAGAATCAGTCATCTGTGCTGTTTTTCCCTCCTCAGTAGCTGATACATTTTCCTGCAGAAGTGTTTTGACTAAACAAGACACTGTGAGAAGAGATGCTTTTACAGATGTGGAGGGAAATAGCCATCCTCACACTTATACTGAACTTGGTAAATTAGAGAGAAGTCACTTGAAGTGCAGGACGGTCAGAGGAGACACACATTCTTGGGCTGTCAGTTGCTAGGATAAAAACTGTGTACTTAGTTCTGTCCCACCTGGTATTTCCCACTCCTTGGAAGCAGCACAGATGGGGATGAGAGCAGCAGACGTTCAGAACTGGTACATTACGTGGGCACAAACAAGTTAGTAGGGGGGAAAACATCTTTGCATGGTTAGAACAATTCTGCTCCTTTCTTGGGCAATTTCTGGAGTACTGGAAACCATAGCAACTAATATAAATGTAGCCAGTGCATTGTACATTCTGAAACAAAAACCCCTTAATCTATTAAAAAAGAGTTAAAAATAAACACAACTTAGACCACATACACTTTCAGAATCTATATAATCCTCTAAATAAACAAGCTTTGAAAAGCTAAAGGACTTGGGCGGGGGAAAGAGTTGGGTAGATTCAGCCTATAGCTGTATTGACTTAGGGAAGAAAGTTTTGTGGCTTTTTTTGTTGTTGTTGTTGCATTATAATCCTCCAACTCAGCATTTTTATGAAGATGGCCTGAAATATCTAGTTGCACAGGCTCAGTTATTCAATTAAAAGAGCAGTGAGGAGAGAGAATACTCCCTTGTTGGCCTTCCCTGGGAGAAGGCCAGCAAAGGGATCAATTATTCTTGTTAGTAGGAGGAGAGAGAAGAGGTCACACCAGGTCTATGTTGCAGTATGGAAAATTTCTACTTAAACATTTGAAAAACATCATCAGAATCATTAAGTGGCAGAACATGTTGGGGATAGAATAGCCATTCTTCTCCAGGGATCCTGGAGGCAAAGCACTGGGGGGAATTGCTCCAGTGCCATCTGTCCCACTGAAATGATGACTTCAAGTCATTCATGAAGGTCTTTCTAATGGTTTATTTCCAATTGTCACTTTGCTCCAACAGCTGGAAAGACGCTTGTGTTCATTGGCTTATAAAATATTTTGCTTTCCTTCTAACTAACCCTTAAGTTGCTGGTCTCTAGGTCCACTCTAGACTTCACTCCTCAAAATTCCTGCAACACTAGGGGCCTGGCTGCTATTAAATGTACTTCATGAATGTCAAACAGAGCAAGTAATTTGCCCTAGGTCATTCAGTACAGGAGCTGATCCAGGAACAGAGCTTTTAAATTTGGACTCCTACTTTCTACATTTTAACTAAGAGACCACGCTCAGTGCCCTACATTGGGAAACAAAACTTAATTCTGGTTTGGAAAAAAATAGCAGCTAAACCATACACTTGAGAAATTATTTTCACATTATGTTGAGCTTTTCACATTCTGAAACAGCCCTTTTCCTACCCTTAATAAGTTTGAGGCTGCTGTGCTCAGCATAATTGGGCACAACTGACTGCGTTCTTTGCCATGGGGTGAGGAAAAATGGAGTTATTATTAGAGCCTGGCACAGGGAACTGCCTGGCCAATGTAAATCTCAGTGTTCAATTGTTTATTGCTTGTGAGCGTTCCCATCATAAGGGCACCTAGGAACTTTCCTCACTAATAGGAGTCTGGAGGTGATGGCTGAGAGAAACAACAGTCACTCTCAAAGTTGATTGGTTCATCCATCTATGACTTTTGAACTAATAATGCGGATATCATACCACAAGTGCTGTCCCATATATAATCAAGAGTTCTCATGTATAGCTTTTCTAGGATGTGTTCATGGGGTTTAGAGTAAACAAAGAAGTTGACAAAGTTTGCAAGAAATAGGAATGGCAGAGAACATAAAAGAAAGTACATTTATGAGATGTGAAATGCTATAAAGGGTCATGAATAAAATCTTTAGGAACCAGGCCCTCAAAAACAATGAGATCAATCAAAGAATGTAGAGCTTAGGGTCATAATGAACATTAGAGCACATTGAATCCAAGCTTCTTATTTTACATATAAGAAAACTGGGACAGCAAGATATTAAGTCACTTGTTCAGAGTCACACATCTATTAAATATCTGAGAGAAGATTTGAACTCAGGTCTTCTTGACTACAACTTTGTAGGAATTTAGCAAGAATAGATTAAGCCCTTCTTATATACTAATATTTATGCTAGGTCCATCACAGTACTTAATATTTGGTTGGTAGGAGCAACAGCAACAAATTGTGAAATAATTATTAACAATACAAGATAGGAGAATTAACCTCTAAATTATATGGGACAGACTATGAGCTTCAACACGGAGTTTAGAGGAGGAGATAAGAGAATGCAAAGAATAACAAGTTAAGTCTTCTCAGAGGAGTTAAGACTTGAATTAGGGCCTTAAATGATGAATAGTTGTTGGAGAAACAGCAGCAGATGAAAAGAATATTCCAGGTTTTAAGAACCATGTTAACAAAGACACAGAAATGGAAAGTGGAAAGGTGTAGGCTTTGTTAATGGGACAATAAAGATATTCAAAGATGTTCTTAGGGATATTGGAAAATAAGGTTGAATAAGGAAGGATTAACAGATTGTAAGAGATCTTAAGGAATAGAAAGAGATATTAAAAATATCTAAAAATGTGTCCTGCATAAAGAATAAACAAATAAAAACAGTTGTTTTATTGCATTAAAGCAGAGAACTTCCCAATATCAAAAGAGCATCTATAATTTCATGACAGTATATTTAACTTATTGTAATTATTGCCATATTACTTATTTGTGGAAACATATTATTCCTAGGCAAAGATTAATAGATCTGGGCATCCAAGGCCCCAAATCTTCCAGGTGAAACATTACATTCTCCTGAGATCCCAACTCTTCCTGTTATCTGTTAATATAGATCCCGGAGGGTGGTCAGAGGGAAGAAAGGCCCAGGAGAAAGCAAAAGAACAGAATCAGTGAGAGTAGAGGTCAGGGAGGATGGGAAAGGGAAGGATCATCCTCTCCTCCATGACTGTACTTAAGGCTGGATTGTGTTTTCTGTGCTCTCTTACATACCTGCCTTCAAAATTCCTTATCCCTACATATGTCTCCATGCTGTGATAGAATTTGTTTAGCCTTCTTTACTTCTTATAATTCTCTGCCTTTTTTTCCACGATGCCATCTCAAATCCTCCTTCATTGTTAATAAACTCTCCACACTACATTTCTTTTACTCAAGTTTCTCCTGTCTTCTGGTATTCAAAAAAAAATCTAGGTTTCTCCTAAAAAAACCATAACTCCTGGCATTCTTTTTTATGTTAATAAATTTTTATTATTTAGAATTTTATTTTTCCCCAGTTACATGTAAAAGAATTTTTAATATTTGTTTATAAAACTTTAAATTCCAAATTTTCTCCCATCTTCCTTCCTCCTTGCCCCCATTGAGAAGGCAAGCAATCAGATATAGGTTAGACATTTCCGTAATAGTCATGTTTTGTAAGAAAACACAGAATAAAAAAAGAGTCAAGAAAAATAAAGAAACTCAAAAAGTATGCCTCAATCTGTATTCAGATACCATCAGTTCTTTCTCTGAGGATGGACAGTATTTTTCATCATAAGTCCTTCAGAGTTCTCTTGGATTTTTGTATATTACCTTCATCATTCACAGCTGATCATGTTACAATATTGCTGTAACATTGTACACAATACATTTCACTTTGCATCAGTCCCTGCAAGTCTTTCCAGATTTTTCTGAGGACATCTTGCTCATCATTTCTTATAGCACAATAATATTCCATCATAATCACACATCACAATTTGTTCAGCCATTCACCAATTTTCCCCCAAATTTCAAATTCTTTGCCATTACAAAAAGGGCTGCTATAAATGTTTATGTACACATAGATTCTTTTCCTTTTCATTTTTTATCTCTTTCCTTTTATCCTGTTCCTCCTCAAAAGTGTTTTTCTTCTGACTACCACTTTTCCCAGGGGCAGCTAGATGATATAGTGGATAGAGCACCAGTGCAGGAGTCAGGAGTACCTGAGTTCAAATCTCACCTCAGACACTTGACACTCACTAACTGTGTGACCTTGGGCAAGTCACTTAACCCCAATTTCCTCATCCTGGGTCCTCTCCAGTCATCCTGATGAATATCTGGTCACTGGATTCAGATGGCTCTGGAGGAGAAGTGAGGCTGATGACCTGTACAGTCCTCCGTCACTCAAAACAAAGTCAAATGCAAGTCATGTCATCATTTCTCTGATGGCATGGTCTTCTTCAGCAATGAAGGATGAACACACAATCCTTTTCCCAATCTGCCCTTCTTTCTATCACCTCCCCACCCCTTCTCTTATTCCCTTTCACTCTTACTTTCCTGTCGACTAAGACAGATTTCTATACCCAGTTGAGAGGGTATGTTATTTCCTCTTTGAGTCCATTCTGATGAGAACAATGTTCATTCACTCCCTGTCATCTTCCCCCTCTTTCCCTCCACTGTAAAGACTTCTCTTACCTCTTCTTAAATTTATCCCATTCTACCTCTCCCTTTCCCCTTCTCCTAGTACATTCCTCTCTCTCATACTATAATTTTATTTTTAAAATATCATCCCTTTATATTCAACTCACACCTGTGCCCTGTGTCTATATGCTCCTATCTGCTCTAATAGTGAGAAAGGTGTTACAAATAAATATTATCTTCTCATGTAGGAATATAAGCAGTTTAACCTTATTAAGTCCCCTAGTATTTCCCTTTCCCGCTTTTTTTCCCTTTTCCTTTGTCTCTATTCTTATGGTTGTCTTAAGTCTTGAATTTTAAAGTCAAATTTCTATTCAACTCTGGTCTTTTCATCAAGAATTCTTGAAAGTTCTCTATTTGTTTGAATATTCATTTTACCCCTAAAAGATTATACTCAATTTTGTTGAGTAGGTGATTATTGGTTGTAATTCTAGCTTCTTTACCCTCCAGAATATCATATTTCATTCCCCCCAGTCATTTAATGTAGAATCTGCTAAATCTTGTTACCCTGACTGTGGCTCCTTGACACTTGAATTGTTTCTTTCTGGCTGCTTGCAATATTTGCTCTTTGACTGGGAGTTGTGAAATTTAGTTATGCAATTCCTGAAAGTTTTCATTTGGTGATCTTTTTCAGGAGGTTATTGGTGGATTCTTTCCATTTTTATTTTGCTCTCTAGTTCTAGAATATCAAGATAGTTTTCCTTGATAACTTCTTGAAAGGTGATGTCTAAGCTCCTCTTTTTATCATGACTTTTAAGTAGTCCAACACTTTTTAGATTATCTCTTCTTGATCTATTTTCCAGGTCAGTTGTTTTTCCAATGAAAAATTTCACATTGACTTCCATCTTTTCACTCTTTATGTTTAGATTTATTGTTTCTTGATTTCTCATAAAATCATTAGCTTCCATTTGCTCCATTCTAATTTTTAAGGAATTATTTTCTTCAAGGAGCTTTTGTGCTTCCTTTTCTATTTGGCCAATTCTACTTTTTAAGATTTTTTTTTCTTCATGAATTTTTGTGCCTCTTTTTTTGGGCAATTCAGTTTTTTAAGGCTTTCTTCTCCTCATTGGCTTTTTGTACTTCTATAATTTGACTTAGTCTGCTTTTTAAGGTGATATTTTCTTCAGTATTTCTGTATGTGTCTCATTTTTCAAGCTGTTAACTTGGTTGTTTTATGATTTTCTTGCATCACTAGCATTTCTTTTCCCAATTTTCCTCTATCTCTCTTACTAGATTTCCAATATCCTTCTGAGCTCCTCTATGACATGAGATCAATTCATATTTTTCTAGGAGGCTTTAGATGTAGGAGCTTTGACTTTACTGTCTTCTAAGTGTGTGTTTTGATCTTCCTTGTCACAATAGTAACTTTCTATACTTGGAAATTTTTTTACTGGACTTGTAACTCTTTATTAAAGTAATGATCTGCTTCCAGGGTAGAGTATGTACTGACTCAAGCTTCAGGGATTTTGGACAGCTGTTTTCAGAGATACTTCTAGGAACCTATTAGTTTTCAGTTCTTCCAAGGTGGTATGACCAAAGGAGAGATGTTTACTCCTCTCCTGTCCTGTGCTCTGACCACAAGCACTCTTTTCTGCTCTGGAACTGTGAGGAGGGCCCCCATTCTGCTGTGGTTGCAAGGTCTGATAGGCTAGTGCTCCTCCTCACTCTTGGACTGCCACTCAGGACTGTGACCCAGATTTGAGTATGGGCAAAGCAACAGTGCCCTGCCTAAGGACTAGCAAAGAGACTAGTGCTAGCAAAGAGACTCCCATAATCCCTTTTTGATCATTTGTTTGACCCAGTTACCATCTGTGGGTTGAGAACTTCAAAAGCAACCTTTGCCACAGGTGCTTCAGTGGCTCCTAAGGCCTACTCCTTGTTTGCTAGGGTCAGGGTTCTTCTGGTGTGGCCTGAGCTGCAATGTGCTCCACTCTTACACAGATGTGATTGAACTCTCCTGTTGACCTTGCAAGTTGTTTTGGGCTGGAAAATTGTTTCATTCCTTCATGGGCTCTGCCACTTTGGAATTTGTTTAGGGTCACTATTTAAGGGTATTTAGAGGAATTTGGGAAACAGTTACCAGTCTCTCTAATCTACTCAGGCAAGCTGTGATAAAGGTGGAAAATTGATGTAAATTGGAGCCAGTGTATGCTGGGTTTTACATATCTGATGACAAAGTTTGTATTTGTATATTAAAGAAAATAAGGAGCTACTGAAGATTTTTTTTTTTTAACAAGAGAGTGGTGTGGTTGGATCTGTGCCTTGAGAAGTGTATTTTGACAAAGAACAGATGTAGGAAATTAAATGAACAAACTGAAAAATAATTAATTAGTATATTCTTGTAGTATTTGTGATTTGAGTTTATCTGTAACAGTTACCCTCTATCATTATATAAAAATAAAAATTGGTTACATATTATTTCAGATTAAGCTAGATGAAATTTGTTTTTAAATATGGGAGGGGAGAAAGGATAATTCAGATGTACAGATTAATGGAAAATGCACTAATCTAGTTTCCAGGCTCAGTCCAATCACTGACTAGTGCTATGGTGATGGCATAGCTTACCAAGAGGAGCAAGTCTTATGCCTGACCAGCAGGCTGCTTGTCCTCCTGTGGAGCTCGCGAGTAAAACAATGAGACAGGAGAGTGGGTCATGAAGCAACTCCAATTTATTCAAGCAAGCACTCTGATTATATAGTCTCTGCCAGCTAGCCCAGTGAACCATGGAAACACACACAAACAAACCTGAAACTATAGTAATGAACACAAGCTGGAACTATAGTGACAAAAACAAACCAGGGGTGGGCCGTCCCTTCCAGCGCCATCTTGTTCACCCTTCCCTGCACCGGACTCAGTTTACCTGATGTCTGTCAGTGTGGCGTCCCAGATGGTGTGGTGGTCAGCACCCCTTACAGACTAGCAATGTGATCTTGACAAAATACATTTAATTTCTTTGTGCTTCTCTTGTGAAATAAGGATAACAGTATCCTTATGATCTTCTTTATTTAACACTAATGACTTTTCAAAGTAATGGCAGTTCTGACTAGGACTTTACTACTTCTTCCTCACTCCTTCCATCAACTTCACAAAAAAGTTTAAGATATTTTTTTCTTCCTTCTACATAGCCCAATTTTTCCCTAATGGAAAATCACAGCCAACTTGATGGGAAGATTTCACCTCCTTGTGAGTTCTAGTGTTATTACATCAGTATCCTTTCAAAACTTGAACCTGGACAAGAATGATTATTGATTAGATTTTATTACTGTGGGCTTAATCTTTGGCTTAATATCTCCACATGATGCAAAATTCAAACAGTATCTCCATGACCAAAAAGACAGAATGAGTGTCATTATAATAATATCATCACAATACTTCTGGCTATCAATAGCCACATGGGATTACACTAGAGTTGATCTAATTGACTAAGGTAATTGAATCACTTTAAGTGAGCAAAAGGAGAAAACTTCCCAGAATCTCTAATCTAATCTAGGTGGATCAGTTTCCTCTCAGGCTAAGATTAAATAAATTTACCTATTCTCTTAGTTTCTCTGGTTTAGCTACTTGCTCCATTCTATGCAATTTCAAGTGAAGACTAGGTTAAGGTTGGACAACCAACTCATCAGTCAACAAGTGTTTATTAATAGTATTTAATGAGGCATTATATTGCAGGGAGACAAGTAGGATAAATAAATATTCTCAGCTCCCAAGGTATTTACACATTAATAGGGAAGACTGCTTGTTGTATAGGGTATAGAGAGAATTCTTGTTCAGAATACACTAATGGGTCCTTCCAATTTGGATTCTGTAATCATTTTCAGAATAATTTAATCAATCATCAAGCATCATAGTGGTGGAAGTATTTTAGTTCTAGAAGTAACTTAAAGAAAATCTAGCTTAATTCCAGTTTGCAATCAATCAGTAAAGCCATCAATAAGCATTTATTAAATACTAGCATTAAGCTAACATTACTCCCCTATAAACGTCTATGGTTCTGGCGTATTTCTAATGCTCCATTCATCCACTAAGGGTATAGAGAAAACGACTGAGCTCTTCAAGAAAGACAATACATCCATCAGTCCAAGGAACATAATGTTATAACAGAAGTTTGTGCCTAATTCCAAAATAATCAGGCAACGGAATATTTTTAATATTTAGAATATTTATAAGATTAAGTCAAGAAGCTTCCCAGCTCCCCCTCCCCCAAGAAAGAAAATAAGATATGTCCAGCAGAACGTAAATAAGAAACTTGAGTATTTTTGTAATATTATCCAAATAAGAAAATCCCTATATCTCTCACTCCTGACCTTAATCTCGTGAACCCTCAATCCCTTCAAGATTTATTCAAATCAAGCTCTAATATCTTGTTAGTGGTGTTCCCCTCTTGAAATTATAGTGGTATACAAATTGCTTGGGCTACAGCAAAATAACAGATTATATTGACTTGTCCAATAAAGCTTAAAGCATTTTTTTAAATATAGCCTTTATTATAGCTCATAGGTTTATAGTGGGGTTTCAATCAGGAGAGTTAGTTATTAGTTAGTTATTAGGTTAGTTATTTACTTTCACATATTAAATATACATCTAACCTTTGATGATGTGTGGCATTGTGTAAGGTTGAGTTATATTCAAACTCTATTTGGGATTATTTATAATTTCAAATGAATTCTATTTCTCAGTCCATCACTATATTCATTACAATTCATTAGTTCCTCAAAGTGGACAAAATTTTTAGACTTACTGTAAATTTTTTAAAAATCTTACATTCATAACATGAGGCTTTATGAATTCCAAAGCTAAGCAAATAGGCAATACAAGTAATAATATTATTCCCACTTTATAAAGGAGTAAATTGGGGATCAGTGAGATCAAGTGATATGTCCAAAGGCTCAGAATACGTGGTGAAATAATTGGAATCTGAACTTAAGTCTTTTAACTCTCATTTTCTTTTCCCTATAGTCTGTTATCTCTTTGAGCAGGTTGTTAACAGGTTCCACTTTGTTTTTCTGATCTGTAAAACTGGAAAAATACTAGGACCAACCTACCATAGTTGTGAGGATCAAATGAGAAAATATGTATAAAATACTATAGAATTGCTAGCTCTTATTTTTTTAATTCCTTTATATCACAAAACATTTTATTCACTAAGAAAACTTGCAGCAAACTCAATACAACTAGATAGTATAGAACTAGTTTCTTCTTTCCCTTACATTCCAAAATTTGAACTATATTCTTAGTTTAATATTGTGAAGCTGAAAGGAATGTCTGAGAGCATCATGTGAGCCACTTGAGAAGTGCAGGTGTGATTTTTATCTCTTATCAGAAACAAGAGATATGCATATCCCAAACCTGATTCACTGCAAGAGATTAACATGAAAACCCTTGAAATTCACCTTTTAACATGGCTCCAGATGATCTCATGTCACTGGCAGAAAGGAGTCATAGCAACCTTAACATAAGATACCATCATCAGACAGGAATTTCATCATTATGCAACTGGTACCTTTCCTATGGGCACAAGGGCAATCTGCAAATGGTTTGTTCACATCAAAAATTTGTATACAGAAGGGTGGGAGAGCAGCTGTTCAGCATGGGCTGAGGTGGGATTCTCCTGACTTAGTTTCCCCACTGATACCTGGCAGACTTTAAGCCTGACAGAATGCAAGTGGATAATCTAATCCTGCCTGGAGCTGACATGAAGTTGGGGAGATATTGTATCCCTGCAATGTCCATACTATTGGTGGCAATTTCCTATAGTCAAAAGGTTTGTAAGCTTAATGCCAGATCTATTTAATTATAGATTATGGGTAGGGGAACATCCAAGGTTGTCTAAAATTAAGCTATTAGGCATTGGGCCTTTGGACCAACAACATTAAGTTAGGGTCCTTTAATTCTTAGTAATACGGTGGAGACAATCAGGTCAAGAGCCTGTGAAGTTAGCAACATAAATATTATCTGTATCTCAGTTGGTTAATGTTTAAAAAAAAAGTTCTGTTGTGGTCCACATTGTAAATGCTTTAAAAAGATGTATCACTCGACCAAAAGTCTGAATTGCTTCATCTGTTATAAACTGTGTTAAAAATAAATTTAAAAAAAAGGAAAAAGAAAATTTGGGTACAACTGATCTTTCCCCTTGACTAGACCGAATCTAATCAAATTGACTTAGTTTCTATTTCCCTGTACTTGAAATTCTATCTCCAATCTTTCTGCCTTTATCCAGGAGGTCCCCACAGCTAATTCTCTCACTCCTGACCTTAATCTCTTGAAACCCTAAATCCCTTCAAGATTTATTCAAATCAAATTCTAATACCTTGTTAGTGGTGTTCCCCTCTTGAAATTACAGTGGTATGCAAATTGCTTGGGATACAGAAAAATAACAGATTATATTGACTTGTTCAATAAAGCTTAAAACATTTTTTAAAATATAGCCTTTATTGTAACTTATAGGTTTATAATAGGGTTTCAATCAGGAGAGTTAGTTATTAGGTCATTGAAATGTATTTACTTTCACATATTAAATATACCTTTGATAATATGTGGCATTGTGTAACGTTGAGTTGCATTCAAACTCTATTTGGGAATATGTATAATTTCAAAAGAATTCTATTTCTCAGTCCATCACTATATTCGTTACAATTCATTAGTTTCTCAAAGAGGACAAGATTTTTAGACCTACTGTAAATTTTTTTGAAAATCTATCCAAAACATTTTTGGGTGGCTATTTGATATGATGAAAATGTTCAGATCTTATAGGCTCACTTGCATTTCCCTTAACAATTGTTTCATTAAAGTTAATTTCATCAGATAAAAGACTACCTTGTTACAATCTTTGGTACTTGATTCTTTTTACAATCTTACCTATGACAAGAATTTTTTTTTCTATATAGCAAAGATTAGCCGCTGTTTATTTAATGATCTTCTTTAGTGATTCTTCCAACTTCAAGAAATCAACATGACTCTTTAGAGAAATCATTATCCACCACTCCAACTTCTAGGTTCCTCTAAAGTTCTTTGCTTGTTTTTCAAAGACTGATTAATTAAGGTGTTTTGCATCAGTTGTTTGTAGAACTTTCCTTTGTGCTTTGGTTGATCAATGTTGTTTCATTATGGTATTGAACGATCTTTGAAATACTTTATGTTCCTATAGCAACAACTATTGCAATATCTCTGGGTCATTTAAGTGTGTTCTTTAAGAACTTCAACTTTTGTGTGTTTCCATATATTAGTATCCATTCTTTTTAAAAAAAATTCTTTTATTTTCAGTTCACGGAACACAACAAGCATTTTTGTAACACAGTGTAATATCTATTCTTAAAAACCACTGAGGGGAAAATACACTGCAAAACATGAAACATGTATGGCATGTACTCAAGCACTTACCTGACAGAAAATTATAGGTAGAAAAAGCAGCTCAATCCAGTATCTAGTCAAGGTCAGATATTCTATGCCATCTGTGTCAGTAGGAATGAACATACGTGATCATCACTGTCATGAAATAAAACTATCAAATTAGTGCTTGTCCTAAATATATCACTCCAGTTTTCCTTGATTTTTATATTTACTTACCTGCATATACCACAAGCTCCTGACAGTCAAGGATTGGTTTTTGTTTGTTTTTGGTTTTTAACTTTGTATTTCCAGAACCTAGCAAAACACCTGACACTTAAGGAGTGTTTAATATACATTTTTAAAATTAAATTGAACAAAAATAAATAGGCATTTTGGGTTAAGACTCAACTAACTGCAGATAGAAGTGTATAAAAGTAATTTGTAACGGGGGGCGGAGCCAAGATGGTGGAGTAGAAAGACGCACATACACATAGCTCTGAACCCACAACCCATAGAATGGCTACAGGGAAGTAACTCACGGCGAATTCTGCACCCAGAGGCCACGGAACATTGGAGCGAGGGAGATTTCTGTTCCAGAGAGACCTGCAAACCTCTCGCGGGGGGGTCCTTCGCTCTACGGACTGGGCGCCAGGACTGGGAGCTGAGTGCAGCCCTGCCGCGGCTGCGGCACCGAGAGGAAAAGATCCGAGCAGGCTTCACAGACAGGATCTCCAGCGGCCACGCGGGTCCCTCCACCCACAGAGGGATCTGCAAACCTCTCGCAAAAGGTCCGTCGCGCTGCAGACACAAAGCCCAGCCCAGACCTGCTGCGGCCACGGCTGCGGCACCAAGAGAAACAGATCCGAGCAGGCTTCAGGGACGGGATCTCCAGCGGCCGCACAAGTCCCTCCACCCACAGGTGACAGGGGTGGGTGAGAGAGTCTCTTTGGCAGGTCGAGAGGGGAGTGGGGTGCCCCCATAATTCAGGCCCCCCCTTGGGAGGTAGAAGCTGAGAGGCAGCTGCAGACAGGGGCTCCCCAAGCAGGCGGGAGCCTGAATCCATTGCGGAAGGTCTGTGCATAAACCCCCTGAGGGAACTGAGCCTGAGAGGTGGCCCTGCCCCGACCTCAGCACCAAAACATAATCTCATACTGAATAGCAGCCCTGCCCCTGCCAAAAGCCCTGAGGCTGGAAGCAGCATTTGAATCTCAGACCACAAACACGGGCTGGTAGGATCAGGAGGTGAGGTGGGTGTGAGGAAAATATTCAGAGGTCAAGTCACTGGCTGGGAAAATGCCCAGAAAAGGGAAAAGAAATAAGAGTATAGAAGGTTACTTTCTTGGCGAACAGGCATTTCCTCCCTTCCTTTCTGATGAGGAAGAACAATGCTTACCATCAGGCAAAGACACAGAAATCAAGGCTTCTGTGTCCCAGCCCACCCAATGGGCTCAGGCCATGGAAGAGCTCAAAAAGAATTTTGAAAATCAAGTTAGAGAGGTGGAGGAAAAGCTGGGAAGAGAAATGAGAGACATGAAGTCAAAGCATGAACAGCAGATCAGCTCCCTGCTAAGGGAGACCCAAAAAAATGTTGAAGAAATTAACACCTTGAAAACTAGCCTAACTCAATTGGCAAAAGAGATTCAAAAAGCCAATGAGGAGAAGAATGCTTTCAAAAGCAGAATTAGCCAAATGGAAAAGGAGATTCAAAAGCTCACTGAAGAAAATAGTTCTTTCAAAATTAGAATGGCACAGATGGAGGCTAATGACTTTATGCAAAACCAAGAAATCACAGAACAAAGAGAGAAGAATGGAAAAATGGAAGATAATGTGAAATATCTCATTGGAAAAACAACAGACCTGGAAAATAGATCCAGGAGAGACAATTTAAAAATTATGGGACTACCTGAAAGCCATGATCAAAAGAAGAGCCTAGACATCATCTTTCATGAAATTATCAAGGAAAACTGCCCTGAGATTCTAGAACCAGAGGGCAAAATAAATATTCAAGGAATCCACAGAACACCACCTGAAAGAGATCCAAAAAGAGAAACTCCTAGGAACATTGTGGCCAAATTCCAGAGTTCCCAGGTCAAGGAGAAAATACTGCAGGCAGCTAGAAAGAAACAATTCAAGTATTGTGGAAATACAATCAGGATAACACAAGATCTAGCAGCCTCTACATTAAGGGATCGAAGGGCATGGAACAGTATATTCCAGAAGTCAAAGGAACTAGGACTAAAACCAAGAATCACCTACCCAGCAAAACTGAGTATAATACTTCAGGGGAAAAAATGGTCTTTCAGTGAAATAGAGGATTTTCAAGTATTCTTGATGAAAAGACCAGAGCTGAAAATAAAATTTGACTTTCAAACACAAGAATGAAGAGAACCATGAAAAGGTGAACAGCAAAGTGAAGTCATAAGGGACTTACTAAAACTGAACTGTTTACATTCCTACATGGAAAGACAATATTTGTAACTCTTGAAACATTTCAGTATCTGGGTACTGGGTGGGATTACACATGCACACACGCTCACATACATAGAGACAGAGTGCACAGAGTGAATTGAATAGGATGGGATCATATCTTTAAAACAAAATGAAATCAAGCAGTGAGAGAGAAATATATTGGGAAGAGAAAGGGAGAAATTGAATGGGGCAAATTATCTCTCATAAAAGAGGCAATCAAAAGACTCATTAGTGGAGGGATAAAGAGGGGAGGTGAGAGAAAAACATGAAGTCTACTCTCATCACATTCCACTAAAGAAAAGAATAAAGTGCACACTCATTTTGGTAGGAAAACCTATCTCACAATACAGGAAAGTGGGGGATAAGGGGACAAGCAGGGTGGGGGGGATGATAGAAGGGAGGGCATGAGGAGGAGAGTGCAATTCAAGGTCGACACTCATGGGGAGGGATAGGATCAAAAGAGAATAGAAGTAATGGGGGACAGGATAGGATGGAGGGAAATATAGTTAGTCCTATACAACACAACTATTATGGAAGTCATTTGCAAAACT
This sequence comes from Notamacropus eugenii, assembly GCF_028372415.1. NCBI lineage: Eukaryota > Metazoa > Chordata > Mammalia > Diprotodontia > Macropodidae > Notamacropus > Notamacropus eugenii. Next base: position 372,897,137 of record NC_092872.1, on the reverse strand, counting down.
ACACAGATATGGCCTATATTGAATTGCTTGCCTTCCAAAGGGAAGGGGTGGGGAGGGAGGGAGGAAGAGAAGTTGGAACTCAAAGTGTTAGGATCAACTGTTGAGTAATGTTCTTGCCACTAGGAAATAAGAAAAACAGGTAAAGGGGTATAGAAAGCTATCTGCCCCTACAGGACAAAAGAGAAGATGGAGACAAGGGCAGATAGAAGAGAGAGCAGATTGGTCATAGGGGCAATTAGAATGCTTGGTGTTTGGGGGGGGAGGGGATAAAAGGGGAGAAAATTTGTAACCCAAAATTTTGTGAAAATGAATGTTAAAAGTTAAATAAATAAATTTAATAATAAAAGTAATTTGTAACTAATCCAAATATTTTTTCAAGGTACATCTATATAATACATATATATATAATATACATACACACACACACATATTCACATATATATGTATGTGTGTGTGTGTTCATCCTTCGTTGCCAAAGAAGACCATGCCATCAGAGAAATAATGACATGACTTGCACTTGACTTTGTTTTGAGTGAGGGAGGGCTTTGCAGGTCACCAACCTCACTTCTCCTCCAGAGCCATCTGAATCCAGTGACCACTCATCAGGATGACTGGAGGATGACCCAGGATAAAGCAATTGAGGTTAAATGACTTGAAAAAGGTCACACAGCTAGCGAGTATCAAGTGGTCCTCCTGACCCCTGCACTGGTGCTCTATCCACTGCACCACCTAGCTGTGCCACAGTTAAGCACAACAGGTGCTTAATAAATGCTTGTTTTCTCCCCTATCCCCTTAGGGTACTGAAAGAATTGGAAGATATGAACTACTGATCCATTTGCAAAATCTCCAAAAGGTGATAAAGAAAGGGAATAGTACATACATACACACATACATATACACACATATACAATACATACACAAATATACACATATTTGCATATGTGTTTATGCATGTCTGTATATGTGTGTGTCTGTATGTGTGTGTGTGTGTGTGTGTGTGTGTTATTTGTTTCCTTTCTGTTATTCCTTCTTGGATTTTGTTGTTGTCATATAGAAATGCTGTTGGATTGTTTTGTTTTGGTTTTTTGGTGGGGGGGAGGCAATCAGGATTAACTGACTTACCTAGAGTCACACAACAAATAAGTGTCTAAGGACAGATATGACCTCAGGTCCACTTGACTCCAAGACTGGTTCTCTATGCACTGCACCACCTAACTGTCCCAGTACTGTGGATTTTTGAATATTTATTTTGTATCCTGGAATTTTGTTGAAATGATTCTCTTAAATAGTATCTTTGCTGATACCTTAGAATTTTTTGAGGGGAAGGGCAAACCATCTATCTTGTCACTAGAAAATTGGAACAGTTTTTTTGCCTCTTTCCTTAATTTTATACTTCTAATTTCTTTCTCTTGTTATTTTGCTATTCCTTGCATGTCTAGAAATGCATCAAATAATGACAGGGAGAGCAGTCATCCTGGCTTCACTCACGCATTTGTTGGGAAAGCCTCTAGTACATCTCCTTTATGCACAATACTTGCTTTTGATTTTATATAAGTACTTTATTGGATATGAGTCTCTACACCTATATTTAATAGGGTTTTAAGCATAAATAAATGACATATTTTGTCAAAGGCTTTTCCTATATCATTAAGATAATCTTTTGATTTAGGATGTTTTTGTTTTCAATATGATTGTTTTCCTAATGTTGAACTGCTGTTGTATTTCTGGAGTTTATCTGACTTGGTTATAATGAATAGTGATAATTAAAAATCTCAGAGTTAGGATTGTCACTAATAGTGCGTCTTTCCCCCTCAATAAGGATGTCATTATTGTTGTTGCTGCTGGCCTTCTTCCTCTGTAAATTTAGTATTTTACCTTTTCCATTGTCTTTGCACAATATACTCTAAGCCATCCTATTCCCACAGGTTCTCTTCCGATCTCTATCAATTCCCTCAGAAAAATGTGACATGGCAAGATTATGTTGCTCATTGCCACAGAATGGGTGTTGGTCAGGACAGTAGGTGCATTGGCAGAGAAAATTGTTTGTCCTTCATTTTTGATGAGGATCAACTATATGATGTCTTGACATGTGCATGAATTGGATTTAAATGAGGCAGAGTTGCACAAAATCATCAGCCTTACTCTCTTTTCCATAGTTACCAAACATGGGTGGCAAGACAAAAGTCAAGATGACTGGAGATGGCCCAGGATGCAGTGGATAACCTTAGAATCTTCAAGGTCTTCCCAAACACTAAGAGCTCCACAGCATCTGCTTCAACTGCCTTCATGGCCATTGGAACAAATTGCTTTCATCTGCCCATTCCACAGGGAAATGTCTTTTCATGCTTGAAATAGACATCCCCTAATTCACCAAGAAGTGTGGGCCTATTGGTTAGCCTCAACCTGGTTTAACCTGTCCGCTGACACAATTTTATCTGGGTGTAGTTGCTATGCATTGTTACAGCTTCTTAAGCCTACAGGTGAGAGTTGAGTGCCAGGAGGATTCCAAAGGTAGGTGAGCAGCCCTGAAAAGGGCTTTGTAAGCCCTCACACAAGAGATTCTAAACCTTTTTGTATACCCCATAAGGAACATGTAAGGAATTGCTGAGTGTATCCTAGAGTATAAATCTATGGGTCTTACTATGGAGCTCTGATCATGGATCCTGGTGGTTTGGAAGATGCTATGTACCTGTTAGGGATTAGAAATTAGCTTTTTCTGCTGTTAATTCATCAGGTTGCTATCTCATTAGTGTTCTTAATGTATTAGCCTGAGTAGATAACTTCAATTTATAATTCTTATTTTGGAGGGGTTTGAGAGGCCTTGAAGATCAGAGAAAATGTCTGGACCACCATCTTGCTGGTCAATGCTCCCCTCTTACTCTTGCTTTTGCATCAGTTGCAACATATGAAGTTCTGGATTTAGGAATTGTCCCTTCTTTTTCTAAGTTGACATAAATAGATTTTAATTACTTCACTAAACAATGACATCTTTCAAACTTCGACCCCTATCTATTTACTTCAAGATTGTAGTTACAGCTACGATTCATTTCCTGATTTAGAAGTTTCTACCATCTGAGTTGAATAGTTTCTGTTCTATCTCTTCTGTAAGGGGCACCGTCCCTTCCAGCGCCATCTTGTTCACCCTTCCCTGCACCAGACTCAGTTTACCTGATGTCCGTCAGTGTGGTGTCCCAGATGGTGTGGCGGTCAGCGCCCCTTACAAAATTGCAATCTGTGTTTTACATGTAATTTCTTATTTGGGGCAGGGGGGAATATGGGGTAGTGCATAAGGTACTGGATTCAACCCAGTTCTGGTTTGAAATTTTGTCTCTAACATGCATGAATCTGAACAAACCATTTAATTTTTTTTGATATCAGGTAATTCCCTAAGATTATAAATTAAATACAGGTTTCATTCTGCATAGGTGAAGGGAGTTCACCCACTGACAAAATCACAGACTTCCAAGGTACTGCTATGTACAATGGATAAACAGAGATCTTTTCAATGTTATTCTGAAAGCATGTATCAAGAAACTCTCTAGCTATAGAACAAGCCAAAAAAGGGTGAATGTGTGAAACAAGGGAGCCAATGCTAGATTTGCTGCCATAACTACTCGTTAAAAGCTTTCCATGTGTTTACTTTCCCACCAAACTCAGCCATACCTAATTTTGCATTGCTTCTGCTTATGAATCCTGGTCTATACATTGAAGGATATTGTCTTATTTGTGACAGCAGCCAGCACAACAGATGGTGTGGTCTTGTGTCACCAGCATTTTCAAAATACAAAAAAAAATAGTCATTTAGATGTTTGCTGTGTATATCCATTGCCTCATTAATTCTGTAAGTGTAGCCCCAAATGGTTAATTTCATTATGGAAAACACTGACACTTCCTCATAAGCATCCCTATTCACAGTGAGTGAAGCCAGCTTGTATTTCTTGAGTACCCAGTACTATAGTTGGTACCAGGTACTATGGGGGTTACAGAAGATTATGAGATTTTATTCCTGTCATTAAGAAATTTGCTATCTTATCATACAGATAAGATAGATAACAAATCATAGGAGAAAAGAGGGAATGTTTTGGTGGAGTTTTGATTTTATAATTTTGAATACTTGTTTCACTGAGGTAGATTGACATCCATCCATAATTTTCAATTATGTGTGTTTTCAAATATATCTTCCATGAGAGATCTGTCCAATGAACTAGAGACTATTTACTAATCCATTTATTGTCTTCGGAATACTGAACTATCACTTAATATCTTTTGTAGTGGTAGTGACAATCAATATTCATACTGTGAATTAGAAAAGAAGGTCATGGTAACTCCATCAAGGAGGCTAGGTTTAAACTGGATGTTGAAAAAGAGCTAGGGTTCAAACTCAGTGAAACAGGAGAGAGATTCAGATGAATGAAACTGCATGAGCAAAGAAAAGGAGATAAGAGTGAACATGGCTTGTGTTGGAACAGTAATGAATTAGACTCACTGGATTAGAGAAATCATGAAACAGAAACCTGGACAGTTAAGGACAACCCACGTGAAGAAGAATTTTGAATGATTAGTTGAAGAATTTTGGACTTTATATGAGAGGCAAGAAATTTCTTTCCCATATTTAATCTTCATAAGCATAGTAAGATCACAAAGACCATGTTACATAGATGAGCTGAAGAAAGGAGAGCCCAGGCATACAGAGATCAATTCAGATAGTACCATAGTAACTGAGGCACGAAATGATTCAAAAGTAAGCAACTATGATTTCTGAAATATGCATGATTTAAATTTCTTTCTTAAAGAAACTTTATTCAGTTTGAAGTGTTTAGTGAATCCTTTTTTGAGTTAGCTATAGGAATTATTGTTTTAAGTTTATCTAGTTAAAAACAGTACAATAACCACAATGATGTAAATGAAAAACAAATAAACAGATCTGAAACAATGTTCTGCAATTAGAATGACCAACACTGGCACCAAAGAACAAGTAAGAAAGTGTATTTCCCTACTTTCTTTGAAGAAATAAGGGACTCCAGGTGCAAAACATAATATAGACTGTCAGGCTTGGTAGATACATTGGTTAATTTTGTTGGACCACTTCATTCTTTCTTTTCTTATGATTTGTTACAAGGCATAATTTAAGGGATAGGGGAAGGGTGGATATATTTGGAAATAAAGATGATTTGAAAAAAATATATAAAAATAAATTTCAAGATGTATCTATCTCTTCACAGAAAAGCCAGTTCAATATGATCTGTCAAGATATATAGCAGTCTGGAAAAATGTTTTATTACAAAAATGTTTCCTTATTTGTCATCTCTACAGGAGGGACAGAGAATATCAAGAAAGATGGGCATACTACATTAGCATAATCATAATGCCTCTTCTAATTAGATACAAAACATTAAAGTCAATGATCATTCACCATTTTAATTATGTACAACATAATGATAAATAGCAAAGTATAGTGGGTAGAAGACTACCTTTGGAGTTGGGAATACATAGATTCAAATCCTCCCATTAAAATACACTTGTAGTGTTCATGTGGAAAAATCACTTAACCTCTAAGTGCACCAAGACAATTTTCTCTTCATATAATTGAAGATGAACTGCTGAGTTGGAGGAATTTCCACAGTTCTAGTTCTCTAGGTCGATGTGATCATGAGTCTTGACGAAAACTACTAGTACTATAATCTTCATCATCATCATCATTACTCTATAACAAATCAGAAATCATCTGCTTGGGAAACACATGTTAATGTTTACAATTTCTTCATTAATACAGAATTTCATAGCATCATAAATTGATAGGGGTAGAGGATTTTAGGTTCTAGTCTTACCTCATTTTAAAATGGAGGAAACTGAATCACAGAGAATTTCAATGTCTTGTCTAAGGCCATGCAGACAATAATCACGTCCATTAGTCTCTTCTCTGATTGGAGAGTTATAGGAATAGCAAACTCCTCCTAAAGCTTTCCTTTATAAAGGATAGAAATCGAAATTTTGGCTCATTCAATTCTGCATCTGCTCCTCTGCCTGTTTTCAACTCATCTGAACAAGATGCCATGGCTACCCCTAGTATCTCCTGCTCCTCCTTTTCCTGCTTCCTTTGGTATAGTCTCCCTCCATTCTCATTAGATTGTAAGATCCTTTAGAGCAAAGACTGTATTTTATTTCCTCAATTGTATCTCCAGTTCTTAAACAATTCCTGGCAAATAGTAGGTATTTAATAAAGATTTGCTGAGTCAAATTTGAAATAGAAGAATCAGGATTCAATCCCAAGGTCTCTAACACTAAATCGGTACTCATCACTCCATGACACTTTTATCGCACCAAGGAATTTAAACATGCTTACCACCGCAACCCCAGCAATGCAGTTGTGATTTTAATATTTAGAGTTATAAAAGATCATAGAGGTGAGCAAGACCAACCTCATTTTAAGAGGAAGGAAAATGATGTTCTGAGAAATGAAGTAGTTTATTAAACATTATGCAAATAGCGATATGATGATACCAATGATAGCATGTCATCTTTATAGTGTTTTTGAATTTGTTACATCTATTATAGAAAATTAAAAAAAATAGTAATCAGTTCAGGGATCACAAGTAAAGGACACAAATCCAATTGGAGCCTTCTCAGTGAAATTCTAATCCTAAATAATGAGTAGGTAAAAAAACTATTTGTAGAAACAATGAATAATTATTTGAAAAAATGTAATGATGAAACAATAAGCCCAAAATCTATAGGGTACAACTAAAGCAGTCCTCAGAGGGAAATCATATCCCTAGAAATGTGCATTAGCAAATTAGAAAAAGAGAGAATTAATGACTTAAAAATGAATTTTTAAAAATTAGAGAAGAAAAAGTAAGCAAATCTAAAGCAAACAGAAATTAGATGTTAAAAATAGGTGAGAAATTTAAAAATATAAAAATATTAATAAGAATTTGTAAGGCACTTTCCTCACAAATCAATGAGGTAAGTAGTGAAAGTATTAACCTCATTTTATAGACAGAAAAACCTAGGCTTATATGAATTAAGTAACTTGATCAAGGCCTTGTGGACTTGGACACAATTAGACCAGTGCTATAGATCTGAGGTTCAAAATATCCTTCCCACTACAGCCAGGTGATCTTGCTAACTACCACAAACTCAATTTCCCTCCCTTCCAAAATCACTTGATTCTACACTCAGATGATATCCTTCTGTCAAATGTTTTGTCTTCTTTCTATATTTTCAAATTTTTTTTTTTATTTTCCCAGACTTTTGATTTTTAGTGATATAGAGTGTCCCAGCTAAGGAATTTTTTTTGCCAAAGCAAGGTGGAACTTCTTCTACAACTAACAGCTTTAGAGATTTGCTAGACACATAGAGACATTGAACAATTTACCCACAGTTAGACTGCTAATGTGTCAGCGGTGGTACAGAAACTTGGAGATCAGCTTTCTAGTCACTATTCCAGAATGCTTCTCCAGTCATCTAAAAGAGGTATTTTTTATCCACTTCTGTGATTATTTTATGGTCTCTTGTTGCATCAGCTTTCTCTTTTCTAATAAATCTAATAAATACCTTTTCTAATAAATCAGCAATGATTATATGGTGCTATGCTGAGCTGATGAAGAGGCAGGTAGGGTTTCCAGTCCCTCTTCTTCATCTTTCTCCCAATTTATTTATTTACCTTTAGTTACCCAGGCTACTTCTCTTCTTGTGTGTAACTTTTTCTTCAGCTACTTTCTTGTACTCCTCTCCTACCCAGCCCTATCAATGACTTTCCTCTCAATCTAAGCCCAGGAAAAATGGTGGAGGTTATACTTCAAAATTAGCCAAGCTGAATACCACCACTATTGCTAACTTAATTGCCTACAGAAAGGGTCATCAGGCTGCTACTAGAAATACAACTACTTTCTGGTCACCTCTTTTTGTATGACCCCAACCTAAGAATGCTTTTTTTTACATTTTTAAAAGTATAATAAAATTATGTCTAAATATAATAAATTTCTAAGGAGGCTATTGAGAATAATTGCTTATCATAGAAAATCTCTGGATGAAGAGACTCCAGCTTCTGCTTTCTGTTTCTGTCTTTAATTTTTGGACGTTTTTCTGAATTTTTTTTTAACAAATCCTGTCTGAGTACCTAGGGGTACTTGAACAACATGCCTTTGGGAAGGCAGCTGAGGAATAAAAACAGAAGTACAGTTAGTCTTGTCACCTTGGCACTTTATTATCCAATCTATCATGCCTCTTGGACAGCTTTGTGAATGGAGCTGTGATAGCTTTGCAAAAGGGAGAGGGGAAGCTAAAACTAAAAACCTAGAACTTTCAGAAAACAAGTGTGAGACCAAACTAATATGCTAAACAGTTTTTAATGGGCATTGGAGTCAGTCAATGAACACCAATTCATTAAGCATCTCCTGTGGGTTTGGCACGGTATAAAGCACCAGTGTTACAAAGAGAAGGCAAAAGACAGTTGCTATTGAGAAACTTATAATCTAATGGGAGAGACCACAGGCAAATAATTATGTACCAAAAAGTTATATACAGGATAAATAGAAAATAGCCAAGACAGAGAAGATGCTAGAATTAAGAAGGATTGGAAAGAGATTCTGGTAGAAAGTGAGATTTTAGCTGGGATTGGAAGAAAGTGAAGGAAACCAAGAAAATCAGGAGGCAGCACTGAAGAGGGAGAATATTCCAGGAATGAGAGATAGAGAGTGAAAATGTCCAGGGCCCAGAGATGGGTTATCTTACTAGAGGAACCACAAGGAGACCAGCGTCACTGGCTCAATTATTTCCAGCCCTGTACAATAGGAGTTCTTAGATCCATCTATGCTAGTTTTATCAGTTTTTATACATTTACTCTCCACACAGCCCCTCTTTGTTACTAACACATCAATAATAGTTTGAGGGAGGAAACAAATTACATCTAAGAAGGAAGTTTTTATGGAAATTCTATGGTTTGAATCCCATGCTTCCCCTAAGAGTAGTCTTAAACAGCAACCTCAATCTTTTTAAATATATATGTATATATATATTTACACATATACATACATATACATACACACAGACACATATACAAATATACACATGCACATACATACACATACATTTGCATATGTATATATGTGTGTGTATACATATACATACTGTCACACTGCTCAAAATAGTGGTAATCCAACCAGTATTCACTGTTTGGTGACATCGAGTTCTTTCATACTGTACTCTCTTCTGGATCCCAAGACACTTGGAAATAAATTTGCCTCCATGACATCTAAAGTTAGATCACAAAAAATTTAGAAGAGAAAAAGAAAAACTGCTCACAGCCAACCATCTAATCATGTTGAATACTGAATTTCAGGTTCAGGGAGATGATCAGAGAATTCATTAGAGTTATTCAAATGTAAACTAATTAAATATTTTATTTGGGGGGGAAAAATGGTAAGTAGTGAACATGTAAGGTCAGCTCAGAAATTTTTTTTAAAAGAGACATCTTTATTTAAAATGTTTCAGAAAGCTAGAGTTAATGCATAAACTCATTTATCTTTCAGCAAAGAGAAAAAGAAAAAAAAACATTTCATCATTCTTTTCTTTAATAAAACTAACTGATGGGAGATTAATAAGATTCAACTAGTACAATATCAATGTAATTGTATTAAAAGCATTCTTATTAGTCAAGATATGCATTGTGATTTGTTTTTAATATTTTGTCAACAGAAAATGCTCTGAAAGGTGATGTTTCACTTCATTTTTAAGTCAAAAATAATTTTACTTGATAGGGAGAAACAAGGGAATATAGTGAGTGAATAATTAGGTAAATGCAGTATCTGAAAATGTAGTACTGAAACTCTCCCTCATTTAAGATCAAGTAGATGGTGAAATGACCAGCTTGCCTGAAGACATAAGGAATTCAAATCTGAAAATTATTGGATTAGAACTGTGAAACAAAAGACCAGTTACCACTATGTACTTGTTCTGCTGTCAGCTGTATAATTTTCATATGCCAGGTTTTAGATCCTGATATATACCCCCTTTCATCCTGAGGCAGTGTAAAGGTAAGCAAAGTAGGATCTTTTGCTGTTTTTGTTTTACTAAAAGTGCCTCTGAATAATGTGATTAAGGAGGCTCTTTCTCACCCATTGTCAGGCCTGGGAAGATTTATAGGAAGGTCTTTTGTAATGAGGCATTAGTTCTCAAGGAATGTGATGCCCTGGGGCTCTAAAAAGCATATAAAGACTCTGAGGTGTGGGTTTTATTTTGGGCTTTACAGATTGGAAGTGTTTGTTTGGCCAGACAAAGACTCTAGACAAAGACTCTAGGAAACCACTAAGGAGCCCCTGGCTTTGAGAACCCAAATGTCATGCTTCCTTCTCTGGTAACTATGGTTAGACAGCTGGACCTGCCTGTTGATTGTCAGGCAGAGGAAGCTCTGTCTATTGACTTAGGTTGCTGACTGCCCTGAACTATGTGAATGATATATTGCTTGGTTAAAGGAATGATACATGTGCTTGATTGAAGTGATTGTTACCCCCTCAAAAGTTGCCTTTCCTTTTATGAATGTGAATCTAAGAACCTGTGATGGCATGCTTACTGTTACAGGCAGAAAAAAGGAAAGAATTATTATAGATCATGCAAGGCAAAGGGAAGTTAGATGGCTCAGTGGATAGAGTGCAGGCCCTGAATTCAGGAAGGCTTGAGGACAAATTCAGCCTTAGACACTTATTAACTGTGTGACCATGGGTAAGTCATTTAACCCTATTTGCTTTAGCTTCCTCATCTGTTGAATGACCTGGAGAGGGAAATGGCAAACTATTCTACTATCTTAGCCAAGAAAAACTGCAAATGGGGACCCAATGAGTAAGACATGACTAATTGACCAAAAGAAAAACAATTCAGGGCAGCTAGGTGGTATAGTGGATAAAGTGCTGGGTCTAGAGTCAGGAAGACATCTCTCTGAGTTCTAATCTGGCCTCAGACACTTCCTAGCTGCTTGACCCTAGACAAGTCATTTACCTCTGGTTACCTGACAAAATGAATCCATTGGATCCTCTGGAGAAGGAAATGCAAGCCACTCCAGTATCTTTGCCAAGAAAACCCCATATGAGGTCAAAAAGGTTTAGACACAACTGAAATGACTAAACAACAGCAACAACACAAAGTGATTCTGTCTCAATAAAGTATGGTGGGTATTTTTTAGCAGAAAAGTGATGGACTCAACATACAGCTTTACACACATATATACCTATATTAGACATGTGTATGTTATATATGGCCAGTGATGGAATTTGTTTTTTATTGACTATGAATATATTTTGAAAGGTTTTGGTTTTTCTTTTTCAGAAAGTGGGAAGGGAGATAATTATTTTTTATTAATTAAAAAGTGAAATTTAAATTTTAAAATAAGGCGAGTAAACTCAGAGTATGATGGGATACCAGAGCTAAATCATGTTAAAGGTTATCTAAGCCAGCTTTCCACCCTATGGCAGATAGTTATTTAGCTTCCAATGACAAGGAGATCTCAGTGCCTTTCAATGCATGCCCTTCCTATATTGGATACATCTAACTAATCATAGCTCTCTCTCTCTCTCTCTCTCTCTGGCTCTCTGTCTCTGTCTCTGTCCCTCTGCCTCTTTGTCTCTCTGTGTCTCTGTCTCTCTCTGCATTTCTGTGTTTCTCTCTGTCTCTGTCTCTGTCTCTCTCTTCTTCTATGTGCGTGTGTGTGTGTGTGTGTGTGTGTGTGTGTGTGTGTCTCATCCTGACAACTTAACTCTTTGACTTTAGCTTCCAGGACTTGGTTCAGTCTACTATATCTCTTGTCCACTAATCAATAATTTATCTTCAGGTGTTTCTATCCATACCATATTTCAGTAAACTCTTTGACTCTAAAATCTAATTTATCTTTTATAGAACTCATTTAGAATAAGGGCTTATACAGTATAGAAGAATTCATGCTATAGTAAAATTCATTTTCTCATTGGCATAGAAATAGCATTGTAACCTTTCCCTTGAAAGTCACATCCAAATCTCTCATTCTCTCACTAGGTTTTAATATGTCACAAACTTATCTTCTTGGGTGTCAGATGAGCTACATTCAAATGCCACACTAGAACTTAGGCTATTTCTTTATCATTTGGTTTAGACCATATCTACTTCCCTCAAACTCTTCTATATCTTACAGTTTGTCTACATGACATAAATACATTTGGCCAATCCAGTCATTTTATTGAGAAAAACCTGCAAAACTACATTTGACTTCACATTGATTCATTTCTTTATTCATCCAAGAAGCATTAATTTAACACTCACTCTCCTTGACAGACTCAGTGCTAGACACTGAGAGGAATATGAAGGCAAGTAAGAATTGTCTCAATTGTTCAAGACTAATTGTTTCCATTCCTGTTTTAGTTTCTTAATTTGTATTGCAATTATTTGAGAAATGTTTTGCTGATTCAGCCTTCCACAGAGATGTCATGTCTTGACTATTTTATGCTTGTTTGCAGGGATGAATGGCCAGAATGATGTACTCTCAATAATAGTCCTTTACCAATCATGGCATTTTTGACAACTGGTCCAGCTAATTGAATCATAGAATCACAAGATTTTGGAGCTGGAAAGGACTTTTGCTGTCATCTAGACCAGGGGCTTCCACTGATCATTACATTTTAAATAAATTTTTATTGTGTATTAGAATGAAAATAAAAAAATCCTTTTCTCTCAGGCTATATAAAAAACAGATGGCTCTTGGTCAGTAGTCCTCATCTGGCCCAATTCATTTCTCCCCTGCTCTACACACATCTTCCCATCAATAGCATCTACAAGAAACAGGAGCTCTAACCTTCTCTATGCAATCACACATGTTGTAAATATGTTTTGTGTTTAAATCAGAAGGGACTTGTACTTATAATCATAAAATTTGATTTACCAAGGGCCCATCTCCTCTAAAAACATATGCAACAGTACTTCCTAGACCCAAGTGTGTGCTTCCAAAGTGAAGAAAAACTTGGCCACACTAGGCCAATCATATTTATGAACCCAGAGTTGTTCTCAGTGATCATGTAAATCAAGCCTGGATCGATCTGTGCCCATCATGATGTTTGCTAAAACTTATTTCATTTCAGGGTCCTTTAGCTCTTTGGGGAAAAAAAGCAACTTAATAACCTGCACTACCCCAGGATTAATCAAGAAAGTACTCGTTAATTATCACTGTATACCAGGTATTGTGCTAAGGGCTACAGATACAAAGAAAAAATGTGGAAAATTCTCTATCCTTAAAGAGCTTAAATTCTCTCCACTGGCAGCTAGGTGATACTGGACTTGGAGCCAGGAAATCCTGAGTTTGAATCCTGTCTCAAGCACTTAATCCTAGATATGTGACCCTAGACAAAGTCATTTCACCTCTTGCATTCAGCTTTCTTTGTCTTATCTATAAAATGGGGACAATAACAGCAACTACTTCATGGGGTTATTGTAAGGATTTAATGAAATAACATATGTAAAGCACTTTTCAAACTTCAAAGCACTATATAAAATGCCAGTCATTATTATTAGTATTACTATAATTATTACCATGACCATCAAATGTTGGGATATGAAGGAGAGTTAGACTCTTTCTACATTGCCACTGGGGTCTGAATATTCCAAGTAATAACACATTTCTATTCTTTATAAGTGGCAGGACTGGCATCTTTAGTCTCTATTAGTAATACAGATGAGCCATCACAAATTGGATAGGGAAGAATATTTCAATCATATAAAATAAATTATTTGCATACAGGCACATTATTTTAAACAAGTTAGCTTTATAGATAATACGGTGCTTCCTATTTTAGATCCATGAATCATAAGGATTGACTTGGTTCTGGGCTCCATGAGAATGTATAGCAAATTAAATCATAGGCAGGAACTGTCAAATCTGTAATTTAGTGTTAAGCACACCACAGGTAGAAGTTGTACTGCGTCTTACATTGACATTATCTTAACATCAAGTCAACTGAAGAAGATGGAACAATGGCTATCTTATGAGTGTTATCTAAATGCAATGACTCTCATATTTTTCACTCCCAGGGAAAGCATCAAAAAGTGTACCCAGAGCAAATAGTACAAAAAATAAACCAATCAATTTTCTAAGACTAATTCAGTTCATATCAGAAGATAAAAAGAGCACAGGATATTGGAAAACTATATCCCTACTAGCTCATTGTGACTCCATTGACTATAGCATACTAACACTGTGTATTAGGTCTTCTTGGCAAAGCTATCAGAGTGGTTTGCCATTTCCTTCTCCAATGGATTAAGGCAAATGGAGGTTAAATGACTTGACCAGAAACAGTGAGTGTCTGAGGTCAGATTTGAACTCAGGTCTTCCCAACTCCAGGGCAAGCACTCTATCCACTGAGTCATCTAGTTGTCTCCCTTTTTATTTTAGTCAATTATTATTCCAGTTAAGCTAAGTTCTGTTGCTTCTACTGGGATGAAAGGGTATAAGTGCTGTTAATGTTTTCTAAAATTTGTTACTTTAGGGCAAAGTTCCTGTCACATCATCTTAGGTCTTGCACTGCATGTAATGATCAATAATAATAACCAAAAATAAGAATGATTAACATACATTGGAATGCTTCTCTGCATGAAACACTGTACTGGGTCATAGGAAACAGAAAAGTATAAATCTGGCATGAAGAAATAAAATACAATTTACACTTATGGAAATACAATATACACATGTAATATATATATATACACATAATATAGTTGTGTACATATACATATAAGTGAACATGAATAAATATACTCATAATGTTTATATATAAGCATAAATATATTCATGTCTAAGTACTCATTATATATATATATATATATATACGTATATATATATATGACAAAAGTGAGCCATGATTAGCTATAAATGAATCAAAGTTTAAAAATCAACAATGTAAGACTTCAGAGCAAGGAGAGTTCCCTTCCAGTTGGGGTGGTAAAGGGAGTATTAAATCAGAGATAAACTGAAATTTGGTTTGGGTCTTGAGTAGGGGTCAAATTTAGATTGAGGAAGGTGAAGGCCATGGAGAGGAAAGCATAAACATGGAAAGTGAGAGAATAGAGATACACTCATAGCACATTTAAACTTTTAACTATCTGTGATTTAACTTAGTATGCCTCAATTTGGGTTTGAGTAAAAGTGAAATGAACCATCTTACTATTATTATTCATTTAGGACTGTGGTTCTTAAAGTGTATGGAGACCCCCAGAGGTCTATGAGACTCTTTCAGGGGATCTGCAAGGTTAAAACAATTTTCATAATAATACTAAGATATTGTAACTCTATTATAAAAAATGTTGATAGCTTTATCCAAATAAATGAAAACACTTGAGATGGAATTCTCAATAATTTTTATCAGTATTTAGGGGTCTTGAGATCAAAACATTTGAAAACCACTTAGGAAAATAATCCAAATAACTTGTGGTGATTCCTTAATGAAAGTAGTACAATTTGAAATATATATACATATAAATATATTTGTGTGTGTGTGCGTGTGTGTGTGTGCGTGTGTAATCTTTTCAGTGAAAGGTCCAGGCATTACATTTTTGAAGACATCAATGTCATTTCCCATCATCAGACTCTTCACCATGTTGACTTAATTGATGATTTTTTTCAGCTTAAACATAAACTATCCCCTAGGAAATTGAAGGATTTTGATCTGTATTGGTGAAGGCATAAAATTATAAATCATTTAATTAATGAAATGTCACTTCTTCAACGACTGCAGACAGAATTGACATAGTCTAAGCGTAATGCTTCTATTATTATCACTAAAAACAGTATTCACATATAAAAAGCTAGGCAGGTCTGTTCTATCTTGCATCTGTTTTATTATCTCTTTTCCTGTTCCATCTATAAATGTTCTCATTATAACATGGCTAGATCTCATACCAAGCTTTCAGCAAACTGATATTATAATCAAATCAAAGCTCAAGTCTTGTAGGATTCTTCTTCTGGTGTTTTGTAAATGAGCTTGTTCTGTAGTTTGATCAAACTTCTCTGAGAAATAGTGATATGCAGAATCAATCTTAATTTTTATCCATTTTCCAGATTTTATTTTAGTATTATTGAATGAAATTATTGGGAGTGTCATAATCTCACAGTGTCTTCTTTTCTTTACCCTTTTATGGAATTTGATGTTTATCTTGAGTGCTTTAATGAGGCAGTCACCTGAGTGAATGAGGACAGATGACTTTAAAACAACTAAAACTGTATGTCTATAACTAGAATTTTCTTATATAGTCAGGTTAGAAAGCATGTTTCTTGAGAGCAGAGACTGTCTCCTTTTTATTTCTGTATCCACAGTGTTCTATTCATACGAGGTGCTTCATAAATGTTTGTGAATTCATTGTTAACTTTAAAATATTTGCAGAACTGAAATATATTTACATATATGCATATATATGTGTGTATATACAAATATGTTATGTAGCATTGAACTTGTATATGAAAGAAATGATTATCTCTCTTTTACATTAATGACCAATTATTGAATAAGGACTAAGGTTTTCCCCTTTCTGTTTCCTTGTACCCTGTAGGCTACTGGGGCAGCCTTTGAAAGGCGGAGCTGATAAAGATCCAAAAATCTTGGACATATGCACTCCACTGGGAAAGTTTAGATCTGAAGAAAAGGTAAAGAAATTTTTAGCTGAGATCAATTGGTGGATTCCCATCATTGTGTTTTAGTGAGACAGGTCTGGGAAGAAGTATATTCTCCCTTTTGTCTATTTTAAATGGGGTGATATGGTTTTATATAAATACACACACACACACACACACACACACACACATACACATAGACGTCTCTTTGACTATGACTGGGTGATCAGAATCTCTGAGTAATCAGTCCTCCAGGCTCTCACTAGAATAAGTCCATCTCTTATTATATAATCATTCTCTTATTATTTGTTAACCAATCAACATTCATTTCTATCCTCAGGAACACCCATCCTTCCAAGGCATGTAAGTATTGAGTGGGATCCATGAGAGATCTTAATCATTTGATAGTACCACTGAACCTTCTTATTAACTATCTGATAAGATAATTAATAAAATGATTAATTACCCAGAAACTGTATGTCTTGAACTTTTTATCTATCTGTGTCTTTGTATCTATAGAAGATACACTGTGCTAGATGCTAGGGATACAAAGACAAAACATAAAGTAGTCCCTACACTTAATGAGATAATGATGCTTTCATCTGTTACAAACTTAATGAATCCTCCTTCACTTTACCTACCTCAGGGAACTATAGTTTCCTTATTTGGAAACTGAAAGATAGAACTGTCAGCTTATATCCTAAAGCTCCAGGCCAGCATTGTTCAATTTTCCATAATTATAGATTTAATCCTACTAGAATTAAACTAACATCTACACAGGTGAGTAAATACAAGTGTGTTAAGAAGGGCTCCTAGTATGATAATGTTGAGAAATGACATTTACAGGGAAAAAAGTTATTAAATCAGGTCTTCATAACAACAAATCACATTTGTAAAGTGCATTGTAAGTCACAAAGAGCTTTTCTAACAATAGTGTTTTGTCTTAGATAACAACATTATTATACACACTCCACTGTGGAGAAAAATGAGGTTTAGTGGGGCTATCTATGTATCTATAAGTATGTTATGGTAATGGACATGACTGAAACATTTATATCCGTGTCTCCAGCGTCATCAAGACCCCATGTAAGGATTGTGGTTAACTAAAATCACAGAATTTTGGTCACCTCGTACTCTGCCACTTGCACAACCAGTGAAAGTTTAAGGGATGTGGGAGAATCCTGAGGTATCCCTTGAATTCATTGTTTGCCTGAGTTGGGTGCTGCTTCAGAAATTCCCACAGACAGACTAATAGAAAAGACTGATTCTAGTTCTCATGTAAATAACACAGCTGTAATGATTGAGGATCTTCAAAACCAAAAGATTTATTTATACAATCTTATTTTGCATGTCAAATATTAGATATGGGTATGTTGGTACAATATTTACAGATCTCCAAGTCTTCTTTTGGAAGGATGAAATGGAAATTGACTAGAATAATATGGGACCTTCATTAAGTGCAACTCACGTGCTAGGTTTATGTGTGTTTGTTTTGATTTGCTCTCTGCCATCATTGCATTTTCCCTCAATGATAAGTAGCACTTAATCATTAGTTAATAATTATCTCTTCATAAATCATAAATCATAAATAATTTTATTATTATTTTTTTTAAGTTAGCACAACTGGTTCAAAATTTCACATCAGGCATCAACCTGGGCACATTTGTCTCCTCCATGGTTATTTCTCTATTCATCCCAAACCTCATCTGAACAGATAATAAAGCACTTCATGAACAGATGTGCCACTTATTCATCTAGTTCTGTAATGATAATGAAGAAAATTTAATCTGGAGTGTCTATGGAAGATGATCTAAAAGCCAGATTGATATGAATAATAAAAACTCCATTGAAATTTCAAGCCCCACATGAAAAGGAGATCATTAAGTACTTGACAATGCTGCCTTTGATATAGTCCAATAGTGGATAAAAACAACCACCTCTTGGGTGCTGGACTCCACATGGAGCTATGCTTCCTACAGATGTAAATGTTCTAAATTGCTTTTACTTTAAAGGAGCATAAAGGAAATATTCTCTTACAGCTGGAAGCAACATCTGACATTGCAAAATGTTGCAAATATGTTAGAAAGGATAGAGAGTTCAGATACATTCAAGGTGAGCAAGGGGGAAAAAAACCCTGTGTAGCTTAACATTTGTAGGAGAAATAAACAAATTGAGACTAACACAGAAAATGGTATAAAAGGATCTCTTGGGGGTTAACAATTAGCTTAAAATCTGCTATACTTTTGAACTTAGTTTTATACCCACCCATTAGCTGCTCCCAACATAACAAGCAGAGGGTCTCCGTGGCCAGGAGGCAGTTGTATATTTTCTGAGAAGTAGCAAGCATAATTTTGTTGGATGGGTTAGGTGACTTTCATGACTCCCACCTATCTTAGCATCTTTTATAGAGGTTAGGAACTCAAGGACTGATGCTCTCATCTGTTACAGACTTAATGTATACTCCCTCACACCTACCTCAGGGAGCTACAATTTCCTTATTTGGAAACTGAAAGATAGAACTACCAGCTTGTATCCTAAAGCTCAGGGCCAGCATTGTTCAGTTTTCCATAGTTATAGATTCTTGTTCGTTATTGTCTTATGGAGGTTGGAATAAACGTCTGTGAATTAAGTGAGACCAGATAATACAGTAAAACACTTTGTAAATCATAAGGCTCCAGATAAATGCTATTATTTATATAATTCTTTATTACTGATAGTGGTGTACCAAAAAATGTGCTTTTTTTTTAACTTTTATATAATGGTGATAAAGCTACAATACTTGAAATAAATAGACATAGATACTTTCCGTATTTATGTAGACTTCAGTTTTTTCATGTCTTAGAGTATGATGCTTCCATTAATTCTCATGGACAAATGTGGGAATTTGTTTCCCTGGAGTAAGAACTCTTACTGTGAGGCTATTGTTTTGTTTTTTAACAGTTTCATTGTGAAGAAAGGTTAGGAGGTGAGTGGAAAGGAGAGGAAATAAATATTCATAAAAGTTATTTCAAATAATTTTAAAACTGAATAGAAGAGAAAAGAGGTAGTTCAGAGGAAAACAAAATTAGGATAGCTTTGAAAGTAAAATGTTGAATTTATTGTGTAACTTTTAAAAAAGAAACCTGTGCCTAATAGAGATACATGACTCTATAAATATTCTCTTTCTCTCTCTCTCTCTCTCTCTCTCTCTCTCTCTCTCTCTCTCTCTCTCTCTCTCTCTCTCTCTCTCTCTCTCTCTCCTGCTTTCACCTGCCTCTCTGTATCTGTTTCTGTCTCTCCATGTATTCAAATTCAGATTTTTTTAAAAAAATTAAAAATATGAATTACCATAGCTAAAAAAAAAACAAAAAACCTATAACCTGATGGACATTTCTCTGGAGATGAACGTCTCCAAACTTAATTCATCTAGTTCAAGGTAACTGCCAAGGAGTCCATTTCCAACCCACACTTAACACCTTTCTTATCTTTCTAGCTTGGTAGGACTTTCTGAAGTTAGTGCCTTTCAGGTACAGGTTTTTGAGGTTCAATGTGCAATTTTGTAGTAGGTCTTTAGTACAGACTATTTAAAAATCAATGAATAATACTTTGAGGGAAGAGCAAACAATTATTTTCAAAAGTTCACATGGTCAGAACTCTAAATGATAATCTAGTTTGTGATCCAAGTCTCAAGCAGGCCATGGGAATTGGCAGGAGGGGAGTGAAAAGAATGAGCCTGGCATCAAATATGTAACCAACAATATATATGTTGGAGGTACATTAGAAACAGAGGTTATAGGACTTGAGGAGGCTGATGAAATAAAAGATCAGAGTATTTGAAAAAGTTGGGGCGGAGGAAAAAATGTGAACCCATGAGATGGCACAGGATCTGGATTGGTTAGAGTTAACATTAAAGGAGGAGAAATGGTTGATGAGTGATGGTGGTACAATGTGAAAGTGGAAGCAAAGAATGAAGTGTGTGAAAACTCCTGGCCCTGTGTGTCAGGGAGTTTCACAGAAGCAGCCAGCCTTAGAGAAAGTGTAAAAAAGATGTGGTGCTGTCTTTAGGAGAAAGCTAGATTTCAGTGAGTGCCAAACAATAGCCAGGAGGCTAGGATCATTGATTTAGAACTGTTGGGGTCTTGGAGGATATCTAATCTAATAATCCTCTTTTACATCTCAGGAATATGAGATCCTGAATAATGAAATTACTTCCCTATGGTCACACAAGTTTAGTCAGTGTCACATGCAGGATTTGTATTTGGATCCTCTAACTAAATAGAGCTATTAAACCACTGCAGTGCAATGAAAGAAGATTCTCAGAAGGTACAATGGAAAGGGAAGGGAGCAAGTGATTGGGGAAGACTAGGGGTGAGTTTCCAGTGGAGTTGGAGGTGGGCAGAATTGCACTGCATTGGCCAGTGAGGACAGAGGTGGGTGCCCTTTACAGATAATCTAGAATAAAAAAGTTCATGAAGAATTTGCATCATAGTATATGTTTCATTTTTAGGGGTTTTGATAATTATTAGGCTATAGAAAGAGCTGATAATCCTCTAAATGCTGATAGTGCTGTGTATGTATGTAGGAGTGTTGTGAGGCTCCAATGTGTTCATGTAAAGCATTTTGCAAACTTTTAAGTGCTATCTAAATGTAAGTTATTACTATTATTGTTATCCTAGAGTCCACATGCTCCCTGTTTGGTAATGACTTCATTGAGCTTTCTACTGCAGTCCTGCTGGGCTCAGACACTTTCATAAAGCAATGCAAGGGTGTGCTAGAAAAGATTTAACAACCGAGCTGGGGGTTGGGGCAGGGGGGAAGTGCATGCACAAACACCTTAACATTCAATCCACGTTACTACCTGTTTCACAGATAACCCGCAGGAGGCACTGGAGTTCTCCATCTCCAGCCTCTAACGGGTTCACTCCTGATCTGGTCAGACAGGCAGACAGCTTCAGACAGGTTAATAAATAGCTTTATTTTAATCTAGTTTTCTCAAATAGTTGTTGAACCAGCGCCTACAGTATTCGCTAATCACCCTTCTAGAAGGGATCAGCAAGAAGTGGGGGGCAACTCCCCTTATATCTCAATGGGTTCAATCAAGACAGGTACACTTGTGCATTCTCCTAAATCCCCTCAATCCTCAATGGGGGCCAGTTGAGGCACACACAGATTCCCCCATAGGTTCCCCATGGTTTTCCCCTTCACTCACCAGTGCCCACTTACTTTATAGGGCTACAGACATAGAGGACATCTTGCCAGTATTAAGCCCACTGGTTAACTTAAGCAATATAGTCATTCTGTGCAAGTGTTGCAAATATTACGTTATGTCACCCCTTATCTCATAGCACAGCCTCAGTAGGACTGTCTATTACTATGATTCTAAGAACTACTATATAGAATCCTTGAGGCTCTTCTGGGAGTTATTATCTAATGCTTGTAAACTAGACATTCCCATGACCATGGATCCGAGAAACTAACTCTAAGAAGGATAACCAAATCCTCCTTACACACACTAACATTTTCTTAGGTTTAGAAATCAACAAAGCAATAAATCAAGTCACAATTTGTAGAAAATTTCAATTTTTTAGGTGCAAATACTATCACAAACAATTTAATATTTGGCCCTTACAGGCTCTTTAGAGTTGAGTCCAGCACACTCTTATTTATACTGCATCAATGCACTTATATTCTATTTTTTATTGCAATTTGCATGAATTTGTCTTCTATTAAATTACAAACTCTTAAAGGCAGAGACCATTTCTAATTTATCTTTGTAACCTCCTCAGCAGCTTAATATATAGTACTTAACTCTGGCAACTTGTTGGATTTATGATTTAATCAGGGTGATTGATTTCAAACTCCTGGGGAGTAGAGAGCATTACATTTTTGTTTTTGTGCACTTAGTTCCTAGCAAATATCCTATCACATAGTCAGAGCTTAATAAATGTCTGTTGATTACAAAGGTTCCCTCTACTAATGCAAATAATAGCCCTTCCATACATTCTCATCTTGTGCAGTTCTCAGTGCCTTCACTTCCTTTGAGAGCTTTAGAATAATAGAGCCAGAAATGGAAAAGACCTCTGAGGCATATGGGTCAACTCAGTTATTTTAAAGATGAGGAAATTGAGGCCCAGTAAGTTTAAGTGAATCATATAAGGTCATGAAGGTTAGGATCATAGTTAGGCTTTGTACTTAAGTCCTCTAACTGTTCTGTGTTCTTGTCCCTGTATACCCTTCCATATTTTCTTTTAGTATTTCAGAAATCACGGTACTTAGAGTTGGAATAAACCTCAGAGGTCACCTGGCCCAATTCATCATTTCAAAAATGGAGGAAATCGAGGAAACTAGAGAGTTTCATTAACTTATTCAAGGCCACACCAATCCCAATCCACCCTCTACTTAGCTACAAAAATTAATTTTCCAAAATAGGAGTCTGACCATATTACTCCTTTATTCAATAAACTCTAGTGGTCATTTTATTGCCTCTAGGAGCTAATATAAATACCTTTGCTTAGTAATTTAAAAGTCCTTCACAACCTGACTCAAACTTACCTTCTAGTTTCATTGTTCATTATTCACTTTCCCACAATGTACCAGTCAGTCAAACCGGACTCCTACCTGTTCTCACAAGACACTCCATCTTTCATCTCTATTCCATTGCCCCAGACATCTCCCATACTTAGAATATATTCTTTCTTCCTCACTTCTCCCTTTTACAGAAGAATATTTCACTTCTTTCAAGATTCAGCTCAGTCACGACCTACATGAAGCCTTGCCTGAACCTCCCAGACTACTTTGTACTTATTTTTTATTATATTCTCATAGTCATTCAATAGGCATTTATTTAATGAGTATCTAGGGGCAGCTAGGTGGTGCCATGGATAGACCACCAGTGCTGGAGTCAGGAGGACTTGAGTTCAAATCTCACTTCAGACACTTGACACTCACTAGTTGTGTGACCTTGGGCAAGTCACTTAACCCCAATTGTCTCATCCTGGGTCATCTCCAGTCATCCTGATGAATATCTAGTCACTGGATTCAGATGGCCCTGGAGGAGAAGTGAGGCTGGTGACCTGCACAGCCCTCCCTCACTCAAAACAATGTCAAGTGCAAGTCATCTCATTACTTCTCCGATGGCATGGTCTTCTTTGGCCATGAAGGACAAACACACACAATAAGTATCTACTGTATGCCAGGAACTGTGCTCATTGCTTCCCCTTATAAAATGGAAGCTCTTTGATATCAAGATCTATTTCATTTTTTTTTTTGTTTTTTTAGCACTATTTCCAACACTTAACCCATAGTGGTAAACACATAGTAAGTGATTAGTAAATGCTTATTTATTAATCAGTTAAGTGTCAGAGTTCAGATTTGAGTCAAGGTCTTTTGACTCCTATTTCACAGATAGCACACAGGAGGCCCTGGAGGTCTTTGGACTCCAGTCTCTAACAGGTTCATTCTTGATCTGGTCAGACATGTAGACACCTTCAGTGGGGTTAATAATCAGCTTTATTCTAATTTAGTCTTCTCAAATGGTTGCTGATAATGGGAGAGCTAGATCCTACAACATTCCCGAATCACTCTTCTAGCAGGGGCCAGTGAGAAGGGGGGGCAACTACCCCTATGTCTCAATGGTATCAATCAAGACAGACACAGGTTGTGTACTCCCCTAAATTCCCTCAAGCCTCAGTGGGGACTAGTTGAGGTAGGTACATACATTCCTCTCTGTATTACCCAAGGTTTCCCCACTTTCTGACCAGTGCCCACTTGCTTTATAAGGCCACAGACAAAGAAGGCATCTTGCAAACATTAAGCTCACAGGTTAACTTTAGCAATGTCATCATTCTATGCAAGCATAGTAAATATTACATTATGTTACCCCTTATCTCACAATGTAGTTACAATAGGACAGTCTATCACTATGATTCTAGGAATTACTATCTAGGATCCTTGAGACTATTCTGGGAGTTATTATCTAACACCTGAAAACTAGACATTGCCATGGCCATGGATCTTGAGAAACTAAATTCTAAAAAGGATAACAAAATCCTCCTTACTTACAACAAGTTCCAGCATTCTTATGTCCATCAATATGTTATTTAATTTTCAATGGTTTCTTTTATTGTTACCTTAGTCATCAAAAACTAACATTCCAATATACAAAGAATATCAAAGATTTAAATAGGAAGCTGTGTTTTAAAACCACATATTACGTTTAACAGGGTTTATACAAAATTGCTGCTTCTTTGTGTCCCTCTGTAGCATTCAGGTAGCCTGCCATCACAGGTTCTTAGATCTGCTCTTCTAAAAGGAAAGCAACTTTAATAGGGGTGGAGTGGAGGGATTCAACAATCTACTTTAATTACATATACCAACAGAAAAAATATAAGCAGAGAAATTAAGACAACAGAAAGGGCTTCTAACTGTCAGAACATAAACAATACATACATCATTAATCAATAGTCAGATCCAATTATGTGACCATGACATAAATACATAGTTACCAGAGAGAAAGAAGCACCAACATCTGGATTTTCAAAGCCAGAGACTCCTTAACAGCTACCCAGAATCTCATCTGGCACACAAATCTTCTCCCAAAGAGTAAGCCCCAAAGCAAATCCTCACTTCAGAGTATATTACACTTTTCAGAGATGGAGGGCATCATGATCCTTGTAAGGTAATGCCTCATTAGAAATTAACAAAAAATGTGGACCTTCCTCCCCACAAAACAAGCCTCCCCTAATCAAGCTTCTTGTAATGAACTTTACCTGAGAATTTGTTAATGGGTGGAGAAGATCTTTAACTCTCATTAACACTATAACCTCTAACCTTCATTTTTTTTTCATTTTCTTCTGTCAAGTATCTTTTCATAGACTTTGAAGTATCTATAATTTTAATTCTTCCAAGATTATAGATTGTTTCCATCTCACAGATAGGCTTTTTCAATAACAAGTAGATTGAGATCATCTATATTTCTAAAATTCATAATATCCAAAATAACTATTCCTATACAATTCTGGAACCTATATACTCTCCAAGTTTAGTTCAACTCAAAATGTACACATTGATGAAGTGAATCTACAACCCATCTGTCTAATACATGCATAGTTTGTTTTTCATTCACTTTTCTTTTCTTTTTTCTTTTAGCGTAAACTTGGAGTAATCTTTTCTTCATTGCTGAGCATTTCATAAATCAGGTTTTCTCTTTGAAGAGTTGTGATGCAATTAGTAAAGTGATATTTGCAAATAGGAGCACTTCAACTATTGAAGAGATTCCTTCTTTTGTTTGGACTTCAAACAAAACATTTTACACGACAGTGATGAAAATATCTGGCAAGTATATACCCCTATTTAATACCTCCTTTAGTAATTCTAAGCAGAGAATTGAGCCAAGCTAACTCTGCAATCATGTGTACAATACAATGGTATACAGTTTTTCTTCATTGTTATTCAAAGATGGTATTGTGTGTGTGTGTGTGTGTGTTTGGAAATTATCCACAGCTGAAGCACATTTGGAGATGTGGAAAATGTGAGACTAGCACCACACATTAAGGTTCAAAAAGACTATGAAAGCTATATGGACACGGGAGTCAGAGAAACTGAGTTCAAGTCATGGCTCTGCTCTTTACTACCTGGATATTTAATATTCTGAGCCTTTTACAGTTTCCTCAAACGTAAAATAACATGTTTAAACTATTGTATCTCTGGAGTAACTTCCAGATATAACCATATGATCCTATGAGATTCAGATGGACAAATTGCGTACAGAATTTTTGCTCAAGCTCAAACGTAATTGGATATATAGTAGTGATGTAGTTATATAGCCAAAGGTACACAGACCTACAGTGAACCTACCACAAAATAATTTATCTTCATAAAATTGGTCAATAAGAAAAAGACAAGTGCCTTGTGAGCTTCTTCACCACTTTTCATTTTGTCTTGGTTCTAAGAAACTTTGCAGCACATGTAAACAGACAGTATATATAAATTACAGGAGATAAGCATTCTTGTCCTAAACTTCTGAACAGCAGAATTGCACAAAAGTGAAATGGGCTTCTTTGAGTAGTGACATGTTCCTTTTTGAGTGGGGGGTCAAATGAGGTGACCTTGAAGCTCCTTTTTACCTCTAAAATTCTTTAATATTCTGTGAGGTGTTTTATTTTTTTTTTGTTTTTTTGTTTTTTTTTTGTTTAGACTCAGGGTCATTGTGAATGAGACTATTTTAGATTCAAGAACAGCCAAATGGAAGTAGCCCTTTTTTTGAATGCACCAATCTGAGATTCAGAGTCCCCAACACACATTTAACAGACAAGTCAGAAAAGAAGGCACACCCCAATTTCTGCTTTGTTTTGGCAATTTGTGAATCCACCAGTTTTAGGTTTTTTTGGCTGTTTCTACTGATGCTTTCTGAGTCACTACCACCACCACCCTGAGAGAAATGATTATTAATAACCAATGATTTGGAGAGATCCAAAATATCTCCTTTTTTTAAAGTACTAATTTTAAAAAGTTTAGGTTCTTGAAGGATATTGCTGATTATGAGATTGAACTAAATTTCTTGCTCAAACCCCACCCAAGTGGAGTAGCCATTGTGTCCTGCTCAAATTTGGGCTGGTAATATGTTCTTAGAATAGATTGCCCAAGAATGGGGGTGGCCTGGGTGTAGAGATCAGTCTCTCTGTCCAAAGATGACATGATGTCACTGAATACCTACTCTTCAAAACCCCTCCCAGTTTAAATTTTTTTTTTGAGTAGACAAATTAGGCCACCTTTTGCCCCATTTTTAAATGTAGCCTTAGATCACTGAATGTGTTAAACTGAGACCTGAGAAAGACCTCAGTTTAAAAAGGTCAAGGTCTCCCACTGCATCTGGGTTCATCTTTAATAGTCTTGACTTATGTCTTGCCAATGGACTCAGATGACCATGGAGGAGAGTGAGGCTGATGATTTTGCACAACCTTGCCTCATTAAAATCCAATTCACCAGCAAGTCAATATCTTACCCTCCTGATATCATTGATCCTCTTTGAGAATGAAGGACAAATAGCAACAGAAACACTCTTCAAAGGGTATATGAACTTTGAGCCTGCACTCATGATTGGTCTAAGGGAGATGGCCAAAAGATTTTACTTTAATTAATAACATGCTAGACTTATTAATAAAATGACTAAATTATCTAGAAACTATATTTCTCAAACCTTTATAATTGTTACATCTCCACTGTCTCTCATTCTTCCATGAAATGGGGAGACACTAAGACTGACTATGTCCCATCATTCTACCCTTTCGTGTAGACATGTACATATACAGCTTTGCCCCAGATATAATACATTTTCTTTTCTCCTAGACTAGGCTTCTGTATCTCACGCTACATGGATGTGCAGCAGCTTCTTATAGGCCTGATCCTAATACTGATTGGTGTGGAAGACTTAATATTCTTTCTTTTTCTTACCTAGGTCAGTTCATTCCTCCTTATGTAGTCTGATCCTCTGGTCCTAGGTTATCATCATATGTGTGATGGAATTAGCATAGACACCTGATCAGCATTAGCACCACAGTACATCAGAATCCCCAAAATCAAGCTATCCACCAGCTTGAGCCTCACCAGCATCAGGGACCTCAGGCATGTGCCACCACAACCAGGACTATATTCTTTCTCATATAAGCTATCTGCCCCTTTCAAGTAGTTGGCCTAAAACTATATTAGAATGCCTAACAAAATCAGTATATAAGAAGAGAAAACATAAGAGAGAGAAGGATAACAGTTTTCTTTGATACATCCCAGGATAAGAAAAAGCTTGAAGAAGAAATTTCTGCCTTTATTTATAATTTTTTTTTAAATTGTAATAACTAGTTAAGAACTGTTTTTCAAGCAAAAGATACAGAATTTGGATTTGGGATCAGAGGATCCGAATTAAATACTGACTCTGCTACTTACTACCTTTGTTACTCTACATAAATCATTTCTTTTCCTCTGAATCTAGGTTTCCTCATTTATAAAATGAAAGCATTGGATTAGATGAATTCTAAAATCAGTTCTATTTCAAAACTTTTCTTCCCCTTCCAGCAAATGCTATTTCCAGAATCAGGGAGGTCTTTTATTCACATTTCTGTGTCATATAACCCAAAGACAAGACCTCCTCATACCAGTGAAGAGGCAACAAAGATCAGTAGGCTCCTGAAATGTAGACTCAGTGTGAAGGCTTATTAGTTACCCAACAAGCATTTATTAAGGTACTTTAATAAGTGCCACGTATACAGAGAACAACCCTTTCCTTTCAAAGAGCTTACATTCTTTTCCTTTTTTATCTTTTTTTTCTTTTTGGTAGATATTTAGCCCTTATTTTTTTGTATTAATGATCTCACTGGAGCATATGCTAAGCAATAGAATCTTTGGGTCAAAGGGTATAGATATTTTAGCCACTTTATTTGCATAATTCCAGATTGCTTCCTAGAGTGTTTATACTAATGGACAGCTGAACCAGCAATGCTGTACTTCAGAATGCCTATCTTTCCACAAACCCTCCAATTATTACTGTCTTTTGTAATTTTTTGCCAATTTGCCATGTGTGGTGTAAAAATCTATGATTTTTGAAATTTGCATTTCTCCTATTGCTAGACATTTGAAGCATTCTTACATATGATTACTAACACTTTTCAATTCTTTTTGAAAACATTCAGTTTTTTTCCTTTAGTTTGAGGCCCAAATTCTCTCTCCCCTCCAGTCTTTCCCCCACCCATTGAGAGGCAAGCAATGTGATACCTATTGTACATGTGAAGTCATGTATCATATACTTCAATATTAGCCATCATTTAAAAAAAAACAAGAAGAATAAAATGGAAGAAAATACCCTTCAATCTACATTCACAGTTCATCAGTTATCTCTGTAGAGGTGGATAACACTTTTTATCATGAGTCCTTTGAAACTGTCATGGATCGTTGTATTGCTCAGAGTAACTAAGTCTTTCACAAGTGATCATCAATATAGTATTGGTGTTACTATGTACAGTGTTTTCCTTATTCTGCTCAATCCACTGTGCATCAGTTCATATAAATGTTTTCAAGTTTTTCTAAACCCACCCCTCCTTGTCATTTCTTGTAGCACAGTAGTATTCCATCATAATCATATCCCACAACTTGTTCTCCCATTCCCCAACTGATGGACAACCCCTCAATTTCCAATTCTTTGCTACCACAAAGAGAAGAAGCTCACATTCTGATGGTGGAGGTGATATATAAATAAGTAGATGCACACAATACATACATACATACATACATACATACATACATATATATATATATATATATATATATATATATATATACATACAGATTAGAGGAAACCTAAGAACCAGAAAAAGGCCCACTTCAGAAAAAATGGATTTGAGTTGTCCTGGAGGAAGCTAGAAAACACTGAGACAGAGGTAAGGAGGAAAAATCATTCTGGTCATGGGAGACAGCCAGTGAAAAGACATGGATGTGGGGATTTGTGAGCAGGTAAATAGACTGGTGTAGATGGAATGTAAAGTAAGTTGTTGAGTCATTTCAATTGTGTCTGACTCTTCACAACCCCATTTGAGGTTTTCTTGGCCAAGTTACTGGAGTTGCTTGCCATTTCTTTCTCCAGCTCATTTTACAGATGAAGAAACTGAAACAAATAAGGTTAAGTGACTTGCCTAGGGTCACCCAGTTAGTAAGTGTCTAAGGCCAGATTTGAACCCAGGAAGATGAGACTTCTTGGCTTCACTGAACGGAGGGAAGTAAAACATTAGAAGACTGGAAATATAGAAAGAAGTCACAATATAAAGAATTTTAAATGCCAAACACAAGAGTTTATATCAATTTGTCAATTTTATCTCTAACTTTCAAAGTTATTTTTTCTTAGTTACATGATGTAAGGGACACAGTAGGATATTGGGTTGAGGGGTATGCCATTGTCAGAATCCAAACAGACCTCAAACATTGGACTTTCTATTTGGGTAAATGCTCCCTGATTTTAGGGATTTGGGGGGCCAAAAATACTCCCCTAAATTGTCAGAAAATATTTTCTTGAATCCATGTCATAAGAAGCCTAAGATCTTTACATTTTCAGCAAATCCCTGGATCTTTATTGATTCACAAGCCCAAGTCATACCCCAAGGACTGCCAGTAATGAATTTGGGACCTTCTTTACCACCTCAGAATCAGGGCCCATGAAAATGTTGTTAATAATGTAATGGAAACTATGAAACCATCAAACTGTCAAAATCTCATTGGATTAAATTATGGCCCAAGGCAGGGGGCTGTGGAAGTACTCCAAGGGCAGGACTTTGAAAGTACAATAAAATTCTTTCTCAGTAAGGAAAAAATAAACTGTGCCTCATTATTAACAGAAGAGAAGACGGTAGCAAAGCAGAAAAGAACCAGAAAAGGCCTCCTGATGTTTGGTGTTGAACGGAGATTGAAAGCATTGACTATATTGATAACCATCTTCTGGGTTGACCAGAAGTTAGGCAGCTAGGTGGTGAAGTGCATAGAGAACTGTATTTAGAGTCAGGAAGATGTGCTCAAATCTCACTTCAGGCATTTATTTACTCTCTACGTGACCTCATATAAACTGCTTAGCCTCTTGGCCTCAGCTTCCTCTTCTGTAAAATGGGGATAATAACAGCACATACCGCATAGGGTTGCTGAGACATTCAACTGAAATAACATAGATAAAGTGCTTTCCAAGCCTTAGAGGCTATATAAGTATTACTGTTGTTATTATCTCACTACTGGTCAAGACTACACAATTGCTTACGATGTCATCTTTTTTCTTGACAGTCCACACATGAGGAGTTGAAGGGAGTGTGGCAACTATTTTAACTGTTGTTTCCTATAGGTATTTAATGTTTCCCTTATGTCTACACTTAATTTTTTCATTTTAATGTAAATTTACATTAATATTTACATATTTGACCAGAAGGGGCAAATCAATAGGGTTTCATTTCCACAGTGTCTGATTGAATAGAGGGACACAGTTTTGTCACTTGGTGATATAAACAAAGAACTCATTGCCCATTACCATTGGGTTTCTGATGGTTTTGTTGAATCAGATCTATTGGTTCTTTCTGAGTATAATTTTATCCACCCTCATTATGGTCTACGGTGCCTCCTAGGAAGTGGGAGATGTTGTGTTGAGACACCAGCTGAGACAGGTCTTAGTCTTCCAAGAGCTGTCACATCCTCTAAGCAAATAATCATGGGGAATATTGTCCTGCTAGATGCTCCTGTACAGCTCTCTCTATATAAATTGAACAACCTCCTCTATAAAAGTTGTTCTTGCCTCAAGAATTGCAACTTTACCATTAAGCTCTTTTTCACCCTGGCCAGGCTGGCAGTAAAAGCCCACAACTTTGTGTAATAGGTGCTCATAGACAATACCATGAAAGATTCAGCTACGTCTATAGAAAACAACACAACATTTATAGAAACATGACAGACACCTTGACTGAAGGCAGCCTGTAAAAGTGCATTTTGACTTGTCTTTCATCAAATCAATAAACAATTAACACAATGGAGCCTTTTATGTTCTACACATTTTAGTAATTACTGGAGTGACCCTAAAGATGTGATCTTTTTTAGTATTTTCCCTTAAAAACCTACATTTACTTAAGAATAAAATTGGAAAAGTGCCTAGAAATTATCTAGTTTAAATCTCTCCTTGCATTTTAAAATTAAATTTTCTTTCCTATTATGAATCAAAGAAACATCAACACAAACATTCTAATATCCAAAGATGAACAAGAAATATTTCCTATGAAAACAGGAACTTCTGTTATTTTTTAAGGATGTATTAAATATAATGAGGTAGTTAAAAATGTTTGTGCTTATTCACTTATAAACTATTTTCTTCTGTATATTAGTTTTATTAATCTTTCATCCTTCCTTCCTTCCTTTCTTCCTTTCTTTTTTCCTCCTTTCATTCTTCCTTTCTTTCTTTCTTTCTTTCTTTCTTTCTTTCTTTCTTTCTTTCTCTTTCTTCTTTCTTCCTCCTTTTCTTTCTTTCTTTTTCTTTTTTCTTTCTTTCTTTTCTAACTTTGTCACTCCTAATAATTTCCTGTCTTCCCTTATAACCTTCTTAGAAGTGCATCAGCTAAGTACTCTGTGGACATAGCAGGCTTTCACTACACATTCCTCTATCAGAATTTGTTCAATCATTCTACAGTTGATGGCCACTTTGTTTAAAATTCTTTGCTGAAACAGTGTTTGTGTATAAATACACACACACACACACACAAACAATGACACACACTTACATATTTATATCAATTTCCTTTCCATTTCTATTTGTTCCTGTGGTATGTGCCAGGAATGGTGTTATTGGGTCAAAGATTATATATAGTTTAATGACTTTTTCAGGTGTAGTTGCAAATTATTCTTGAGAACAGATGGACTAATTCACAAAACTACAAACAAAAAATTACTCTGACTGTCCTCCCACATAACTTGCATTGCTATTATGTATAAATGTAAATTCTCTCTGTATTTTGCTTTTTGGGGTCTTATAAAGCTATTTCACATAAACATTTTTACCCAATCAATTTCTTCTCTTCTGATTCTAAGTGCATTGATTTTGTTTATGTGAAATAATTTCAGTTCTATGTAAATTAAAATCTTCCATTTTATTTCCTTTGATCACTCACTTCTTTCCTTTGTCTAATTAAACTTTCTTTCCCTAGGCAAAATTACAAAAGGTATGTAATACTTTTTAATTAATACCTCCCTTAATTATCATTCTCTCTCCTCCTTCTCTGTCTCTCTGTCTCTGTCTCTCTCTCTGTCTGTCTGTCTCTGTTTGTCTCTCTTTCTGTGTGTCTGTCTGTCTCTCTCTCTCCCCACCTCCCTTTCTCTCATTAGGGTATATGTGCATTTGGAGCTTATTGTGAAACACATACATTGTAATATGTTAGTGTAGATGTAATTTTTGTCAGGCTGCTTTCTGGTTTTCCTTGAGCTTCAATAGTTAAACTTCCTTAGGGTTATCTATACTATTCTACTATGGTTAATTGTTTCTAGTTTGCAGGAATGATCACCTTTAAAAAAATTAACCCTTATTAAATAGTTTTGATGACTGTTGCTTTTTAATAGAATTTGAGGTTTGAAAAAAGAAATTACCCCATCCTTTCTTATTTTTTTAATTATCATTTTTGAAATTCTGGTCTTTTGTTTCTCCACGTAAATTCTCCTCCCCCTGATGAAAACAAATACAGTTTAAGAAAATAGCTTTTGTATATATATTCCATTATTTTTTTGTCTGTAGTTTTCCTTCCATTTTTATCTTTGAATATCCTTAGATGACTATGTTAGATTCAGAAAAGTATCTGGGTTGAAGAGGGTTTCCTTATGTTAGGTGAAGTCTTCCAGATATACTTTTTGTGAATGTTATATTGATTGTATCAAGGCACAGAACATTACAGAGCTTTTCTGGTTGATTTCTATAACAGCTCAACAACTTGACTTGACTGTCCTCTCAGAAGAGATCAACTGGATAAAGAATGTCTATTGCCCAGCTTTCAGCATGTACTTGGAGAGCCTTGTCCAATGTATATCAGGAACAGAGAGTGTATATGGATAATTACCTGGGCCTCAGATAAAAAACAAAATAAAACTGAGGTAGATTACTTTCCAGAAATTATGCATCTCTTTAATTGAACTCAAGCTTCCCATGAAAACAAAAGCCTATCTTTTTTAATACTATAACATTTTACCATAGTCACTATTTAATAATAAAACATGGCACATCTTTGGCCCTGAAGAAATAAAGATGAATGTAGCACAGAGAATAAAGGAGAAGGGGAATATGAGCAGGTTGAATCATACAACCAATGAGTAAGTCCTATGAAGAACAGAAGGAAAGCATGCTAAATATGACAGGTATGCTGGTTATGTGATATAAGCAAAGGATTTCAAGTAAATAGCTAAAGTGCCCCACCAATATCCTCATGAACCTGCAAGAAGAGAAGGAAGTCCTCTGGAACACTGGGTGGACTTCCTGGTAAAAACTTTTAAAAAAAATATGGGCAATAGTCATACAAAAAGGGCAGAGATGAGTGAATTGTAAGCTGTGTTTGAAGGGAACTCCCAAACTGACAGGCTAAAGATCCACTTGTATATTGAATTTTTAAACTTTGATAGAACTCTCCTAGAAATTCATCTGAGTATTTCCTCCGGTCCCCAATGTATTTTATTGCTTTGTATTTGCATTTAGATTCGTTTAAACTATTATATTGGTAAGCTATTCTCATAGGACCCTCCATTTGCCTTCTCTTTACCAGGTTATTTGAATTAATTTAAATTGTTACTTTTTTATTTCATTTATTTGTTTCAATCAATAAGCATTTAGAGTTTACTGTGTCAATCTCAAGAAACATTATGCACCTACTATGCACTAAGCTAAGACCTAGAAATATAAAGAGGAAAGCCAAACAGTTGCTGACCTGAATATTCTGACATCCT
Source organism: Notamacropus eugenii (assembly GCF_028372415.1). Lineage (NCBI taxonomy): Eukaryota > Metazoa > Chordata > Mammalia > Diprotodontia > Macropodidae > Notamacropus > Notamacropus eugenii. The sequence goes on along the minus strand of NC_092872.1, from coordinate 372,862,063 downwards.
AAATGAGGACAGCGACATGTACATAAACAGGTAAATACCACATGCGTACAGAGTATGGTAAGCTAACCCTGGGAGTGGGGGGAATTTGTTGGGAGAGAAGATTCTAGCAATTGTGAAGACAGAAAAAGTAGAGTGAGTAGAGGGTAGCAATGTGGAATAAATCTGAAGAGGAAAGATGAGACCAAGTAAGAAGGACCTTCAAATGGAAAACAAAGGAGATTATATTTGATATTAGAGGTAGTCAGAAGTAACTGGAGTATGTTGAGCAAGGGGTGTGACATATACAGAAACAATGAGGATCTGAAATAGGATAGAGTTTGTATGGGACGAGAGGAGACATATGCAAGCAATATTGTGAAGACAGAAATGACAAGATTTTGCACATGATTGGATACATGGAGTAAGTAAGAGTGAGTAAAAGATGACATCAATGTTGTGGCTCTTGGTGACTTGGAGGAGAGTAGTACCTTTGATGGTAATACGGATGTTCAGGAGAGAAATAAGTTTTTAGGGAAATGTAATGAGTTTATTTTTGAATTTGAGATTGTTACAGGATATACAATTAGAAATATTCAATAGGAAGTTGGTGATGCTGGCCTGGATGTATAGATCTAAACATAATCTTAATGGAGCTGCTAATAGAATTCATGGGAACTGATGAGGTGACCAAATGAGGTAATATAGAGACAAAAGAGCGTTTAGGACAAAGCCTTGCTGGGCATCCCACAGTTAGTGAATGAAGATCCAGTAAAGGAAAATGAAAAGGAATTTTCAGAAAGGTAAAAGGAGAACTAAGAAAGGACAACATAAAAACAAACAAAAACCAGTCAACGTATTTGAGAAGAGAAGGTAATCAACAGTATCCAATGCTACAAATAGATCAAGAAGGTTCTAAGTCCCTTGGGTTTCATAATTAAGAGATTGTTAGTAATTTTAAACAGAGAAATTTGGGGAAATGGAGGAGAAAGAAATAAGCATTTATATAGTGCCTGCTGTGTGCCAGACATTAGGCTACCTCTTGAAGGTAATCGCTGTCATGATTTCCATTTTACAGCTAAAGAAACTGAGGCAAACAGAGGTTAGGTGAATTGCCTATGGGCACACAGCTGGTAAGTGTGTCTGGACAGATCTGAAGTCAGGCCTTCTTGATTCCAGGCCAGTGCTCTCTCCACTATGTCACCTTGTTGCCTCTAATTTAAGGTGCATAATAAGTTGGCAAGCCAGAATGCAAAGGGCTGAGAAGACAATGAGTGACAAAAGAGTCAATGGAGGCATTCTAATTTCTGAAGAGAGGGCACCAAACTGCACACCTATTCGTTTGGTGTACTAAACAGTGACTATATTGTCCCTCAGAACAGACCCAAATGTAGCCACATACAGCAGCTCTCTTAAGCATTATTATAGGAAAAGCAACACTTGCAGTGATGGGTATCTGTACCATTGAAGGAGAGACTGCCAGCTATCAGTTAATAGTCAATAAGCATTTATTTATTTTTCAATTATCAACTTTAATTTTTTTCTTCTTCCCAGTTGCCTTCAAAACTAGAGGAAAAAATGAAAAATAAAACCTTTGTAACAAATATGCATAGTCAAATATATCATCTATGTCCAAAAATTCATGTCTCATTCTGCAACATTAAGTCCATCACCTCTCTCTCAATATTTTGGCAGCATTTTTCATCATAAATCCTATGGAATAATGATTAATCATTTTATTGATCAGAGTTCTCACATCCTTTTAAATTGTTTTTATCATAAGTTGAACTCTTGATTATTTTCACTTTAGTTTGCACAAGTTCTGAACACACTTTCCAGGTTTCCCTGAGACCATCTCTTTCTTCATTTCCTATAGCAAAATAGCATTCCATTACATTCATATGCAGTAATTTGTTAAGACATTCCTCAATTAGTAGAAACTCCCTTCGTTTACAGATTTCTGGCATCAGAAAAAGATTTATATCAAATATTTTTTGTACATTTTGCCCCTTTTCTTCCTTCTTTTATCTCCTTGAATGTAGGCCTAGTAGTGGCATTGCTGAGTATGCACAATTTAGGGGCATAGTTTCAACTGTTTTCCCCAGAACTGCAGAATCAATTTGTAGCTCCAGCAGCAGTGTACAAGTATGCTTGTTTTCCCATAGTTGAATAGGTAGCATTTATTTAGTAAATGTCTAACAGAGGCGAGGAACCTACAACCTCGAGGCCACCTGTGACCTTTTAGGTCCTTGGTTTCAGCCTTTTGACTAAGTCCAAATTTACAGAATGAGTTCTTGTATTAAGGAGATTTGTCCTTTGTTCTTTGAAGTTTGAATTCATTCAAAGGACCACACTTGAGGATCTAGAGGGCCACATGTGGCCTTGAGACCACAGGTTCCCTATCCCTAGACACTATGATAGCAAATGAATTGGAATCTTCCTTAGTCCAGGTTCAGATGTCACCTAGTTTCCCACTTAAATAGGTATTTATTAAGCAATTACTATGTGCTAGGAATTATGCTAAGTGCTAGTGACACAAAGAAATGAAAAAAAATAGTTCCTGGCTTTAAGGAGCTCACAGTGGAAAGAGGGATTCAACAAGCACACTACTGTATATAAAATATATGTCTTTACAAACAGTATAATTGGAAAGTAGTCTCAGAGAGAAGGCACTAGAAATTTGGGCAGAAGGGGAGAATGAGAGCGAAGGCTTCTCCAGAGGAAAGTTGGGTTTGAACTGCGTTTGGGGTTAAGCCGGGAAAGCCAGTAGGAAGACATGAGGAGGAATGGCACTCCAGTCGTGGGGTACAGTCAGGGAAAGGAATGAAACTTGATCGATCAAATGTCTTTTGTGAGGAAAACTGAGGTCAGCATTGCTGGATAAGAGAATAAGTGGTAAGGAATAAACCATAGGAAGACTGAAAAGGAAGAAAAGGGCCAGGATATAAAGGGGATCTTGGGGGTAATAAGGATCCACTGGTATTGACTGAGTGGGGAGATAGAATGGTCAGAATAACATTTAAGAAAAATCAGCTGTGTGGCAATTGAGCTGAGGCTGGATTGAAGTGGGAAGTGTCTTGAGGCAAGGGGACTAACCAGGTTATTCAATGGTCTAGGCATGAAGTGATGAAGGCCTATACCAGGGTGATGACTGTGTGAGTGCAAAGAAGGGAATATTTACAAATGATGCTGTGAAGGTGGGAACCAGATGACAATAGACTGGATAAAACTGGATAACAATTTTGTCATGTGTGTCATACATTGCTAGCTTAGAGTGTTGTTGATATGGTTGAACATGCACTTGACATTCAATGTATTTTACTGTGTTCAGAGATATAGTTTCTATATCCAAATCAATGAGGTCTTACTCTAATCAAATGTAGAGATAGTCATTAATGACTGTAGAAACACTAATGATTGATGGATGACTAGTCAAGTGATTTAAGTCACTCTATGGTCATCTCACTATTGTAACCCTAGAGGTCCTGGGCAGAGTGACCACTGGGAACCGCTTTGTGTGGTTCTTTTAAGGTATAGTCCCTTTCCTAGGATGTACAGTTATGGCTAAAATCAAGCTGTCACTAAATCAGCTACTTCTCAATCAAGTCATTTTGTCCCTATCCCCTTAACATACATTTCCTACACAATCTATCAGCAGAGTGAAGTGGCCCGTCTGGTTTATTAGTATCACTGAACATGCAATTTTTTGATCCATTGACTAAGATTTACTTTTGAATCCATTCTAGAAAGAAGTTTGGGACCCAACAAGAATATCTTAAAGTAGATGGATATAATAAAGGTATACAACAGTCAGGCATGTAATATCGTATACTACAGAAGTATGAACCTTTCTGCTAAAATATCCATTCTCTAAGACTTTGTGTTACCCCAGTATCTAACAGAGTGCTCTGTATTTGGTACTTAATACATGTCTATTGTATTATACCAAGTATAAGGAGAACATGTAGTATAATAGTCAGAGAATTAGACTTAAAGCCAAGACCTGGATCCAAGTTTCCCCTCTGATACATGCTGGCCAACTCATTTAACTCACTTAACCTGTTAATGCTCTTGGCAATTTTTTGGGTTTTTTTGTGAATTGCAAAGAATGTCAACTAACCTTTTCTCCCAGGGGCTTCCTAAACCCATAAAATCACAGATTCAGTCACTATCCCAATCTCATTCCTAAGAATATTAGAAAGGCAACATAGGGTATTGGAAAGGATACAGGTCCCAGAATCAGAGGAGATCTGCTCTTGAATTCTATCTCGAACACTAAGTGTTTTGGTGTGGTGACAGATCAGAGAATAATAGATCAAGAGCAACTGCATGAGGCCCTCTAATCCTATACTCCTAGGAAACTGAAGCTGGGCAAGATGAAGTAACATGTCCAATGTCACACAGGTAGCAAACTATCAGAGGTTGGATTTGAATCCAGGTCCTTCACCTCCAGAGAGTGCATGCTCTTTCTACTCTATCATGGCTGCTTCTGTAATGAGTAAAATCAATAATCAAAGCCTTGAGCACTTCACCTTACCTTGCTTTGCTAATCATTTATCAGCTACAAACATTTTAATAGTAGAAGAAGTAACTGTGATCTATACTCAGAATACAATCCTGGGTGAAATCCTGTGCGACTACACATGGTTTCAGTTATGCACAGACTTTCACCCATAACTGTATATGGATGAAACTGTGATGTAGTCCCAGTTAAATACCTGTGTCAGTTAATCTCATGAATGTAACTATAATCATCATTATATTAAAAATATACTGGGTAAAAGATGGATCTACCTAATGATGTAAAAAATACCTACAAATGCAAGACCTACAGCTTATGCTTGAGTAAAAGAACTGAGTATTGAAACATTGTGGCATATTTGAGCAATGGTCTTGCTTGAGTAAAAGGGCAGGCCTGAGTCACAGGTAATGCATTTGCACCAACCATGAATCAAGAGAACTATAAATAACTGTAAATTCTGTTATTTGGGATTTCAGACTGTACTGGGTAGACTGTAGACCCCACCTTTGTTTCTCTTAATAAAGGTTGGTTTCTTTGCCCAAGAGGCTTCCCAGTTTCTTTATTTCACTCCCTTATTACTTAAATAAATCACTTAACCACTCCGAGCCTCAACTTCCTCATCAAGAAGGTAGTGATTAAAAATACTCGTAACAATTATCTTACAAGTTGTAGTGCCAATGTGACATCCACAGAACCTACGGAGGCCATGAATATCCTAGCACAATTCTGAATCGCGAAATACAACACACTCTCCACATGGAAGACAGAACCAAAACAATTATTCAGACACCAGAAAGTCAGATCCATCACAGCAACAAAAATCTATACACAATAACAATGCAGCAAACAACACCAGCCCCAAGCCTTCCCCCTACTAGTCTTCTCACAAACCAGCTCCTTAAATAAATCAGAAGCAGACTCCTGTAATGATGGGTTGGGGGAAGAGTTAAAGATCTTCCCTGCCCATTAATAGGCTTCAATACCTTTTGTTAATTTTTTTGCAGCACTGGGCCCTCCAGCTCTGAAAAGTCTATACTCTGAGGTGAGGTTTCACTTTGGAGCTTACTCATTGGAAGTGTTTGTTTGGCCAGACAAGACTATGGAACCCCTTGGCTTTGAAAACCCAGAGGTTGATGTTTCTTTCTCTCTCATAACTATGTATGTATGTAATGGTAAGTTGGCTCTGTCTGTTGATTAATGATGTATGTATTGTTTGTCATCAGATACTTGGAAGCCTTGTCTGTTGGCCTTTATTTCTCTGCTTGTATTTTCTCTGTTTGATTAAAGTGATTGTTAACCCCTCAAAAGTTGCTTTCCTTTAAGAAAAGCAGATCAAAAAATCTGTACAGCAGGCCCTCCTGTGTATGCCGGGGTCCTTGCTGTTACAGTTCCCTTAAACTACTCACAAACAGGCTCCCCTAAACAAAATGACCTTCTCTTTCTTACAGCCAGCTGCAAGCTTGCCTGCATCCTTCAGTTGTGACTGTTCTCATGATAAAATTTTCTCTCAGCTCTACTCCAGCTCTGCGTCTTCTTAGTTCCACTAATTCGTCAAGCTCCTCCCACCACAGGTTCCATGTGACTCAGACTTCCATGTGACCCAGGCAGGTCACATGGGCCTATTAATGAATGAGAAAGATCTTCCCTTTTAAATTACTATTACACAAGACTATTGTGAGGCTCAAATAAAATGATGAGAATAAATCACACTGAAAATCTGCTATTCTAATAAAAAGTAGTACTATTGGTCCTTCAATTATTGAACCTATGGAATTTCTTTTTATTCTCATTTTTCCTCTTTTGGTAGACTATCCCATAGGCCAGAAGCAAATTATCACTCTGTATCATTAGGAAATATGACTACAAGTTTCCATTCCCATCCTGTATTCCATGGGATAAGGCAAAACAGACAAACCATCATAGACAAGAACCACAACTCAAAGAAATAAAAAGGGACTTGAAGCTAGCCATCTGGTATGGAGAAAGGAGCACCTTTCTAATCAAGCCCCTCTCACAACCAAGGACAGCCCTTTATTTCTAGTTGGCAGCTCTTCTTACGTGGGAGGATGATTTATGAGCCTGCAGAATAAACAATGCCCCTACTAATAAATGTACACACACCTGGTGCCACATTCCTAGAGGAACCATTGCTCACTTTGCTTCCTATATTTATTTGTGAGATTTCACAGGTCAAGGAAGCACTTATGATGATTCTGATGAAGAAATGTGATTCATATTCACATGGCAGTGGAGGGCATTTAAAATATAAAATCCATTTAGTACAGATTAGCCTTAGAATATTATTTATGTAATCTGTCCCAATGGCAGAGCCAACATTTTTTCTCTTTCCTTTGGAACAGTGTATCAATCACCTCTGTTCCTGACAAGCTCTTAAGAGGAACACATTTATCAGGGCATATTAGAAGAATCTAAAAATAAAAGCCCAAACAAGTGTTTATACAGAGAATACGGGCTGATTGCAAAAAAACTTGAGAAAAGGCTGTTTTGGCTGCAAGTCATTTCAGGCAACTGGTGAAGTCAAACTTACAGAGATGCATTGGCAATTCCCTGGAATTGAGGAAAGTAATCTACTGGGAAATTTTTAAAAAGGGGGTAATGTGCCCTGATGATGGAGTTTACATGGAGTTTACACAATGCAGTGATTAATGTCAGACCTGTGATGAGCCACGTGAGATGCAGCTGTAGTTTGGTGTTTCTTAGATTTGCAAATGTCACTGAATGCAGGTTACCCGGTGGCGCCAAACAAGCAATAAAAGCCTGGTATGAGGAATGATAATACTTAGTACTTACACTATATTGTGCTATTCATCTTGAAAATGGGAAGTGAACAACATCTCCTAGTTAGAACAGCAATCTAGAAGTTGGTTAGTCCCATGCTTGTTTTCTTCTTGGCAAGTCATTTAACTCCTTCAGTACCCTTGTTTTGCCCTCCTGCAAAATCCAGCTTTAAGTTAGCATGTCTTTGAGTTTCCCCTAATCTACAAAATTAGTCTGAAATTTTTAACCTGTTGCTAAACACCACTCCCTTTCCCATTTATCATTGTGATTACACCTTCAAAAACCTTTCCATTTCTGATTTACTCTGTCACCAGTCTAGTTCAGGTCCTTTCAACTCTTGCGTAGAGAGATGTATAACTATAATAGAGTCACTGAATCACTGAATTCTAGTCACAATAAGAACATCAGTGACCATCTGATCCAATTTATCCTTGAAAAAGAATTATTTATCCCAGAAGATCTCATTGCTTCAGATCCCTGTCTCCTTTTAAACCCTCCTGCACAGTGTTGTCAAATGAAGTCTTCCTAAAACATCTTCATTACATCATTCTCTTGCTTCCATGAGTCCCCATCTATTAAGAATAAAATCCAAACTCTTTTGTCTGACATTCAAGACCACTCCACAAATTAATCTTTGTCCTATCCAGCCTTAACTCCTGCTGTTTCCTAAATAAATCCTTATGCTTTATCCAAAGAGGTCTACTCATTGCCAACTGTACCTACCTTAACCTTTCTTGAATCTGCATGTACTTTCATAATTCAGGGTATTAAAAACATTCATATTATTGAAATCTTGAAAGTTACTTCCAAAAACTTGGGTGGCACAGGTTAGAAAGATCATTGTTAATATGGTGTGTGTCCAGAGGAGGTCACCCAAATTAATGAAGGATCGAAATGCATTTTATATGTGACATATGAGGATTGGCTTAAGAACTTGGATATGTTTACTATGGAGAACATATGATTTAGGGGATCATGATAGATGTCTTCAAGTATTTGAAAGGCTGTCATGTGCAAGAGGAATTAGTCTTACTTAGATTGGCCATAGAGGGGAGAACTAAGAGCAACATGTAGCAATTATAAAGGTAAATTTAGGTTGAATGTCAAGAAAAAAATTTTGAACTAATATATTTGGGCTTCCTTGAGATGTGACAAGTTCCCTGTTACCAGAGTTCTTAAATCAGAGACTGGATAGCCATTTGCTAGGTTGTTGTGTGGAGGAGCCTTTTTAAAATTATAGGTCAGACTACATGGTGGCTGAGGTTCCTTCCAACTCTAAAGTTTTGTAATTTTGTGAAAGAATATGACTTTATTTCCCATACTAGTGAAATGAAGTGTTTTACACAAGTCTGTTAACCAAGATTAAATCTCTGTACCTTGGCTGTACTCCAGTTCCCACCTCCCTTTCTGCCTCTTCAACCTTAGCATTCATGGAAATCCGGTTACTATTTCATTATCTTCTTTATGATTTACAATAAGTTTTTCTGTGGGGAAGGCATTCAGATTTGAATATCTTCCTTAATAAAAGCTGTTCTCATTCTACAATCATCATGGAGCATCTCTGAACAAGTTATCGATATCTTTAAAGTCGGCATTTTCACAAGGATGCCACCCACAACATCATTGGGTGAAATTTGTCTGGATGCAGATGATAAGCTTCTAAGATGGTTTTGATCAGTGAAGAGCAAAGATCAGCCTTGCTTCATTTTAGGCAAGAGGAGACAAGAGCATTCACAGGGAAACAGAACTTACTGGTTTGGTGGAAAGAAATACTGCAGTGACGGAGGCTATTATGGTTGATGGAATGGATCTGCTGTAAAGCTCTTTAGGGATTTGACTGACTTTTTTTTTGCAAGTGTCACGTGATGTTCTGCTCAGGTTTCTCTGCTTATCTGTGTATTTGGGTGGTGGGGGAAGGAGAAAAAAATGATTCAACTCAAGTTGTTTTTTGATGTTTGTTTGTTTTTTTAACTCACAAGTAAAACAAAAGGTTGGGGCAAAAATAAGAACAAAATCCCTTGGTAGGCTGAGGGACAGGGAGGGAAGAGAAGTCTAAAATATGTACATATTGTGTACGTGTGTGTATGTGTGTGTGTGTGTGTGTATCACCACCACAACTCTTTGACCTCCTTCCTTCCCCTTATGACACTTCTTCTCCAGGAACCTTCTGAGGTTAATATAATAAACCTGAAAATCAGCATCAAGTTACTAAGAAGAGAGTTAACATTGTCCTCACTGATCAGATGCCTAATGCAGGTTGTACAATACCAGGCAGTTTGTCGACTTGCAACAGATGTTGCAAAAAGCAGACCAGATTTGTTGTCCCCTTGCCTGGAAGCTATTACTATTTTCTCTTCTGATGTTTTCTTGCAGTACACAGTGTCTGTCTGAATAATAGATATATTAAAGTGGGTTATTTTTTTTCCAGACTAATTCCCAAGCACTGTTCTCTGATTAAATCCCAAAATGACTGTTTCACTGGCTTCTCAAAAACAGGAGGAACAGGATTTGTTCAAAGCAGCAGCAGACAGTTTGAGATTAGGCATTTGCCAGACTTTTTTTTTTTTTTTTTTTTTTTTAAGAACAACTAAGCAGCATTTGATTTTAGCCCAGGCTGGTCAGCTAGAACCAGAATGGGGAGGGAGGCACACAATCATGTTTGTTTGTTGCTTAAGACACTGGCATTGGGCTAAGTTTATCTTGGAAAGGCAGCTCTCCTGTATGGAATATACTATGGTGAGAAAAACAGCTGTTTGGTTTGAAGGCACCTCGTTGTCTGAGCACTAGTGCTCCTCCTTTCTTGACTGGTTGACTACTCTCTTTTTTTTTTCCTATCCTCTAGTAAATACAAAGTTCTAAAGTATTGAAGACAGAGAATCCACGACTTTCCTCTACAGCTTTTCCTTCGTTTATTGGCAAGCTACATTAGAGTGATTGCAAGCTGCCCTTTATAAGAAATCAGACCATCATATCTGAACCACTCCATCCTCATTTTGAGTCGAAAACATCATTTACTTATAAAGTTCCAATTCTATGTCAGATGCTGTACTAGGTACTGTGAATACAAAGACAAAAAATGAAAATGTCACTTTGCCCAAGGAACTTACATTCTGCCAGGTAAAATAAATGTGTTTATAGGTAAGTAAATGCCAGTACATACAAAGTAACACAGTGTAATCCTAATAGGGACAGAGCATTAGCAATTAGGGAAATCTGGAAAGATCTGGTAGAAAAGAGAACATTTGAGCTGTGTGAAATGAGGCTTAGAGTCTCTGAAGAGAAGAAGATGATTGCTCACATTTTATAGATATGTCAGATCATATTTGGCTATATCTGTCACCAACTTAAATATTTTAGTAAAGAAGAACTTTTGTCCCTACCTGCATAATAATGACAAACAATATTCTGAAGGGCAAATGAATTTTTATGTCAGGAGCATCACTACAGACTTAAAAGGATTTTATAATGGTGAGTGGGATAGGTTTAGTGAAGACTTCTCAGATTGTAATTGTTCCCCCAGGGGTGAGGTAAGGTCTAAAGGCTCAAGGTTACAGTATTTTTAGAATAGAATAGTTCCATATAAGGATGTAAAACTGTATAGTGTATTAGGGTCTCAATGATTGGACAAAACTCACATAATTCCTCAATGTCTTCATTTCAAAAAGGATTGGTTAGATTTCATGTCTGGAATGTAAGACCATATTCTCAGCTAATGAGGATAATGGTCAGTGCGGGGGAAGGGACTTGCGTTAGGGTCTATATATATCACTGCCTTTTCTTTGTCTTCGGCTTTCCTACCCCTACAGGTGAGCCCCGCTTCTCGAGAATCGAATACATCTCTTTTCTGTCATCACTTTGAGAGGCCTCTGAGTAATTGATTTATGTAGGGACCTGAGCCATCCCACACAGAGGGAACATGAGCCTTATGCTCTATAGGACTGAAGAAGCTTTCAGTTTTGTCCTTCACTTAGTCTTCTGATGCTTTCTTTAAAGTTTCTCTGAACTTTAGGGAAAATTAGCAAGGTCTGAACCTAGTAGGGATTATCTTGTGATGGCGTTAGGGGTGAGTAAAGAAAATGACAAGAGCCAAGTGGAAGAAAATGGAAAGATACTAGAATGTGTTTCCTCAGACCTAGGAAGTAGGGAGTTAGTTACTATCATGAATTCTGTTTTTATAGTGTTGCCTCTGATTTGTCAGAATTATCAGTTTGAGCTATTAGCCAATCAGGGTATGAGGAGCAGCATGAAAAAGCAGAAAGAAAATAAGATTAGGAATCATAAAATTAAAATTTTCTTTTCAGTTCTACTTTGGCATGCTCTCACCTTAGTGAGAACTTAGTTAGGTGGTTAATCTTTTCTGAGTTCCAGTTTCCTCACCTAGAAAATACAGAGTTCAGATTAAATCACATCTGCTTTCTTTCTAACTCTAAGATTCTGGAGGGTATGAGAGCCTAGTCCAGAGATGACAAAAACACATAGCTTATCTCTGTATCTGAATTTTAAAAATTTAAAATAACTTCAACATCAAAATTACTTTTGAATCATCCAGTGTGCAACTACAATTTGCATTTTCAAAAATTCACCAAGGAAGATGAGTGTTCAGGTAAGTCTTGAACAGAATGATAGCAGTGCATTGGAAAGGAGGGTACTGTAAGAGAGTACTGTAAGAATTTGCCTTAAAAAAAAGAGTAATTATATCTGCAGCCCTTTTTTCTGCCAATTAAGTTCCATTCCGGCAACCAATTCCTTAAATGTTTATTACCCCTCTGGGTAAGGGGCACTGGAATAAATGTTAGAAGAGATGCAAAGTTGTGATAAAACATGTTGACTTTCTTACTTGAAGCTTACATTAGAGAAGCAAGACAGAACAAATATACCAATAGATATAATGTGTTATATATAAGAGAGGCAAAATTTGTTAGGGAAGGACTGATGAGAAAGTCATTAAGGAATGACAGCATTGATGAAGGCTTCTGTGAGGAAAGGTTACTTGAGTTGACTTGTAAAGGAAGAGTTAAAATTCTTTAGGGCTGCTAGGCAGTACAGTGGATAGAGTGTGGGGCCTAGAGTCAGGAAGACTCATCTTTCTAATTTCAAATCTAGCCTCACACTAGCTGTGTGACCTTTGGTAAGTCCCTTAACCCTGCCTTAGTATCCTCATCTATACAATGAACTGGAGAAGCAAATGGCAAATCCCTCCAGTATCTTTGCCAAAAAAAACCCAAATGAGGTCATGAAGAGTTACACACAACTGGAAAAAATGACTGAACAATAAGGATTCTTCAGGGTGTAGGGGAGAGATGGAAGAAGGGAATAGAAGGATGTTGTTCTAGGTATATCGAATTATATGAGCAAAGGCAAAAAAAGGAATATGTAGTGTATATGTAGGAGAGAGTAATTAGTTCAATTAATTATTTATTTTTAATTAATTTATTTAACTTTTAACATTCATTTTCACAAAATTTTGGGTTACTAATTTTCTCCCCTTTTATACCCTCCGCCCCCAAACACCAAGCATTCTAATTGCCCCTGTGACCAATCTGCTCTCTCTTCTATCATCCCTCTCTGCCCTTGTCTCCGTCTTCTCTTTTGTCCTGTAGGGCCAGATAGCTTTCTATACCCCTTTACCTATATTTCTTGTTTCCTAGTGGCAAGAACATTACTCGACAGTTGATCCTAACACTTTGAGTTCCAACTTCTTTACCTTCCTCCCTCTCCACCCCTTCCCTTTGGAAGGCAAGCAATTCAATATAGGCCAAATCTGTGTAGTTTTGCAAATGACTTCCATAATAGTTGTGTTGTATAAGACTAACTATATTTCCCTCCATCCTATCCTGTCCCCCATTACTTCTATTCTCTTTTGATCCTATCCCTCCCCATGAGTGTCGACCTCAAATTGCACCCTCCTCCCCATGCCCTTCCTTCTATCATCCCCCCCACACTGCTTATCCCCTTATCCCCCACTTTCCTGTATTGTAAGATAGGTTTTCATACCAAAATGAGTGTGCATTTTATTCTTTCCTTTAGTGGAATGTGATGAGAGTAGACTTCATGTTTTTCTCTCACCTCCCCTCTTTATCCCTCCACTAATGAGTCTTTTGCTTGCCTCTTTTATGAGAGATAATTTGCCGCATTCAATTTCTCCCTTTCTCCTCCCAATATATCTCTCTCACTGCTTGATTTCATTTTTTTTAAGATATGATCCCATCCTCTTCAATTCACTCTGTGCACTCTGTCTCTATGTGTGTGTGCGTGTGTACATGTGTGTGTGTGTAATCCTACCCAGTACCCATATACTGAAAAGTTTCAAGAGTTACAAATATTGTCTTTCCATGTAGGAATGTAAACAGTTCAACTTTAGTAAGTCCCTTATGACTTCTCTTTGCTGTTCACCTTTTCATGCTTCTCTTCATTCTTGTGTTTGAAAGTCAAATTTTCTTTTCAGCTCTGGTCTTTTCTTCAAGAATGCTTGAAAATCCTCTATTTCATTGAAAGACCAATTTTTCCCCTGAAGTATTATACTCAGTTTTGCTGGGTAGGTGATTCTTGGTTTTAGTCCTACTTCCTTTGACTTCTGGAATATCCTATTCCATTCCCTTCAATCCCTTAATGTAGAGGCTGCTAGATCTTGTGTTATCCTGATTGTATTTCCACAATACTTGAATTGTTTCTTTCTAGCTGCTTGCAATATTTTCTCCTTGACCTGGGAACTCTGGAATTTGGCCACAATGTTCCTAGGAGTTTCTCTTTTTGGATCTCTTTCAGGCGGTGTTCTGTGGATTCCTTGAATATTTATTTTGCCCTCTGGTTCTAGAATCTCAGGGCAGTTTTCCTTGATAATTTCATGAAAGATGATGTCTAGGCTCTTTTTTTGACCATGGCTTTCAGGTAGGCCCATAATTTTTAAATTGTCTCTCCTGGATCTATTTTCCAGGTCAGTTGTTTTTCCAATGAGATATTTTACATTATCTTCCATTTTTCCATGCTTTTGATTTTGTACTGTGATATCTTCCTTTCTCACAAAGTCATTAGCCTCCATCTGTTCCATTCTAATTTTGAAAGAACTATTTTCTTCAGTGAGCTTTTGAATCTCCTTTTCCATCTGGCTAATTCTGCTTTTGAAAGCATTCTTCTCCTCATTGGCTTCTTGAACCTCTTTTGCCAATTGAGTTAGCCTATTTTTCAAGGTGTTATTTTCTTCAACATTTTTTTGGGTCTCCTTTAGCAGGGAGCTGATCTGCTTTTCATGCTTTGACTTCAAGTCTCTCATTTCTCTTCCCAGCTTTTCCTCCACCTCTCTAACTTGATTTTCAAAATTATTTTTGAGCTCTTCCATGGCCTGAGCCCATTGGGTAGGCTGGGACACAGAAGCCGTGCCTTCTGTGTCTTTGACTGATGGTAAGCATTGTTCTTCCTCATCAGAAAGGCAGGGAGGAAATGCCTGTTCACCTAGAAAGTAACCTTCTATAGTCTTATTTCTTTTCCCTTTTCTGGGCATTTTCCCAGCCAGTGACTTGACCTCTGAATATTCTCCTCACACCCACCTCACCTCCTGATCCTCCCAGCCAGCGTTTGGGGTCTGAGATTCAAATGCTGCTTCCAGCCTCAGGGCTTTTGGCAGGGGCAGGGCTGCTATTCAGTGTGAGATTAAGTTCAGGTGCTCAGGTAGGGGCAGGGCCACCTCACAGGCTCAGTTCCCTCAGGGGGTTTATGCACAGACCTTCAACAATGGATCCAGTTTCCTGCCTGCTTGGGGAGTCCCGGTCTGCCGCTGCCCCTCAGATTCTGTCTCCTGAGGGAGCCTGAGTTATGGGGGCACCCCACTCCCCTCTCGACCCACCAAAGAGACTGTCTCACCGACCCCCTTCACCTGTGGGTGGAGGGACTTGTGTGGCCGCTGGAGCTCCCATCCCTGAAGCCTGCTTGGGTCTGTTCCTCTTGGTGCTGTGGCTGCAGCAGGTCTGGGCTGGGCTGGGCTCTGCGTCTGCAGCGCAATGGACCTTTTGCAAGAGGTTTGCAGGTCCCTCTGGAACAGAAATCTCCTTCTCTCCACTGTTCTGTGGCCTCACTGCTCCAGAATTCGCCGTGAGTTACTTTATACCGATGTTGTATGGGTTGTGGGTTCGGAGCTATGTGTATTTGCGTCTTTCTACTCCGCCATCTTGGCTCCACCCCCCAGTTCAATTAATTATAGTGAAGACTGTCCCCCACATGCAGCAGGGGGGCCAGCATCTTTGTGTGGCTTCAAGGGAGGCAGAATAGCTATCTCCACCTATAAGACTGGGGCCAGAAGCTTGGCCTCTCTTCTTTCCTCGGAAAGGGGGTATCAGGTTAGAATTAAATCTTTCTGCTTCTTTAAATAATATTAGTCTAGAGGGTCTGGTTTTAAGTTTCAAGCTAAATTTCCAATCACATTTTTTGTAGCTGAGAAAGCAGGACCCAAGCTTTATATCCAAGACTTGATCCCTAACCCAACAAATACCAGTTCCACAATGAATATACATAGTGAATATGAAAGAAACCTATTTATCAAACTCAATAGTAAAACAGAAATCATAAAGTGTACATACAAAAATATGTACCAGACAGTACAGAGTGAAGTGAGGGATTCAGCTCAAATGAGAGAGACAGAGAGAGACAGACACAGAGAGTCACTTGCACATTTCACCCAAGGGGAAACTCCCCAGTCTCTAGTGTAGAAATCTGAGGCTAAAGACATGCTAGAGATTGCTATCTATTTTCATTTTGGCTTCTTCCAAGGGTCTTATTCTCCCTTAAGCAACCTGAAGTAGGGTTTGGAATCATCCACCTTCTCTCTTTAAACTGGAAACTAGAAGTACCTGAAAAATAACTACTGAGCTTTAAGAGACTTAAAAAGACTGAAGAAAGTCTAGAGGCTGAAGATATTGCAGTAAATGAAATATCACTTCACTTTCTACACTCATCTCTCCTGTTCTCACCATCTCAGTCATTATTCTCAGACAGGGTATTGATCTCCACCAATGAGGAGAGAGTCCCCTATCAATAGACTTTAGGACTAAAGTTGCGTAAGATTTATTTCCATAATGAAATTATATGACCTAAAACTGAAAGGAATTTCAGATGCCAGTCAGTCCACTCCCTCAGTTTTACAGATGAGGAAGACAAGAACCAAGAGTTGTTGGTCTTTTATCTATATTCTTTAAGGAAAAAAAATAAAAACCATCATATTTTGAACTAGAAGGGTCTTCCAGATCACTTAAATTAGTCCTCTTGTTTTACACATGAGGTACCTGAGGGTCAGAGAGGGAAAGTAAACTACTATGCCTGGGTCACACTACTAGGCAGTGGCCAGTTTGGGACTAAAATGTAATTTTCTTCTAATTTGACCTCTCTTCTGATGCTCATTGGTACTGTGCCAAACACAAAGAATTTGTGTCAGTTTTTTTTAAATACAAAATCTTGACTTTACCCAGAGATTTCTAATGCTGCAATAAACCGAAGGGTGAAATGAATGTATTGGTAAATACATATGTAAAATGTATGGGTAAAATGCTATTAGTATACTCCATGTTACTATTCATCTGCCATGGAACAATATAAATGAAAATGGTATAGCTACCAAACAGATCATATATAAAAATCTTTTGACATAAATCATATATCTTTCACACCAAAACATTCACTAATGTCTCAAGTTTGTGGTTATAATGTTTAAACCAGCAAGCCTTAGAGTCATATACTGTATATGCAGCGGGTATGGGGAATGTTTGCAGCCTGTTCATGCATGAAACACCTGGTGATTTAGAGTTTATTTGGAAAAAGTATCCATTTACAGTTTGAAATTATTCTCATTATTGCTTGTGACTATTTTTCTGATGATAGGGACATTTTTGTGCCCATCATTTTGTCCTGGGATAGGCTTGAGCCATGAAATGATAAAGAGAGGCTACCATTCAAGATCAGCTCACTTAGACTACTACAGGAAGATTCTCTGATCTAGAATACCATTCTTAAAATGCAAAATTTACATTATGTTCTCATTCCTTACAATACAATACTGAAAATCATGCTGAAAAGTCTACAGGCAGTGATAGTAAACTATAAATCTACTTCATGCCATGAGAGTCTTATTAAGGCGAATGTGGAAAATAGAAGGAACATGAGTGTAAGTAAAAGATACTATTTCAGTACAGTACTGGAAGGGCAATGTTTTTATATTGAAAAGAGTACTGTTTTAGAATCAGAGGACCTGCATTCAAATCCTCTCTCTGTAACATACTCATTGTGTGACCTTGGGAAGGGAAGAACCTTGTTGGATTTCAATTTCCTCATAAGCAAAATGAGTGAATTGAATTATATAACTTCTTTCAAAAAAAATTTATTTTTAACATACTTTTTAAAAAAATGGAGTTCAAATTCTCTTCCTTCCTCCAGCCCCTCACCCACCCACTGAGAAAGAAATCAATATGATGTCAATTATAAATGTGAAGTCATGCAAAACACATTTCCATATTAGCCATGTTGTCAAGAATAAAAAGCTAGAGAAAATGAAAATAAGTAGACTTCGCATGCAGAGTTCATCAGTTCTTACTCTGGAGGTGAACATCATTTTTTTTATCGTGTATTCTATTGAATTATCTTGGATTATTGTCTTGATCCAAATGGTTAAGTTTTTCAAAGTTGATCATCATTTGTTGTGTAATTGTTTCAGTTGTGTCCAATTCTTCATGACCGCATTTGGGGTTTTCTTGGCAAAGACACTGGAAGTACTTGCCATTTCCTTTTCTAGCTCATTTTACAGATGAGGAAACTGAGGCAAACAGGGTCAAATAACTTCTTCAGCATCACCCAGCTAGTAAGTGTCTGAGGTCATATTTGAACTCAGGAAGATGAGTCTTCCTGACACCAGGTCCATCACTGTATTCACAGTACCATCTAATTGCTCAGCATTACAATATTGCTATTACTGTGTACAAAATTCTCTTGGTTCTGCTCACATCATTTTGTCTCAGTTCAGATAAGTCTTCCTAGGTTTTTCTAAAATGGAAATTATCATTTCTTTTTAAAATTTTTTTTCAATTACATGTAAAAACAATTTTGAACTTTTTTTTTTTTGATTTGGAGTTCCAAATTCTCTCTCTCCACTCCCTACTCCCTTCATTGAGAAAGGTAGCAATTTGGGATAGGTTATACATGTGCAGTCAAGCAAAATATATTTCCATATTAATCATGTTATGAAAGAAAACCAAAAAAAACAAGAAAAAAAATTTACACAGTTTGTTTCAGTCTTCATTCAGATTTCATTAGTTCTCTCTCAAGAGGCATATAGCATATTTCATGCTAAGTCCTTCAGAATTGTGCTAGATCGTTGTATTACTGAGGATAGTTAAGTCAGTCACAGTAGATACAGTATTGCTTTTACTACGTGCAAGGTTCTCCTCATTCTTCTCACTCCATTTAGTTCATATAAATCTTCCTAGGTTTTCATGGAACCATTCCCTTGTCATTTCTTATAACACAATGGAATTCCATCATAAGCATAAACCACAACTTATCCAGCCATTCCCTAATTGATAGGCACTTCCTCAGTTTCCAAATCTTTGCCACCACTAAAGAGATACTATAAATATTTTTGTATGTGTGTATGAACATATATACGTACAGAGAGACAGATGCATAGATATTTAGAGAGATCTGTGTATATATACACACATATGTATGTACTTACACACATATATATGTATATATACATATATATGCATGTATGCATACATGTATATATAAATATATATCCTTTTCCTTTTTCTCTCTCTTTCTTTGGAATAAAGACCTAGTAGTGGAATTACTGGGCGAAGGCTATTGAAGAGTTTTATAGCCCTTAAGGCATCATTCCAAATTGTTGTACAGAATGATTGAACCAGTTCACAACTCCACCCAGAGTGCTTTAGTATCCCAATTTTCCCATATCCTTTATAGCATTTGTCACTGTCCTTTTTTTCATATTAATCAATCTGATTGGTATGAAGTGATACCTCAAAGTTATCTTAATTTGCATTTCTCTAATCAATAGTGATTTAGAACATTTGTTTCATAGGACTATAGATGACTTTGATATTTTATCTGAAAATTGTCTGGGTTGGATTTTTTTTGACCATTTATCAATTGGGGATTTACTTGAATTCTCATAAATTTGACTCAGTTTTTTATATATTTGAGAAATGAGTCTTTTATCAGAAAAAATGTTTTGCTGTAATTCCTTTTTCACTGTTATGATTAGTGTTTATTTCCTTCCATTCCGTTTTCTCCCTCCTTATGCTTTTATCTCTCCTTTCAACCTGGCCCTCCTCACCAGTGTTTTGTTTCTGACCACTGCTTACCAGTTTTTCTACTAACCCTCCCTTCTTTCTCTTATCTTCTTCACTTCTTAATTCCTTGTAGAAAAAAATAGATTTCTACCATATTTGAGCCAACTATAGTGAGAGGAAGGTTCAAGCATTATCTAATGACATCACCTCCAAACCTTTCCTCTACCATATAAACTTGTTCATGACTCTTTTATATGAGATAATTAATGTCATTCTACTTCTCCCTTCCCCTTTTTTCCTTCATATCTCTCTTTCTCATCCTTTAATTTGAGTTTTTTAAGATATCATCATATCATAGTCAACACATGCCTATGCCTTCTGTGTATGCATACTCCCTGTAACTGCCCTAATAATGAAGAAGTTCTTAGGAGGTACAAGTATCATTTTACCATGTAGGTATGTAAACAACTTAGTCTTACTGGATCTCTTTTGATTTCTCTTTCCTGTTTACCTTTTTATGCTTCTTTGATATTTGAAAGTCAAGTTTTCTATTCAGCTCTGGTGTTTTCATCAGGAAAACTTGAAAGTCCTCTATTTCATGAAATATCCATTTTTTTTTCCCTCTGGAGAATTATAGTAAGTTTTGTTGCATAGGTGATTCTTGGTTATAATTATGACTTCTTTGCCCTCCAGAATATCATATCCCAAATAGAAACTGGTAAATCCTGTGGAATACTGAGTGGGGCTTTATGATATTTGGTTAGTTTCTTTCAAGCTGTGTCAGAATTTGTTCCCTGACCTGGGAGCTGTAGAATTTGGCTGTAATATTCCTGAGAGTTTTCATTTCACGGTCTCTTTCAGAAGGTGATTAGTGAATTCTTTACATTTCTGTTTTACCTTCTGGTTCTGATATCAGAGAAGTGGAATTTTGTGCCTCTTTTACTGTTTAGCCTATTTTGCTGTTTATTTTTTTTTTAAGTATTATGCTCTTCAGTACTTTTTGTGCCTCTTTTGTCAAGCTGTTGACTCTTTTTTCTTTATTTTTCTGTTTTTCTGGTGTCACTGTCATTAATTTTCCCATTTTTTTTCTCTTATCTGATTCTTAAAATCCTTTTTGAATTATTCTTCTTTTGGGGAGGAAAGGGGTTAAGGTCAATTCACATTTTTCTTTTACGTTTTGCATGTAGTTATTTTGATTCTGTTGTCTTTTTCTAAGTTTGCTTTTTTTGACTTTCCCTGTGAGCATTATAATTTTCTAGTCAGATTTATTTTTTTCGTTTGCTCATTTTTCCAGCCTATTTAATCACTTTTAACTTTATTTTAAAGTTGCACTTTGCTCCCAGGGAAGAGGGGGCATTGTATCAAGCTTCAGGTTTTTCAGGCTGCTAGCTCTACAGATCCCTGTAATCTAGTTCTGGGTGTCTGTAAGTTTTCAGTTCTTCCAATGCATGATGATCTAAGGAGAGGTGTGGTCACTGCTCTCCTGTTCTGTCTATGAGTAACCACAATCTATCATTTCCACCCTGGAACTGTGATCAAGATCCCTTTTCCACTGGAGCCCCCTGATCTAGAGTCCTAATGTACCTCTTCACGCTGAAACTATAACCTGGAAACATGTATGATCAATGCAACAGAGTTCTGCACCCATTACCCGCAAAACATCTCCAGATATCTCCTTCTGACTTGCTTTTCAACCCCTACTATATGTGGACTGAGAGCACTAGAATTTGCTGCCTCTGTAAATTCAGTTGCCTCCCCAAGATCTGCTTTTGTCTTGCCAGGGATTGGTCTGCACTATACTGTACTCCATTCTCACCCCAGAGAAATGTATCTTTTTTTGCTCACCTTCTAAGATTTGGGGGGCTATAAAATTGTTTCATCTTGTCGATTCTGCTGATTCAGAATCTTTTTGAGGCATAATTTCAAAGTTGTTTGGAAGGGAATTTGGGAGAGTTCAGCTAATTCCCTACCTTTACTCTCCCATTTCAGCATCCTTCCTTGCTCCACTTTTCATTTCTTTTTTTGGTATAGTTTCATTTTATTTTTTAAATTAATTTACTTTGAACTTAGATACAAAAATTTAAATATACAACAAGAAAACAAAAAGAAATATATTATAAACTTAAATCTTAAAACTGAAATACAAAATAAGAAAAAAAGTATTACTATGTGCACAACAGACTAAGAGAGGATTCAAAATATACAGCAATAAATTTCCACTTCAAGAAAGCCTGAAAAATAAATACTACTCTTTTTTCAGAGATATCCATCTTTTCTTTGCTTCCTTGTAAGTTTTCTTTTGGTCTCTGCTGTGCACTTTTAACTTTATTCTTTTTCTCCCTTCCCTCCTCCCCCAAGAAGAATCAATTAAACACAGATACACACAGAATATATGCATACATATAGATACATTCATATATATACCTATATACATACAAAGATATGTGCATGAATAAACACATATATGCACTTCTATATACTTAATCTATTATCATTTTCATATACAGACATATGTATTCATATGCATCTATACAAAACCATACTATGCTTATGTGTCCTGTTTCTCTGAGTGAAAAACCTCTTCCTTCATAAGTCAGAGTCTTTCCATATTTTTCTAAGTTGACCTACTCATCATTGCCTACACCACAGCAATATTCCATCCCTACACTATCTAGTTTTGTTTTTAAATAGTCTACAACAATATTTATTAATATGAATGACATATAGGTAGTTTCCCTATTTTTCTCTTAAGATTAAATCTATTTTAGCTTGAACTTTATCTAAGATCATGATTACTATCCCTGCTTTTCTTTCATGTTAAATTTTACTCCTGATCTTTATTTTACATTTGTGAATATCTGCTATTCCCTATACCTCCTAACTCTTCTACATTACATATATCTGCTACCTTGCCCTTGTATTGTTTGACCTACCCCCCTCCAAGGAGCCCTCCCTTATCCTCTCATTCCCATTAATCTAAATACCCTTCTGTTACACTCCCTTATTCTAATCTCTCAACCTCCCCGCTAGAAATCCCTCCTTTATCCTCTCCCCTCTCCCTATTCCATTAACATTTTATATTTTTTCTGAGTTTAGAAGAATTTTTTCAAAGTTTTCATTTCTTATAGCATGATATTTATTCCACCAAAATTACATACCACAACTACTTCAGTCATTCTGAGTTTACACAGTTTTATATTTCTTTGGGCATAGTTCCAATTTGTTCTCTAGAATGGCTGGACCAGTTCATAACTCCACCAACAATTCAATAGTGTTCCTATTTTCTACATACTCTTCAAAATTTATAAGTTTCATTTTGTATCATCTTAGCCACTCTACTAAGTATGAGGTTGTACCACAGCATTGTTTTAATTTGTATTTCTCAAATCAATAGGAATTTAGAGCATTTTTTATGTGACCTTTGAAAACTTTGATGTCTTCTGAAAACTGACTGTTCAAATCCTTTGACCATTTATCAATTGAAGAATGGATCTTATCTTTCTAAATTCAGTGCAGTTCTCTGTCTGTCTGAGGAATGAGGCTTTTATCAGAGAAACTTGTAAAATGTTTTCCTAGTTTCCTGCTTTGTTTCTCATTTTACCTTCATTTGGTTTTGTTTGTCCAAGACCTTTTTACTAAGTTCATGTAATCAAAAATTATTCGTTGTACTTCTTCTGATCCTCTCTCTTTTTCTTTGCTATAAACTTTTCCTTTATCCATAGATGTGACAGGTAATATCTTCCATATCCCCCTAATTTGTTATATATCAGTCTTTATATCTAAATCATGTAACCATCTTGACGTTGTCTTGGTATACGTTGAAAGATTCTGGTCTATGCCTAGTTTCTGAGAAACTGCTTTCCAGTTCTCCCAGCAGTTTTTGTCAATGATGTGTTCTTATCCCCAAAACAAGAATCTTTAGGTTTATCCAACACTAGATTATGGTGTTACTGTATTAACTCTTTGCATTATACTTTGAAATCTGATTGCACTATGGCACCTTCCTTCACATTAGTTTTTTTTTTTCATTGATCCATTTGATACTCTTGACTTTTTGTTTTTCCAGATGAATTTTGTTATTCTTTTCTCTAAGTCTATTGACTAGGTGATTTGTAAGATCCCTTCTAGTTAAAAATTTATCAACAAGCATAGTGTAATAAAAAGAGAACTAGATTGGTTCTCATCCTGACATTCTTAGCCAGTGAACTTATTTTTAAAATATATATGTATTTTCATAATTTTATGTCAATATAATTATTTTCCTTTATAATCACTTTTATTTTATGTATTTACAAACAATATTCTCTGAAGGAGTCTAAGGCCTTCACCAGACTGCAAAAGGATCCATGACCCAAAAAGTTAAGAAAGTCTAAATTAGAAGATTTTTAATTATACATCCCTGGAGTACTCCTAGCATTTTGTTACATAGAACTGTTCATATTCCCAGTGGTTTCTTTTTTTGGTGATTATCACTGGAGTGGTCTGTACTGTATTTGGATAAGTGAATACAAATGATAGTGATTATTTTTTTTCTTTTTCCCTAGTGTCCACAGCTTTACTCTTCAATTTCTTTTCCACTATACATAGAAAATTCCAAGTCTATAAGTTCTATGAAGGTATTACAGAAGCAGGACTATGCTTTTTAGAATGCAAGCTCCTTGGAGGCAGGGGATTTTTGCATTCATATTAATATGCACATAGCCTAACAATGTTCTTTCTATGTAGTAGATAACTAATACGTATTCATTGAATGTTAAATTTTGTTATCCCCACAAAATTATGGAAGTTTAGAGTTGAAAGGGGTTTCTAGTCCAAATTCTTCTTTTCTATGACTCCCTATCCTAACAGAATAAAATCTCTACTTGGAAATTTCCAGTGAGAGGAAAATCCACTCAACCTTGAAGCAGTCCATTTTATTTCTGGAGAGTTCTAATTTTTAGTATGTGTTTTTTCTCCATAAACCAACCTCTCTGCAACTTCTTAGTGTTTCTATTTGTGTCCTCTGAGCCAAGAAGAACAAGAAAAATAGTTTCACATGAAATTGTTTTAAATAATTAAAGTAAGCAAGTACATTTCCCCTGAGTTTTATTTTTTAAAGTTCACCATCCTCAATTCTTTCAATCATAAGGCAGGTTTTTGAGACCTTTTACAAGACTATTTACTTTCCCCTGGATCCTCTCCAGTTTATTAATATGCTTTCTAGAATTTGGCACCCAGGATGAAACACATTCTTTCAGATGTGCTATGACCAAGTCCCCATATCATCCCATACTATCAGCCCCATGGTCCTGAACAATCTGCATACCTGAATATAGCTAGACATTTTATTAATTTTTTGTTGTTTGCTTGTTTTGCTTTACCATACTGTTGACTCATATTAATCTTGGAGTCCCATAAAATCCCGCATCTTTTCCAGAGAAACTGCCATCTAGCTGTATTTCTTCTTTCTACTTATGACTTCTTTTTCTGACTCTAAGAGCAGGATTTTGAATTTATCTTTAATAAATGTTATCATAGATTTCTTCTGACTTACTAGGTTACCAAGCTATTTTTTTCTGCTCTAAACTCTTACCCTCATGTTTGAGTCAACTGCAAATGTGACAAAAGTCCTTTCTACTTATGGCTTCATTGAAGACATTGGTTAATAACTTAGGAATAAGGGAAATTTGATAAGACACTTCACTAGAAGCTGCTTTCCAAGGTGACATCAACAAATTAATGGTAACTTGTTGAGTCTGGTCACCCAAGCCATTCTAAATCTGCCTAGTTGTTCTATCATGTGGCTACAGTAACGTTATTATCATAATGTGCATAAGGATAGGAGAGACTTTGCTGAATGTTTTGATGGCATCTAGGTCCCCTATGACCACAACATTCAACTCATCAATTAGTCTAGTTACCCTGTCAAAAGAGAATGAATAAACCCATTGTGATATGAAAGTACTTGATGAAAGCATGCAAAACTAAAAATAAATCTCCCATTTATTTAATTTTTTAGATTTTATTCTGAAAAAGAAGTCAATCTCACTGGCCTATAATTTATTGACTGCAATACCCCTGCCCTTCTATATCTTTCTTCTTCTTGAAAATTATGATGACATTTAATGTTCTTCAGATCTATAGCAATCTATCCCATTTTTCTTCAAGTGTTCCTAATATTTTCCTCATAGCCATGATTTTGCTCATGCCCTTCCTTTAACTGGAAATTCCATTCCTCCTAGAATTATATGTCCAATTGCTACTCAGTATTCAATATTTCCATGAAGTTTTACCTCTTCCACAAATCTTCCCCTGATCTCTGTAGCCAGGTATAATTTGTTCTTCTCCTACATTTCTACAACTCTTGGTCTACATTACTTTCATTGTCTTTTCACATTTTACCTTGGATAATGTATCCCTCTCTCTCTCTCTCTCTCTCTCTCTCTCTCTCTCTCTCTCTCTCTCTCTCTCTCTCTCTCTCTCTCTCTCACTGTTATAACTGAAGTCTTTTATGGTACAATCTTCTTGTTCTTTATATCCTCCAAAGTGCCTAGCATGAGGCCATGCACATGGTAGTCACTGCAGTGACTAGTATTTATTAAATGAATGTGTGAATGAATGAGTTATCTAATGCAGCTCACCTCCAGTAACCTTTCATTTCAGATAACTACAGCAATAAAGATCATGGATACTATTATAGCTCATTATACACTAATAACTATGCAAATATTCCTTCACCCAAATAATAAAAACCTATGAAGATTTAAAATGGCACCATTATAATGTAAAAATATGCAAGAATGAATATCATTTAACTTCAAGGTGTTGAAGCAGTATTTTCTATCACTTAAATATCCAATATGGGACCACTGGAGGTATAACCCAGAAGAGATAATTATTTCTACATCAGCAATAAAATAAAAGGTACAGGATTATATTGCTATGATCTAGAGAGAAAAGTGGGAAATGGCATTGGAATAAGGAGTATATGTGTGGTTAGTAAAGAAAAGAAGACAACAGGAAAAGGGATAAGAGGCATATAATGTACTTTGAACTCTGTTATTTCGGTTTCTTGAAAAGTCTTAACCCAGTGACTCATTATGGCATATATTGGATTCTTGAAGTCTATGTCAGTAGGGAATGTTGTCTTAAAGTTTCTGCTATGGAACACAGGATTCATACATAATATTGATGACCTACTGACCTTTATTTGAGAATAAAAGTAATTAAGCACAGAGAGGTTCCTGACCACTAGTTTCCACTACTACACAATGAATTATTTGGCTATGGATACTGATAAAACAAGTAAAAGAAAAAAAATGATCCTCTGTGAGGTTCCATTCTGCTAAGCAATAATGGTAGAAGAGTGGAAGAAAAGGTGCCATAAATCATCCAGTGATCTATAAACAATAACATGATGATAAGTATTTTAAATGTAAGATTTTTGTCCAATGATCAGTGAGTCAAAATAATACTGGAGGAGATGAACTACAGCCAAATTAACATTCCTGTGATAAATAAAACCCAGATACCAGATCAAGATAGCAGTGTGATGGAAGGATGCCTTACAGGATCTCCTTGAAAAGCAAACAGAAACAATTGGTCTAGCTGGTTTTATCATGCCTGAAAAGGAAATGAAATTTGTCATTACATAGTCCATTTGGTCATCTGGACATTTTGTCTCTTAATGAGCATAAGCAAAAAGGACTATCCTGAAGAAAATAAGAATGTATTCAATATTTAAAAGATAAATGCAAAGCGTTTTGTTTTATTGTGTGTGTGTGTACGCATGTGCGTGTGTGTGCATGTGCATGTGTGTGTGCATGTGTGTGCATGTGTGTGTGTGCGTGTGCGTGCGTGTGCATCTGCATGTGTGTGTGCGTGTGTGTACGTGTGCATGTGTGTGTGTGTGTGTGTGTGTGTGTGTGTGTGTGTGTAGTGGTAGGAGGTCACCAGTATCGAGGGGGAGATTAAGAAATTCTTCAAAGAGGTGTCAGTTGATCAGGGTTTTGAAAGGAATGAGGAACATCAAGAGACAGAAGTGAAGAAGGAATGAATTCTAAGCCTGGAGGATAGAGAGTGCCAAGATACAGAAAGAGAAGATGGCATAATTTATGAAAGGAACAGCTGGATGAAAAACCAGCAGCTTAACAAGCTATAGAAACATTATGATTACTGTTATTATTTATATAATTACTAGCCTTTATATAGTGCTTTAAACTTTGTACAGCACTTCACAAATATCACCTCATTTTATCTTAACCACAACCCTGGTAAGTAGGTGCTATCATTATTCCCATTTTAAGATGGAATCATATCTATATTGAAATTGCACAATTAGTGAAAGCAAAGACAAAGAGGCTGTCATTAAATAGAAGACCAACTTATATTTTTGCCAAAGGATTATAAATAATTTGGCAGATTTAATTCCATTGTGAATACAAGGGCAATGAAACACAAAATTTTTTTCAAAGCTTGGTCTATTTTTACCTTGTAGAACTTATGATGATTATAGAATGGAAGACACAAATGAATATAGTTTTGACTTATTTTCCAACATCTTTTACATATGTTGGATAAGTGAATAAAATGTACTGAAAACTTGGCAAAATTCTTTAAACAAAGTCAATGTTCAATGAGTAGGCAACATAGAGGAGTTGGGTCAAAATGCTGGAAAAGATGGCTCAGGATTCATTGAATTCAATTTAGTAAACATTTAAGTGTCTACTATGTGCAGGTAGTGTTCCAAGTTCTGGAGAAACCAAAAATGAAGTCTGTTCTCAGAGAGAACTTCACAAAAAAAAGACTGCGTTGCTAAAATCAGAAGAATATTATTCTAAAGTATTTACCTGCAAAATGGCCTTTAGGACCATTTAGAACCATGCTTTAGGCATGACAGTTCCCAGAAGAAGTATTATTATAATGTTCTTTGTGCATCACCTCAATTGCAATTTACTCACAAGTTATGAGTATGATATCTTATGTGAACAACTGGGGAAAACAATAGAAAACAAACTGAGTTAAAGGCCTTTAGAAGAACTGGAGAAAGGATTTCTATAAATCTAGTAAAGCATCTTCCTGCTATTGAATATATTGGCTCAAAAGCATGTTCCTTGAAGCACCCCCCCCAAAATCATGGCTATAAATGGGCTGATATGGCAGACTGAAATTGAATCAAATGGAAATTCTTTTGATGATTCACCCACCAAGTTATTTTCCGGTAAATTGGCAAATGTCTGAGTTCCATCAATCCTTGACAGGGAACCCAGCCCAGAACACAAAGATTAGTTACTTTGTTTTCATGGGTGACACATGAAAAAGAAAATTGTAGAATCACAGATTTCTCAAACTAAAGTAAATATTAGAAGTCATCTAAGCCACCGTGCTCCTGAGTAAGAAGTCATTCTTTAACATACAGAACAAGGGATCATCCAGTCACTTCCTCAAAACCTTTACTAAGGTACTTACTTTAAAGGCAGCCCCACTTTGGATGATTCTAATTGCCAAAAAAGTTTTGCTTTACATTGTTTCACTAATAGGATACATAATATTCCAGCCTTTATTTTGTTGATAGAGCTAGTCTTTCATTCTTTCTCATCATTGCCATCTTCACATACTATTTGTGAACCATCGTCTTTACTCCATTAAATTATTTTGACTTAAAGTTTGATTTAGGATGATTCATTAGTTATTTTAAATACAAATTATGACAAATTATATGGAATCAATTTTATTTGGTTATGATTATAATCCAAATAAACTAGTCTAGATGGTCTGAGGTATTGTGATTGGTCCCAATACCTGCTTCTGAACTGTTGTTGTATTGATTGTTCATTGATTAAGATAGACAAAAACCCGTATCATCTCAAAATCTAGTTATGCCTTAAGTGCCTAGAAACCTGTGAAAATTTGTGCAACTCCAGTATACCAAAGGAATATTGTAAAGAGGTAGAGAGGTGTGATGGAAGTGTGCTGAATTAAGAAGGCCAAAAATTTATGCTATAAACAAAGCAATTTGCTAGCTGCTGACCAATTAAAAAATTACTCAGTTCCTACTCTCAAGGAGCTTTAGATCTGATAGATCTGGGTTCTCTACTACCTATTAGGTGGGAAGGGGAAGAGAAAAAAATAATTCATTAGGTGCCTCCTAAATAGTATCTCGTTTCCTCACAATAACCCTAGGTGGTAGAGACTATTATAATACCCATTTTACAGTTGGGGAAACTGAGATAGACAGAGTGTCTTGCCCAGGGTCACATAGCTAATAAGTGTTTAAGGTTGGAATTGAATTCAGATCTTTCCTTTTTTTTTTCTTTTTTTTTTTTATTTAACTTTTAACATTTGTTTTCACACAATTTTGGGTTACAAATTTTCTCCCCTTTTATCCCCTCCCCCCCCCCAGACCCAAGCTTTCTAATTGCCCCTGTGACCTATCTGCTCTCTCCTCTATCCTCCCTCCCTGCCTTTGTCTCCGTCTTCTCTTTTGTCCTGTAGGGCCAGATAGCTTTCTTGACCCCTTAACCTGTATTTCTTGTTACCCAGTGGTAAGAACATTACATTTGGTCTTAACACTTTGAGTTCCAACTTCTTTAGCTCCCTCCCTCTCCACCCCTTCACCTTGGAAGACAGGCAATTCAATATAGGCCATATCTGTTTAGTTTTGCAAATGATTTCCATACTAGTCGTGTTGTATAGGACTAACTATATTTCCCTCCATCCTATCCTGTCCCCCATTACTTCTATTTTCTTATGGTCCTTTCCCTCCCCATGAGTGTCGACCTCTTATTACATTCTCCTCCCCTCCCCTCCCCTCTATCCTTCCCCCCACCCTGCTTGTGCCCCTGTCCCCCACTCTCCTGTATTATGAGATAGGTTTTCCTATCAAAATGAGTGTGCATTATATTCTTTCCTTTAGTGGAATGTGATGAGAGTAGACTTCATGTTTTTCTCTTGCCTCCCCTCTTTATCCAACCACTAATAAGTCTTTTGCTTGCCTCTTTTATGAGAGATAATTTGCCCCATTACATTTCTCTCTTTCTCCTCCCAATATCTTTCTCTCTCACTGCTTGATTTCATTTTTTTTTTAAGATATGATCCCATCCTCTTCAATTCACTCTGTGCACTCTGTCTCTATGTGTGTGTGCGTGTGTGCATGTGTGTGTGTGTGTGTACTCCCACCCAGTACCCAGACACTGAAATGTTTCAAGAGTTACAAATATTGTCTCTCCATGTAGGAATGTAAACAGTTCAACTTTAGTAAGTCCCTTATGACTTCTCTTTGCTGTTCACCTTTTCATGGTTCTCTTCATTCTTGTGTTAGAAAGTCAAATTTTCTTTCCAGCTCTGGTCTTTTCATCAGGAAAATTTGAAAGTCCTCTATTTCATTGAAAGACCATTTTTTCTCCTGAAGTATTATACTCAGTTTTGCTGGGTAGGTGATTCTTGGTTTTAGTCCTAGTTCCTTTGACTTCTGGAATATCCTATTCCATTCCCTTCTATCCCTCAATGTAGAGGGTGCCAGATCTTGTGCTATCCTGCTTGTATTTCCACAATACTTGAATTGTTTCTTTCTAGCTGCTTGCAATATTTTCTCTTTCACCTGGGAATTCTGGAATTTGGCCACAATGCTCCTAGGAGTTTCTCTTTTTGGATCTCTTTCATGCGGTGTTCTGCGGATTCCTTGAATATTTATTTTGCCCTCTGGTTCTAGAATCTCAGGGCAGTTTTCCTTGATAATTTCATGGAAGATGATGTCTAGGCTCTTCTTTTGATCATGGTTTTCAGGTAGTCCCAGAATTTTTACATTGTCTCTCCTGATTCTATTTTCCAGGTCAGTTGTTTTTGCAATAAGATATTTCACATTATCTTCCATTTTTCGAATCTGCGCGGTATGTTCTGAGATATCTGTCTTTCTCATAAAGTCCTTAGCGTCCATCTGTACCATTCCAGTTTTGAAAGATCTCTTTTCTTCAGTGAGCTTTTGAATCTCCTTTTCCATTTGGTTAATTCTGCTTTTGAAAGCATTCTTCTCCTCATTGGCCCCTTGCACCTCCCTTGCCAACTGAGTTAGGCTAGTTCTCAAGGTGCCAATTTCTTCAAGATTTTTTTGGTTCTCCTTTAGCAGGGAGCTGATCTGCTTTTCATGCTTCTCCCTCATCCCTCTCATTTCCCTTCCCAGTCTTTCCTCCACCTCTCTAACTTGATTTTCAAAATTCCTCTTGAGCTCTTCCATGGCCCGAGCCCATTGGGTGGGCTGGGACACAGAGTCCTCGATTTCTGTGTCTTTGCCTGATGGCAAGTATTGTTCCTCCCCATCAGGAAGGAAGGGAGGAAGTGTCTTTTCTCCAAGAAAATACCCTTCAATAGTTTTATTTCTTTTGCCTTTTCTGGGCATTCTCCCCAACCAGTGACCTGACCTCCGAATGTTCTCCTCACACCCTCCTTGCCTCCTGGTCCTCCCAGCCAGCGTTTGGGAACTGAGATTCAAATGCTGCTTCTCGCCTTAGGGTTTTTGGCGGGGGCAGGGCTGCTAATCAGCGTGAGAATTAAGTTCAGGTGGTCAGGGGCAGGGCCGCTTCTCTGGCTCAGTTCCCTCAGGGGGTTTATGCACAGACCTTCCACAATGGATCCAGGCTCCCGCCCGTTTGGGGAGCTCCTGTCTGTAGCTGCCTCTCAGCTTCTATCTCCTGGGGGGGCCCGAGCCATGGGGGCACCCCACTCCCGTCTCAACCCTCCAAAGAGACTCTCTCACCTACCCCCGTCAGTCACCTGTTGGTGGGGGGGCTTGTGCCGCCGCTGGAGATCCCGTCTCTGGAGCCTTGTCAGATCTGTCCCTCTCAGAGCTGCGGCCGCCGCAGTTCTGGGCTGGGCTCCGCGTCTGCAGCATGACAGACCTTTTGTGAGAGGTTTGCAGGTCCCTCTGTGGGTGGGAGGACCTGTGTGGCCACTGGAGATCCCGTCCCCGTAGCCCTCTCGGATCTTTTCCTCACGGTGTCGTGGCCGCGGCAGGGCTGCCCTCTGCTCCCCGTCCCGGCGCCCAGTCCACGGCACGAAGGACCCCCCCGCGAGAGGTTTGCAGGTCTCTCTGGAACAGAAATCTCCCTCACTCCAATATTCCGTGGTCTCTGGGTGCAGAATTAGCCCTGGGTTGGTCCCCTCTAGCCGTTCTGTGGTTTGTGGGTTCGGAGCTATGTGTATGTGCGTCTTTCTACTTCGCCATTTTGGCTCTGCCCCCGAATTCAGATCTTTCTGATTAAAGGTCCAAGTCCATCCTCTGAGCCACCTAGATACTTCCACTTTCCATGTCATCCTGGCTAAGTCACTGAATTTCTTCAAGAGTGATTTTTTTTTTTATTTCTAAAATGAAGATAACAATTACATTTATTGTCTACCTTACAAGTCATCTGAATGAAATATGTCAAGATCATGGTCTTCGATCCAGTCCAGATTCAGAACAATTTTATATATAAGGAAGTAGAAAACCAGAAAGATTACAGAACTTGCCAAGGTTATACAGATATTAGATTTAGAGTCAGAGATCCTGGTCTCAAATTACAACTCTGACATTTATGACCTTTTTGAGTTTAGATAATTAATTTATCCTTCTTCCTCCTCAGTTTCCTATAGGAAGAAATGTTTGAACTAGTTTTTGTCCAAGCTCCCTTCTAACTTTACATCTATTCTCCAGTGCACAGGAAATGACTTTGTAAACTGCACATAACGCAACTCCTTGTGGTTACTGTTAGTGTTATGATTATGAGAACTGTGATCTCGTTGTCATCTTTTAATTAGCTGAGATCAGGTAGAAATGGTTTTAGGACTAGTTGCTCTTATTCTTTTATATATAAAGTTCTACACATTGTTATACAGGTAGATAAATTAGCTGCTTTTGATAATTAAAGTCTTTGGAATTCAGCTAATCTTCTATTGCCTAAAAGAATGCATCTTTGGAACAACCTCCAATGCATAAGAGACCAAAATATCTTGTCCTGTTCCCTTATCCTCCTTGATCTCAGCAAATTTTGATATTCTTGATTGTCCTTCCATACTAGTTTCTTTCTTCTCCCTTAGCTTCACTCTCTTTGTTGAAACCTACCTAGTATCTTGGGGTTTACCTGCTTGATTCCTTTCTTAAAGACCGTGCTTTAAACCCAATTCACTCAGGTCTCATTGATTAGACAACAGTAGGTCTCTGACAAAGCATCACTTAAAATGGTTATTTTTTGGGCCCTCCTGGCTCAGAGTGAATGTAAATACTAATTGTTTCTCTTTTGACCAGCAACCTTGTCTTCCCTTTCCAGTTTGATTTTTTTTTTTTTCAAATTAAAGGGGCCATCCCTTGATTCACTTCTTAAACAGGCCTATTTATGAATGACATTGAGGCATTGCCTTACTCAAAGTGAGAACTTGGAAAGATCTTAGTTTAAAAAGCCCAAGGTCTCCCACTGCATCCTGGGCCATCTCCAGTCATCTTGATCTATATCTGGTCACTGGACCCAGATTTCTCTGGAGAAGAAAGTGAGGCTGATGACTTTGCATAGTCTTCCCTCAAATCTAATTCAATTGCAAGTTATGTCATCATCTTCCTAATGTCATAGTCCTCTTTGAGAATGAAGGAGAAAATACACAACCACAAGCTTTCTCTTTAACCATTGCTTCTCTTTTTTTATATACTGAGTCTTCATTTTTCTCCACACACCAAAATCTGAGCGTTTTATAAGGCTCTGGTCTCTTTTCTTCTCTAATTTCACTTTGCAATTCCATTCATTTCTAGGACTTCAATTGTCACTTTTTCACAAATATCTCCCAAATTTTTTCCTTATCTCATCTGAGATCGATACACATGTCTTCAGCTGCTTAAGGGATGTATCCTCCTAGTGTATCAGGAGCTCAAACTCAATATCCCTAAAGCCAAATTAATTATTTCTCCAATATGACACTGGATCCCCTTTATGGCTTCACCATTTCTATGTGTGGCACCACCATTTTCCCAGTCTCTTTTCAAAACGTATTAGTAATCTTTCACTTTCCCCTTTTCTTGTCTCCCACATCCAAATTGTTAGCAATAACCACTGATTTTGCCTCTCCAGCATCTCTTGCATTCACCCTCTCTTCTCACTGCTACCACCTTAGTCCTAGTATTTATTATCACCCACCATTGAAATACCTTCTAACGTATCTTCCTGCTTCCATCCTTCCCAATTTGAGACAAAGATCCTTGATTTTTCTAATTCAATTCTTGTAACCAAATGTGTCTATTTTACTTCAGCCACTTTGAAGTATGATTAGATTTTGGACATTACTTACAATTGCTTATGCTATCTCTAGCCCTAGTCCATGGCCCATGTTAAAAGTCATTGCCTTCCCTTCCTCTCCACGGAGTTTCTAGACTATTTCTTCCACTAATAGTTACACAGAAATGAGGAGCCCTGCAGTTCTCTGCATATGACTTCTCTTGGGCTCCTAGGCAAAATAATTTTATCTCTTTTTTTTAAGACTATGATCTCAATTTGTTCAGTTTACAAAGTTATGAAAATATCAGTCCAATTATGTCTTTCTTTGGTTGGTCCCCAATCCTGAAATTCTCTTTTCTAGGACTGAAATTTCCCTTTTCATGCCTTTAAATCAAATAGCTCAGGTTGATGGTCATCCAGAAATTTATAAAAATGTTGCACAGTAGCATTAATTCCAAACAAAATAGTCAAGGACACATTCATCTGCTTAGAGATGCCTAGGGCAGAAACTAGAAAAGTATTTTTTCTCCCTTTTCATGCTTCTTCCCTCTTTTGTGATCTGAGGAGGGAAAACAGAATCCATAGTCATTAGTCAGGACGATTAAGCAGTGAGGCAGCTCACCTAGCCAATCATAGAAATTGGGGGAAAATAAAGGAGTAAGGGACACAGAATGTTCATCTCAGCAATCATTCTACTATTTCCTGCATCTCTCCTCATATTGCTCTCATCCTCTACTTACAGCCATCAACTTCCTCCACAGTATCATTCTCCAAATGGGTCCTCCATCTACTCTACTCTGGCTCCTTCAAGCCATCCATAATGGTTTCCCTTTTTTTTTTTTCAAGTTCAAGAGTAAGTCTATCAGAATCATGGGAACTCTGGGTATTCAGCCAAACTCTCCACATGTTAAGTTTCCATGGTAAGGTCTGTTGCCCTAGCCAATGTGGGTTGGGCCAATTTGACCACAGTCTGAAATTGCTATAATCCCAATCACTTTCTCATTACTACCAAGCCAGTTCCTTGCCCTTGTCGAGACTGTAAATACCAATTATTCTCTCTTGTTCTCCCAATCTATCAACTTTCTGCTACCTTAATTTACTTGCTTCTACCAATCAATTATAAAATCCTATGCATTCTATATTCACAGTGGCTCTAGAATGTATTCCTTCTTTTCCTTTTCACTACTCATTATACCCCTTACTACTTCTCATGTAGACTATTAAAGCAAGTTCCCTGTCTCCAGTTTCTTCTTATTCCAACTCATCCTACAAAAAAAGCAGATTAAGTTACTTACTTTTTCTACCCAGCTGCTCTCTTGTACTTCATGATGAAATCAATTCTGTAACCCACACCTCCTCAAATCATCTCCCAACCAGGCTTCAGGACTTCATCATTCTCCCTGGGCTGGGTATTGCTGGGTACTCCTACTTAAGCCTTCCTATCACCTTCTTTTTGCGTGGTGTTTGCCCTGCATTTGATTGTGAGCTCCCTGAGGGAAGGAACTATCATACCTTCCTTTATATCTCCAGTGTTCAACACTGTGCCTGGCACTTAGTAGACTCACCAAATATTAATTGACTCTGATAGCTAATTCATAGCCCATGTCACTCCACTGCTCAGAAATCTTTGGAATCTTCAAAGTCTCCTTAAAAAACTCTAACTCCTTGGCCAAGCATTCAAGGTCCCTTAATCATCTCTTTTCAACTTCCTAGCCTAGCAATACTCTATACCCTTTCAAATGCCCTGTGGTACAACTAAAATAGCCTACTAACTATTCTCCCAAAATACACCCTTTCCCTTACTCTATGTATATGTTTGTGCTGTTACCTCTATGTTGAAAACTCTCTTCCTCATCTCCACTAGTTGAAATCCTATTCATCGTTCTAGGTCTAGCTCAGATACTTCATCTTTCATTTAATCTATCCTGATCTCTCTAGCCAAAAGTCACTCCTCTTTTATATGAATTCTCAAAGGACACTGTTTTTCACATGCTCATTCACACTGCATTTTGCGTTACGCCAATTTTATTTTCCCCCAATAGATTATAAATCCTTGAGGACAGGATCTCAGTCTTATTTCTATTTACATTTCCTATGATACATAGCATGGTGCCCTGAACTTTGTATATTTTTACAATGTGTTTGTTAACTTGAATTGATTATAACTCTATAAATAAATTTGTTTTCACATTTTGAATTTTACCAGTTTTCTGTTACACACTAGGGAGCCTAGTCTAGTAAACACTTTCCTTTGCTAAGGGCAGCAATCAAGAAAGCAAGCTTCAAAGCCTCCAACAAATTCTCTCTTAGGGAGAACTCAAGCACATACACTGCCAATTCA
The DNA here is from genome assembly GCF_028372415.1 of Notamacropus eugenii. Lineage (NCBI taxonomy): Eukaryota > Metazoa > Chordata > Mammalia > Diprotodontia > Macropodidae > Notamacropus > Notamacropus eugenii. The sequence continues at coordinate 372,824,926 of NC_092872.1, read as the reverse complement.
AGAATTTTCTAATTGTTCTTCCCTGCCTTTGATATTAACTGACTTTCGGTCTTTGGCCTAAACATACACATTTCCCCAAGGGGATTGGGGGAAAAGGAGGAAGCTATTCCTTTCTCATCAACAGGATTGAATTTAGTGTTTATAGAGAGTTTCAAAACTATCTGACGGAATCATTCTTCCTTTGGCTCCAGCTCTACTCCCAGCAGTCCGTTTACTGAATATTTCACTCAACTTGATGCAGTGTCGAGTTGGTGAGTATTTTCAGATGATTTGTCAATACCAACTGATGTTTTCTTGTCACAGATAAACAGCCTGCACCATGAATCAATAGCATGCCAGCAATCCTGTTACAATCCCCTCTAATGTGCGTGCAGTATATTGACAGCAGATAAATTACCTTGAATGTCTGCAAATGTTAAATGGCTTAGCTATTTGTGCTTTGTCATTCTGTGCTGCTTTACAAAGTAGGACATTTGTTTTCAGAATGACCAGGGAACATGAGTAGAGCTGCTTCTATGTGCATGGCAGCAGGAGGGATTTAAGCTCCCTTGACCATAGCTTTAAGTGGAACCAATGGACTGAAATCCATTTATATAACAGTACACAAAGCTTAAATTATATGGCTGTGTATGTGTGTGTATGTGTGTGTACATGACTAATAATAATATTAGCTATCATTTTTATAACGCTTTCAGATTTGTAAAGCATTTCATAAATATCTCATCTGATCTTCATATTCATCTTTTTGTTCCATCCAAAGTTAAATACCTTTTGAAATCATTCTGACTTGGATAAAAATGCTATACATGTGTTGTTCTTAAGGGTCTTGGAAACACCACCCTGCTTCCAGCCCAAGGTCCATCAGATCCTAGCTGTTGTCTTGTCCAGATCAATATTCTGTATATGGTGAAGTGGATCATTCAGAGCCTGAGCTCTATTTGAATCAAACAGCCCTTTTACTAAAATCCAATATCAAAGCAATTCCCACAGCAGTTAAAGCCAATTCAAGAAAATTAAAAAAATAATAGATGAAAGTCTCTGGTAAAAAGGTTAAAATGAGTAAGCAAAAATATTTCCAGGGTTCTCAGTAGCTTCTAACCAAAGTTTTGAAAATAATACTAAGACTTTTTTCTTTTTTGCATTTTTCTTTTTAAAATTTATCTATTAACATTCATTAAAAAAATGAGTTCCAAATTTTCTTCTTCCTGCCCCTCCTGCATGCCTTGAGAATATAAACAATATCATAACAATTATACACGTGAAGTCATGTAAAATATATATCTATATCAGCCATGTTGGAGAAAAAAGGTGGAAAAATAAAGAAAGTGATAAAAAAAGCTTCAATTTGCATTCAGAGTTCATCAATTCTCTCTTTGGAGGTGGATAGCATTATTCATTATGAGTCTTTTGAAATTGGCCTGAATTATTGTCTTGATCACAGTAGTTAAGTCATGGGGGCAGCTAGGTGGTGCAGTGGATAGACAACCAATCAGGAAGACCTGAGTTCAAATGTCACCTCAAACACTTGACACTCACCAGCTGTGTGACCTTGGGCAAATCATTTAACCCCAACTGCCTGGGTCATCTCCAGTTATCCTGTTCAATATCTGGTCACTGGACTCAGATGGCTCTGGAGCAGAAATGAGGCTGGTGACCTGCACAGCCCTCCCTCACTCAAAACAAAGTCAAGTGCAAGTCATGTCATTATTTCTCTGACGGTGTGGTCTTCTTTGGCAATGAAGGATGAACACTCACACGATTAAGTCTTTCATAGTTGGTCATAATTACAATATTGCTGTTACCATGTACAGTGTATTGGTTCTTCTCACTTCTCAGTTCATAGAAATCTTTCCAGGCTTTTCTGAAACCATTCCTTTGTAATTTCTTATAGCACAGTATCAATTCACCAAAATAATATATTACAACTTGTTCGGCCATTCTTCAATTGATGGGCATCCTCTCAATTTCCAATTCTTTTACCATCACAAAAATCTGCCATCAATATTTTTGTACATATAAGTCTTATACACTTTTCTTTGATCTCTTTGAGATGCAAAACTAGTAATGATATTTCTGGGTCAGAGGGCATGCACAGTTTTACAGCCCTTTGAGTATAGTTCCAAATTATTTTCCAGAATGGTTTGACCAGTTCATAACTTTACCATGAGTGCAGTGATGTTTTTATTTTTTCATATTCCCTCCAGTTTTTATCATTTTCCTTTTGTTTTAGGTTATCCAATTTGATAGATATTAGGTGATACTTCAGAGTTGTTTTAATTTACATTTCTCAAATCAGTAGTGATTTAGAGCATTTTTCATGTGACTATTCATAGTTTTGATCTCTTCTGAAAACTTCCTGTTCATATCCTCTGACTATTAATTGGGGAATGGCTTTTATTTTTTCTAAATTTGACAGTTTCCTATACATTTGGGAAAAGAGACGTTTGTCACAAAAACTTGCTGTAAATTTCCACCACTAGCCCACAGCTTTCTATTTTCCATCTAATTTTGGCTTCATTAGTTTTACATGTGTAAACTTTTTTTTTAATTTCATGTAATAAAAATTACCCCTTTTACCTTCTATGATCCTCTCCATCTCTCTCTTTTTTTTTGCTCATAATTTCTTCTTTTATCCATAGAGCTGATAGGTATATTTTCTATGCTCCCCTAAGTAAATTATTGATATTACTACACTTTATATCCAAATCATTTACCCATTTTGATCTTACTTTAGTATACAGTGTGAGATGTTGGTATATGCCTAAATTCTGCCAAATTGCTTTCCAGTTTTCCTATCAGTTTTTGTCGAATAGGGAATTCTTGTTTCAGAAGCTGGGTTCTTTGTGTTTATAAACTCTAGATTACTATGGTCATTTACTACTGTGCATTGTGCACAGAATCAATTCCACTGGTTTACTACTCTCTTTCTTAGCCAGCACATATTGTTTTGCTGATTACTCTTTTGAAATATATTTCAAAATCAGATATCACTAGTTCACCTCCCTTCATGTCTTTCATTGAATCACCTGATATTCTTGTCTTTTTGTTTTAGAGTTTTATTATTTTTTCTAGCTATATAAAATAATTCTTTGGTATAGTATGATTGGTGTAATACTGAATAAGCAAATTAATTTAGGTAGAACTGTCACTTTTATTATATTGGCTCAGGCTACCCATGTAAAATTAGTAGTTCTCCAGTTGTTTAGATTTTTATTTCTGTGAAAAGTGGTTTGCAGTTATGCTCATATAATCCCTGGGTTTGTCTTGACAGTTGGATTCCCAGGTATTTTATATTGTTTGCAGTTATTTTAAATACAATTTCACTTTCTATATCTTCCTGCTGAATTTTGTTGGTAAAATATAGAGATGTTGATGACTTATATGGGTTTATTTTTTTATAATCAATTTTGCTAAAGATGTTGATTGTTTCAACTAGTTTTTGTGTTAGTTGATTCTCTAGGACTCTCTAACTATACCATTATATTATCTGCTAAGAATAATAGCTTCATTTCCTCATCATTTATTCCAATTCTTTCAATTTATTTTTTTGTCTTATTGCAGTAGCTGGCATTTCTAATATGATACTGAATAATAATGTTGATAATGGAAATCTTTGTTTCATCTCTGATTTTACTGAGAATTCTTCAAGCTTATTTCCATTACAGATAATGCTTGCTTTCAATTTTAGATGGTTACTACTTAGAATTTTAAGAAAGCTGGCATTACATTTTATCCTTTCTAGTGTTTTAAATAGGAATGGACGCAGTATTTTATTAAAAAGTTTTTTTTTCTTCATCTATTTAAGAATCATATTTTTGGTGCTTCTGTTATTGACATGGTCAATCATACTTATATTTTTCTAATATTTTTACCAGTCCTACATTCCTGGTATATCCTATATTGATGTAGTATATGTTTAGTGTGTGTGTGTGTGTGTGTGTGTGTGTGTGTGTGTGTGTATGATATTGCTATAATCTCCTTTCTCTTACTTTATTAAAAATATTTGCTTCAACATTCACTAGGGAAATTGAATTATCCTATTCCCCCCACCCTCATCCTTGGTTTTGCTTTTCCTGATTTAGGTATTCAAACAATATTTGTGATTTATGTCAAGAAAGGAATTTGGCAAGACTCTTTTGGAAATTTTTAAAATTAGTTTATATGTAATTGGATTAATTGCTGATTAAGTGTTTTGTAGAATTCACTTGAAAATTCATGTAGTTTTTTGGATATTTTTCTTAGGGAGTTCATTTGTGGCTTGTTTAATTTCTTTTTTTAAAGATAACATTGCTTAATTCCATTTCCTCTGGTTAATCTTGGCAATTTTATTATTTTTTAAAAATATTCATCTACTTTATTTAGATTGTCAATTTTACTGGAATATAATTGGGTAAAATAAATCCTAATAATTGCTTTAATTGTATCTTCATTCACCTTTCTCATATTTGATGCTGGTAATTATGTTTACTTCTTATTTTTAAATTAAATTAATCAACCATGTATCTAGCTTGTTTGTTTTTTTCATAAAACCATCTCCTAGTTTTATTAGCTTATTCTTTGAGTTTCAGTTTTCTTAATCTCTCCTTTGAATTTCAGTAACTTCCTTTCAATGCTTAGTTGAAGATTTATTGTTTCAGTTTTCAAAGGTTTTTAGTTGTACACTCAATTCATTGTTCTAATCTTTCTCTCTTTTATTGATATATGCATGCATTGGGAGATATAATTTTTTTTCTATGAACTGCTTTAATCGAATCCCCCAGAAGCTGGGATGTTGTCTCATTTTTGCTATTATCATTAGTGAATTATTGATTGTTTCTAAGATTTCTTCTTAGACTAATTCATTCTTTAAACTTAGATCGTTTAGTTTCCAAATAAGTTTTAATCTATTATTCCACAATCCATTGTTGATCACAAATTTTATTGTATTATGGTCTTGAAAGAGGGCATTTAGTATTTTTGCTTTTCTGTATTGTTTGTGAGTTTTTTTATGCCTTAATATATGGTTAATTTTTGTGAAGCTATAATAAAAGTTATATTCTTTTTTTGCCCTTACTCAGTTCTCTCCAGATGCCTATCATAATCAACACTTTTAAAATTCTTTTCATCTCCTTAAATTCCTTCTCTTTTATTTTATACTTAGATTTATCTAGCTCTGAGAGGGAAAAGTTTAGTATTGTTTTACCATCTGTTTCCTTCTGTAACTCATTTAACTTTTCCCTTAAGAATTTTAATGCTATGCTGTTTGGTGCATATGTAATTGGTATTAAGATTACTTCATAGCCTATGGTACCTTTCAGCAAGATGTAGTTTCTCTAAATATCTCTTCTAATTAGGTCTATTTTTACTTTTACTTTGAGATCATGATTGCTATTCTTGCCATTCTTTGGTTTGTTTTAGCTGAAGCATAGTAGATTCTGCTACAGCTTCTTATTTTCACTGTGTCTTTTTTTTTCAAATGCATTTCTTGTAAAAATTATATTGCTGGATTCTGGTTTCTAATACATTCTGCTATTCACTTCCATTTTATGAGTGACCTCATCACATTAACAATTATGATTACTAAATGTACATTTCCCTCTATCCTATTTTATTCTTTTTTTCTTCTCCCCTTTTTCTCCTGTCTCTCCTCAAAATGCTGATTTACTTTCTGCCTCCCTTAATTCACTCTCCCTTTTTTTACCCTCCCTTTCTTTTCTCTCCTTTCACTCCTAATTACCTGTTGAGTAAGATAGATTTCTATATCCAACTATGTGTATCTATACCTATCTATTTTTTCTGTTCAGCCATCTATCTGTCAATCTATTTATCTATATTAATTTTTCCTTGGATAAATTCAGATAAGAATGAGGTTCAAATATTGCCTACTTGTTTTCCACTCCATTGTAAAAGCTCTTCCTCCATGCCTCTTTTATGGGAAATATTTCCCCATTCTTCCTTTCCCTTCCTCCTTCCAGTGCATCTCTCTTTACCACAAATCCATTTTTTTTGAGATGAGCAAAACATAATCTGCCCATAATACCCCCTGTTTCTGCAGAGTCCTTCTAACTATCCTAATAATGATAAAGTTCTCAGGACTTACATAACTTCCAATATAGGATTACAAATAGTTTAACCTTATTAAGTCTCTTATGACTTTTAGTTCATGCTTTTCTTTTTTGCAATTATTTTGAGTTAAGTACTTGAAAATCAAATTTTCTATTCATCTCTCATCTTTCATCAGGAACTCTTAAAATTCTTCTGTTTCATTAATGTGTCTTATTTTTCTCTGAAAGATTTTACTCAGTTTTTCTGGGTAGATTATTCTTGGTTGTAATCCTATCTCCTATGACTTATAGAATATTATATTCTAATCCTCTGCTCCTTTAATATAGATGCTGCTAAATCTTGGGGGATCTTGGCTTTGTCTATACGGAATTTGAATAGTTTCTTCCTGACTGCTTGAAGTATTTTCTCTTTGATTTAGGAGCTCTGGAATTAGGCTATAACATTCCTGGGAATTTATATTTTGGCATCTCATTCACGAGATGATAGGTAGATGCTTTCCATTTCTATTTTACCCTCTGGTTCTAGGATTTTGGAACAATTTTCCTTGATAATTTCTTGAAATATTGTATCTTGATTCTTCCTTTGATTATGACTTTCAAATAATTTTATAATTCTCAAATTATCTTTCTTCAGTCCATTTTTCAGATCATTTATTTTTCCAGTGAGTTATTTCATATCTTCTTGTATTTTCCTTCTTTTGACTGTGTTTTATTGTTTCTAGAAGTCATGTGGAATCATTAGCTTTAACTTACTCAATTCTAATTTTTAAGAAATTATTTTCTTAAGTGAGTTTTTGCATCTTTTTTTCCCATTTAGCCAACTCTACTAATCAAGAAGTTATTTTCATCAGTTAAATATCCCTTTCACCATTTGGACAATTTTGTTTTTTAAGGGATTATTTTCTCATTTTTCTGCTTCTTTTACCAAGTTATTAATTGCCTTTTCACAATTTTCTTTCATCATTATCATTTATTTTCTCAATTTTCCCTCTACCCTTCTTGTTTGAGTTTTAAAATCATTTTTAGATCTTCTAGGAATTCGTTTGGCTTGTCTGAATCACATTCTTTTCTCCTTTCAGGCTTAACTTGTAGTTGTCTTGACATCTTCGTCTTCTTCTGAGTTTGTGTTTTAATCTTCCCTGTCATCATAGTAGCTTTTGTAGTCCATTTCTTTTGTTGTTTGTTCTTTTTTCTCTCCTATTACTTGATTTTGAAGTTCATGCTTAAGTTGGGCTCTGTTCCCAGGATAGGGGTTTGGAAGTAATGTCCCAAGCTTCAGGCTTTTTTCACACTGCTACTTTCACAGCTATCTCTGGGAAGCTGGAAGTTTTAGGTCCTTCTAATATGGTTTAAGCCAGGAAGAGGTGTGGTCACTGCTCTTCTGGACTATTTTCTGGTTCTTAACCAGTAAAGGCCATGATCCCTTGCAGCTATAAGAAATACTGCTCCTCAGTGTCTCTGCTCCCTTGAGACTAAAATCTCTACTCTTTTTCCCACAACTGAGGCCCAGAGGTGAGCATGAGCAAGGGAGAGAGAGAGAGAGAAGGAAGAGGTAAGAAGATCTGAGAGACAGAGATAGAGAGAGACAATTTTAGAATCAAGTGCACAAGATAAGGATTGATTCTGGCAAGGAGAAGAGTCATTTCTTTCACAAAGACACAAGCAAAAGGGGAGAAAAAGAAAAGATATGGAGTGATTTTGAAGTGGGATGTTAAGAGAAGAAGGAGCTCATTCTTGACTTTTCTAAGATTTATCCTACTTCAGTAGGACACAAAATCTATTGCTGAGAGCAAAGGGTGAAGAGTGTCAAAGAGAGCTTAAAGAAAAGAGTAAGTTTGGAATGTTTGCTGTGGAAAGTATGATGGAATTATGGATTTATGGAAAAATATAGATTATTATGCAATATTTAGAACAAATTTGATATTATGCGACATAATTTGTAGTGGCCTACATTGGTATGTTTATGTGACTGACTTAACAGGTTTTAGAAATTTGTGAGTGAAAGTAGGGAGGACCTATTTTGGGAATAATCCATTTGGGGATCTAGAAAAAGAGTGAATGGTAATAGAATAAGATAACAAGGGACTTGGGGTATAGTAGAAATATAATTGAACTGGTTAACCATAGAATTGAAGACTGTGAAAGAAAAAAAGTGAAATTAAAGCTGAGGTTACAGGGAATGATGAACCAACTAGACAATCCAGTTAAGAAAAAAAAAAAAGATGAGTAGAGTAGAAGGTACAATAGGAGAGAAGGGATGAAATGATAGCAGCTTAAGATCAGAACTAATTCCAGATCATGGAGTTAGCACAATCATGGTGACTGGACCTTCTAGGATGTCACCACATCTGCATGTAGCTGAGGGGAAATTAAAACCCATTCCAAAGTTCATTGTGAGGTTGTTGAATTGGGAAGCTAATGTACTTTAAGAGACATAAATCCATAAAATGAAATTTGAAGGAAGGGGATGGTGTTGAGAAGAAATCTTTGAAGAACATAATGAACTTCCTGAGGAAGGTAGAAGAAAGATCAGCATTTCTGTAGATGGCCACACAAGGATCTGCACTGAGTGGTCTAGATAAATGATGTGACTCTCAAAGAATAAGAAGTCACTCTAATGGTGATGGCAAAGTCATGGTCTAGAAGTGTCAGCAGCAAGGAGCAAGAAGTATATTGAATCCCTATCCTAGTCCAATATGCTCTGGATCATGAGAGAAAAAACATTCGAACTAGAGAGGACAGGAATGTAGTTTCTTCCGGAGGTAGCCAGGTTTCAACTAGCATCATAAGATACAGTGAAGAAATAAAGGAAAAGAGAGGTTTTTTTGGTTTAAAAATAGAGCATAGATTCCAAAGGAGCTAACTAAACAGAAAGGCAGAGTAAACCAGGTTTGGGGGTTGGGTATGGAATTGGAGTAGGAGGATAAATGGATATTTGCCTTCACAGATATCAGATGAGCAGAAGCTAAAAGTTGATTCAGCTGACTGGAATCTACAGACTTCGGGATCCTGTGATGATCAAATATGTCATCAGAATGGATATGGGGCTATCAGCTTTTAAAGTAAGCCCCTTCAAAACCAGAAAATTAGGGTTTGATGTAGGTGGTAGGGAGTCATGTCCAGGCATGGTGGAAAGGTAGGCATTTAAATAAGTATTTGAGTTACCCAGCCTGTATTGAATTCACAGTTGATGTTTGCTTTGTAGCCTCATTACAAGATGGCAAGGGTTGAGTCACAATCAGTAGATAATGTTCTTAATAAAGCATTCCTTCAATTTTCCATCTCTTAATTCCCAGAAGCATAGATTCTTTATTACCCTTGGCTTCCTGAAATCCAGAAGCTTAGATGGATCTTCCCCAGATCTCTAATGAATGTAAGGGCATCTCCTGCAGTACAGTGGGAAAGGCCCAATTGTATCCTGGGCATGGTGAAAGTCTATTAGTGAAGAGGAATATGGGTTCTGAAACTCTCAGAGGTCAGGAGTTGGTGTACTTCCTTGCAAAGCTCTAGTTTTCTTGGCAGTCGTTTAGGAATTTTTTATACAAAGCAATCTGAAAAAATTCCTCTGAAATATCTCCAGTCTTCCTACAAGCTCAGGTTCATTCATCCAAGAAACCTGGTCTCATTTACCCTAATAATCAACAGTCCCAGGGGAGTCTCTATAAAGTTTGAGAATTGTTGACAATAAAACACAGTATCTCTTTGATACTTTGAGTTCATAATCAAAGTACTTTCTGCTCTGTAATAATTCACATCTTCATAACTAATTCCCACTCATAACCTTACCACAAGTCAGTGCTACCTATGATCTTCATTTCATGACTAGGACACCTAGGACCCTAAGGAATTTATCAGTAAGGATGTTCAAAGAAACCCTGGGTCTCCAACTTAGAGTTTCTGACTTTCAGTGAAGGCAACCACATTTGCCAGATCAAAACTTGGAATATGTGCTGTCTCTCCTAAAAGTCTGATAAAGCTTGGCCTCAAAGAAGACACAGGAAAAGACAGCTCCCTGATCTTTTTCAGAGGTGGAAGTTCACAGGTGTGGGACATTTCTTACCAAGTCAAAGTTCCTTGATGTGTTGATTGGTTTTGCTGATTTAAAAAAAAATTATTCTTCATTGAGTGGGTGCAGGGAGTAATTCATTATAGAGGATGCCTTTGAGGGAGTAGGACAGGAAGGATGCTGAGGGGGATGCAGAAGATATAAAAGCAAAATATATATTAAAATTATTTTAGAAAAATAATATTTAAAAAATATAATTTCTTTTCTTGAAAAAGAAAATGTACTGGACAGTCTATGACCTAAAGTTTTAGTTTCTGGGGCCTAATGTGACTTTAACCAAAAACAAAACAAAACGAAACAAAAAATCTCAAATCTTATTCCAAACAAACTTTACTTACTCATTTGCACAATCAGACTTGTATACTAAAGCTTTTACTTTATTAATCTCAATCATCTTTACATAAACATAAAGTAAAGCTTGCTGATCCTAACAATGTTATTTCTCAAATGTTTCCTTACTATATACCATTTCCCAGCATGCTTATTTTGATCTGCAACACCTGGAATATTGTTCTAGTCACCTGTTTTCCATACCTGTGGTCTTTTATTTCTTGTTGTGCTTCATACAACTGTTAAAAAGAACCTTTCAAATGATGGAGAAATAGAGTGGTGCAGTGGAAGATGAGTGTCATCTGGAGTCAGAGGAACAGGGTTCAAATTCTGATCTTGTCACTAAATACATCTATGATCTTGAACATGTTTTACCTTTCTAGGTCTCAGTTACTTCAATTAACTATTAAAAATAACAGTAGACTAGATGAACTTGAAGGTACCTTCTCTCTTTAAATCTATGGTACTAAGTTACACAGGTTTCATGAAGTAGAAATTTGCTTTAGAAATTGGTTGCTCAGAAATTTTCACTGGCTATATGTTGCATTTAGGATGGGATATTAACTTCTCAATCTGTCATTCGAAGCCTACAATAATCTGATCCTAACATACACTGAATGCCTTATTGCACTCAGTTCACTTGTATTCCTACTCTGCATTCCAAACCAAAATGGATTCTTCATCTGTGTTTTTATTTAGCACTGATTTTCCTGTATTCAGTCAGGTCATCCACCATGACTAAAATGCATTCACAGAATCCCAAAGTTATAAGGGACCTCAGAGGTCATCTAGTCCAACTTGTAGCTGAATTAAAATTCCCTCTAGAAAAATCCCCAATGAGATTACTTCTATTTGAAGAATTCTAATGAGGATGAAGCCTCTTCTTCAAGTATGCCCATTTCATTCTTGGATACCATTAATTCTTAACTATTTCCTTACATAAGAGCTGAAAGCATCTTCTCTCCAACTTCCATCAATTGCTTCAAATATAGCTTACTGAGACTATGGAGGACAAGTCTTATCTTTCTTTCACATGAAATGCTTCCAAATAAAATTATTGTATCAATTATTTTATCCCTTCCCTCCGCTTCTCCAGTCCCCTCCCCATCTTTTCTATTTTAATCTAAACATGCTTTAAAACAATTCCCATGTAGCAAATCATGTGGTCCTACATCATACTGATCAGCATTCCCTTTGCATACTGTAGCTTGTCAGAGTCATTCCTAAAGTGCCAGTGTCCTTTCAGAATTGGGATATACTATTAGACATGGTATGACAAGGCAAAAAACAGCAGAAGTCTAACTGCCCTCAGTCTGGACACTGTGGCTTTCTATGCAATCAAAGGCTGTATTAGTTATTTTGACCACTGTTTCACACTGCTTACTTATGTTAAATTTGAATCAAACTAAAACCCACAAAACTTTTTTATATTTATATATATGTGTATATATATATGTATATATATATTTATATGAACTATTACTAGTTGAAACTATTGTTTCAACAGAAGTATGGGATTGTATATTTGTTTAAGCATCTTATTTAATTTTATCATATGTAATTCAGTCCAATGATTTTGCCCTTTAAGACTTTTATGGGTCCTATCATTTGGTGTGTTAGCTCTTCCTCTCAGCTTTGTGTTTTCTCTAGTTTTTGTAAGAATGTCATCTATGGCTCTATGTATGGCTTTGATAAAAATGTGTAACAATACATGGTCAAGTACTGATGTCCAGGGTCCTATACTGTGGACTTCTCCCCTTCCTTGAGTCAATGCCAATCCATTAATAAATCCATTCTATTATAATACCCTCTGATATGTGTGTTGTTGAAATGTATCACAGTCATTAGTAGAAGGTCATCATTGACATTTCTACCCTCTTACCCACAAGGTGAACATAAAAGACTGTCAAATGCTTTGCTGGATTCTAAATAAATGTTTTTCTATAACATGCCCTCAACAACAAATACACTGTCAAAAAAGAAAATGAAGCTAATCTGGAATTATCTTTTCTTGATCAAGGCATACTCTTTCTGATGACCACTTCTCATCATTAATCAACCATTTCATTAATATTCCATTTTTTTGCCCAAGGATTCACTAGACTATAATATACAGAATCTGTCTCTCTGTTTGTCTGTCTATCTCTCTGTGTGTCTCTCTCTCTGTCTCTCTCTCTGTCTCTCTCTCTCTCTCTCTCTCTCTCTCTCTCTCTCTCTCACACACACACACACACACACACACACACATACCCACAAACACATACATACACACCCTCTCCAATTACTGTTGTTGTTTCTTTTGATGAGATTGTATGTTTCTTGTTCCCTATAATATTTCAAAAATTGGAGACACTCCTCAACAATCACACTCACCACTTCTTTTATTTTAAAATTATTTTATTTTTATCAATGTCCTTTTTTTACATTACATTCATTTCCAAACATATTCTTCCCTCTGTTCCCTAAAGAGTTGATGATCTATTGTTAAAAAGAAAAAAAGAAACCATAAAAAAGCAGCTAAATGAAATTAACCCACACACCAACCATGTCTGAAAATATATATAATATTCTACACCCCAACTCTGTTTTTCACAATAACATAAAGTAGATGCGTTATTTAATTCTTTTCTCAAAAAACTTGCTCATTAAAATTATGCCACATTTTCTACTTGTTAGTCTTACTTTTTCTATTGTTATAGTCATTGTGTATATTTTTTTTCTGCTTATTTCACTATAAATGAGTTCATGTTATTTTTCCCATACTTCTCTGAGGTTTGGGGGTTTTTTTATATATTAGCATCACATTAATCTACCAGAGTTTGTTTATCTGTTATCAAATAGATTGGCATTTATTTTTGTTTCTGGACCTTTAATAACACACACATACACATGAATATATTGCATATTAATATGTTGGTGTATGTGGAATTTTTAAGTTTTTTGCATCTTTGGGGTATATTTCTATTAGTGGGATTTCTAGATCAAAGGTTATGGATATCTTTTTTTGTGTGTGGTCAGGATCTGACTCAGGTCCCCTTATATTTTGTGTATTATGTTAGAACAAAGTGGGGGACTTTTAGAGAATTAACCAGTTAACAAAAAAAGTTTTCTTTAGCTATAGTATAGAAAGACTCCACTCAAGAATAATAATTAACGTTAATAATAATAATTAGCATTTATATAGAGCCTTAAGTTTTACAAAGTACTTTTGAACCCTTTTTAGAGGCAGATCCTTTATTTCAATATGGAAATGAGCCTGATCATCCAGGTAGGATATGGTACCTCATTCAGTTGTGGGCATCCATCATATCTGAAGGATTCCTACTTTACCAGCAAAAGTCTTTTTCTTTAATGCCTTCAAGTGACTCATAAGCAAAATCAGCAAGACTTATAGAAGCTATGTTAATAATTATGTGGCTATTTGCCCACTATGCCAATCATGTCTTGGATACACCTTCCTTGAATTTTTGGGAAAGAACATCCTAACCCATATGGTCAGGAGGAGGACCTGGAGATTGAGGGATTTCTGGTAGATATTTGTCTTATCAGACATTTTCATCACTTTTTAGTAGAATTCTAAATTCTTTTCAAGAATGGTTAAAACAATTCAAAGTTCCTCCAATAATAAATTAATGTTTCTATCTTTCTACAGACCCTCTAGCATTGACTCTCTATATTTTGTCATCTTTAATAATTTCCGAGTTTAAGATGAAACATCAGAGTTGCTTTGCATTGCATTTATATTCTCATTAGTGATTTGGAGTAATCTTTCATATGGTTATTAATAATTTGTAGTTCTTTTGAGAACTGTTTATTCATTTCCTTTAACCACTAATCCACTGGGGGATATCTACTAGGTCTCAACATCTTGGGATATAATTTGTGTAAGAATAGGGATGTGCACACATTTCAGAAGCTAAGTGTTCTCTTGCCATTTATTGCCTTATTCATCTTCAGTTTTGCATCCCTCCTAACACTGTAAAATTTTTGTCTTTTCCTGTCCTAAAATCACTCTTCTTTCATTAGAAAAGTAAGTGATAAGCAAATCTGGCTTCCCTCCATCCTCCATTATCATAGTTTCATCCACCCTGAGTAGTGGACTTATCCCTTTCTTTGATCTTTCTCTTTTCATCAATATGCCTTCTATAAACCCTTTCTGTTTTGTTTATTATTTATTTATAGCTTTAGGTCATTCTAATATTCGAAACTTTTTAATCTATTCTTATAGAATTGTATTATGCTTTCATCCTTTATTAGCTGTCCTTGAACCGAATAAATATCATTTAAAAATTGATATTTTTTTTGTTTTTGTATCACTTTTATTTGTAAGTATATTCTCTCCTTTCCTTTGCCCAGTAAGTCATCCTTTTATATTTTCTCCTTGAAAATATAAGTTGACCAATGAGTTGTCTATACATCCATATCTGTATCTTAACTCAGTTTCTTTCAACTTTCCTCCTCATTAGAACTACTTCTATTCTTATCTTTAAAATTTTATTCTTAAGAGTTTGCCAACCCACTGACAAAGATTTTCCCTATGTGATGTTAGACCAAGGGATGCTACCTAACCTTTAATTTGTCATGATAAAAAAAATCTATGATAAAAAGGAACTGATGCACAAATTTCCTAACCATGATCACCTTATTAACAAGGCTAGCAATTGCCAATAAAAGGGATCTAAGGCTCTTCAGTAGCCAAGGATGCATTCAACAGAGCAACTCTTTTATATATTCCATCACATAAGGTACCAGAAGCCATCAAGTGAGGAAAACTAAACTAAGACTGTGATGAGTGATAAATTAAGATACAGAGATGAAGGATTGACTTTGCTTGATTTGATTCAGGGGAGGGTGTGGAATTTCTGTAACCCAAGGGAACAAGGAAAACAGAGCTGACTCACACCTCCTGAAAAATCTTAGAATAAGCAAATATCTTAGGATCAGATTTAGTTAGCCCCCATGGTCAGCAAAAGCTTACACATTTGAGCTTTGTGGTTGGGCTTTAACCCAGAGAAATAAGAAAATTAAATGCTTACAAATTTTATAATAGACCTGTTCAAGTCTGAATTTGATTTACAAGTATTGATACTGATTAGATAGAAGTCTTAGCAATCAAATAATAAAAAATAAAGTTGGATAACAATTTTCATCTTCACAAACTGAATCCTTTGAAATCTGTTATCCCCAGATATTGAATGAATGCCAGACAATTCCTGGACTTTCTCTATTGTGAATTATAACACAAACTACTCTCTTTCCATTAATGTTCCTATTTTTTTTTTTATATACTGGGCAGAATTAATTAGTGTTTAGCAATTCTTTCCCCGCTTCTTTATCTTATAAGTATTCAAGATTTATTTAAGATTTAAGATTTCTCTGTGAGATAGTTCAAGCCAATATCCAAATAACCAGTATGCTTCATCATTACTATATCATTCTTCTGTACAAAATGGGTAGACTGCTTCATGATACCTCCATCCACTTCCTCTCTCTGTACAGATGGTCTACAGGATATATTACCAGGATAATATCACATCTGTTTCTCCTATGTTGATGTTTATACAAACATTATCCACTGAGTGTGACAAATGAAAAACTCCAACACAGAGTTCCTGGGTAATTAATAATCAATTTATTATTTAGGTTAGCTGCCAGTCAATAAGCTGATGGCCAGTGGTTTCTCTGAGTAACCAAAGACACAAATATGGAGAGTCTGAAAGCTTTAAATATATTTTTTAAAGAGAATGCCCCTGACAACTGAAAACCAAGTCTGACTGGTGGACATTTAGTGAGGAGGTGGATTAGAAATCTAATAATATTTAAGCAACACAGATAGACATAATTTTAGGCCTGGATTTCTCTCCTTCCCCCCCATCCTCCAGAAGATCAGAGAATTAAAATCTCCCTTGGAGAAGGTAAGAGAAGGACATATTTGAGATGTCTGTTCTTGCTCCCTGCAAAGCCACATTTATTTTTTAAATGATGTTTTATTTTTCCCCAAATAAATGTTAAAACAATTTTAACATTAATTTTCTTAGGGTTTTGAGTTCCAAATTCTATCCTTCCTTTCACATCCTTCACAAAGTAAAGAGATATAGCTTATACATGCATAATCATGTAAAGTATTTCCTATTATTGGTTTTGGACAAGAAGAATCAAATAAAAAAAGACATTGTAAAATAGTGTACTTGAGTCTGTATTCAAACAATATCAGTTCTTTCTCTAGGGTCAAATAGTATGTCATTAGAGATTATCTTGAATCATTGTATTGCTGAGAATAAAGTCATTTAAAATTCTTCATTATATAGTATTGCTACTGCTGTGAACAATGTTCTCCTGGCCCTGTTCACTTTACTGTGCATCAGTTCATGTAAGTCTTTCCAGGTTTTTCTGAAATCATCCTGTGCAAAGCCACATTTAGACAGACCCATGTGGACATAAATAAACTACGCAGGCAAAAACAATACTTCATACGGCACCATCTTACAGATGAGGTCTCTGTCTATAATTTTACACTTGTAGTATCTTGTCATTTATTTTTACCAGCAATTGTAGGAGCTTTGCTAGTTTTCTTCTAAAAACTTCGGGGGAAAAAATTTTATGTCTTTCTGAGGTTCCCTGTTTTGCCCCCCCTTTTAACCTCACTGCTTCAGGCTTTTGTTGAATGGGCTATGGAAAGCCCTAGCCTTTAATTTTATAAAGCCCATTGTTTTAGGTTTGCTTCTACTTTTGCTACCCTGGAATGGGTACACATAGGAATTGTTTTCTGCAAATAACCTTGTTTGCATTTTGTATGCTAGAGTTATTTAATGAAAAAATTAGGAGAAAGATTTTTTTTTTTATTGTTTTCAAGTTGATTTGTGTCTGCTAATGTGTATGTTGATGTATCCTGAGGGCAAACTCTTTGCCTCCATTTCTTACTTAACACTTTTCATTTGAATGGGTGTTGCCTTAGGAAACTACCTCCAAAACAATATGAATGGCTAAGAAACCTGTTGGACTTGAAAGGTGTGTTCAATTGTGTCTCAGAAGATTATTTTGTCTTCTCATTTTGAAATGAAATTTGAAATGAAACACTTTTTGTTTACATTTTTCTCCTTTATATTTTTTATTCATAATGAATGTTTTTTTTAATCATGTATAATTTTGTTTCTTCCTGGTTGTATCCTGGAATAGTTGTGATTTAATTTTAATTTGGGGAGGAGGTAAAACAAGTTTATCCAAGCTGGCTTAGTTTCATTTTAATTTTACGTTTTCATGAAAATACTATCATTTGATTTTTTATTTTATTGACATGGTATGTTTCTGAAAAGTCTGAATGCTATGTTGAAAAAGAAATTTTTGTTAAGGCTTTTACCCAGATTAATGAGGCAAAACTCTGGACAAAGACATTTTTTTTAAAGTTTATTAAAATATGTCAAGGTGACTGATTGGCTGCTGTCCATTCTCAAAGAGGACAAAAATGACATCATTATGTCAGATTCAAGTCACAGTGTGTCTAATTATGACTGATCAGACCAATATGATCTCAGAATACCTTGAGTCCATGTGAACATTTGCGGTAGATTCTACACATTTGTACACCTTGAATTTCTTTTGAGTTAGTTCAATTCTGCTTTGCTCATAGAAGACACAACCTTCTCTGATGAAGGCATGCCATGTTGGGAGGTCTTGTACCAGTGTCTCCCACGTGGACTACATTTTGAATTGTTAGAGCTGGTTCAGGTGGGAAAGAATTCGCTTAGACCTTCTCTGTAACCATTGGGAGCTTTATTGAGGCAAAAGCCGGGGGCCTGAGACTTAGCAAGGACTTAAACAACGGCACAGATATAGGAGAACCTGACATAAAAGGACAAGGGATGAGGACTATGGATGACACAAGATAATAGAATCCCATGACCCAGAATGGGGTGGGGAGGTGGGAGGAGAGAGACAAGGAATTTTATGATCAAGATAGGGAAGTTTTGTGGCATTTCAAGATAAGGGGAGAAGACTCCAGGATACCTTCAAGCTCAGGAGGGCCCTCACAAGGTAATAGAAAAAGCAACCCTTAATAATAACCCTTAGGGCACCTTTGTATCCACATCATTTCCCCACTCAACCACTAGGTAGGAGAAATCTTTCCTGGGGAAAAAAGGGCAAGGGGTCATTGTCTTCAGTAGCTGCTTCCTGCTGTACAGGGAGCAAAGACTCCACTTCAAGGGCCAAGAATAGGTTGAGAAAGGGTGGTCAGCATGGGGGTGCAGAATGCAGTCCCAGCTGAGTCCAGGGTGAAAAGAGGCAAACCACTCAGGGACACCAAAGGTAGGGGTTAGTGTTCTAAGAGTTGAAGGTGAAATTTCTGCAGGCAAGAAGACACAAAGCAAACCATGAGGTTAAACAAGCACAGACCAAAGACAAGAGCTAGTAAAATGGTCAATAACAGGATGAGAACCAGTAAAGAACAGAGAGAAACCACGACCCGCCAGGAGGAGGTCGGGGGGGATATCAGGCTAGAGTGAATGTCTTGCATCCAAGAGGCTGCCTATAATATCCTCTGAGTGCTCAAAGGGTAAATTCGATGCAGAGTCTACAGGGAATGGGGGGAGAGCTATGGGGAGTAAGCTAGTATTCTGGGAATGACTGTAACAGGCCCAGAAATCATATACTTTGCCCTGCCCCAAATGGTTTCCCATTTGAATTAAGGCATTAAACTTCCAGTTCCAAGGAAGCAAGCCTAACCCTAGGTACAGGGTGGGAATCAGGAATCAGTGGGTTAGAAGCAGAAGTGGTCCAAAGTGGAGCCCGGAACACAGTATAGCTAGAAAGCAAAAAGGAAAGTCCCCAAGGTGAGGGACTTCAACGCATAGTCTTCTTTCATCACTTTTCTGACTAGTCATACCCTACTACATCTTAATCTCACATTTCACATCCTGCCTCCAACTTGCTTCTCTGCCTCAGCACTCCTGTCTGTGTCACCATCCACCCAAATGCTTTTGGGAGAGAGACAAAAGATCTATTCCTGCCTGAGTGGGGGTGGGAAGGAGAGTAAAAGGAGGATGAAGCAGTGTCCAGGGGATGAGGAGAGTGTGGAACAGGTATCCTTGTTGCTTGATCATCTGGAAGTAGATAGTCCAAAGTCTAGGAGACACAAATCTGACAAACAAGTTCAATATGCAAGACCCAAATAGAAGGAACACTAAAAGTGATGTCAGAAAAGAGGAAAAACAAAGAAACCAAGAACCCCATAATGTTATTGTTTAATTTTGACACAGAATTTTTTGATCTTGCTATTTTCTCAAAAGTTTCCACTCTGATTCCAGTTCCTTCAGATGCTATTGAAGATCTAGTTCTATATGAGTAACAACACTTTGCAGGTAGAGAAGCCTTCTACCCTTAAGTTCAATTGTTATACAGGTGGATTTACTTATAAAAGACTGACTTTTACTTTGGTTATCATAAAAGACTTGGGAGGATCCATACGTAACTAATTCCGAAACAATGCATATCAATAAGTTACTTATAATAAAACATTTGTACCACAGAACACACAGTATT
Organism: Notamacropus eugenii; assembly: GCF_028372415.1. Classification (NCBI taxonomy): domain Eukaryota; kingdom Metazoa; phylum Chordata; class Mammalia; order Diprotodontia; family Macropodidae; genus Notamacropus; species Notamacropus eugenii. The sequence continues at coordinate 372,804,949 of NC_092872.1, read as the reverse complement.
CTATGTATAAACAGGTATTATTTCCACAATAGTAACAAACTCTGAACGAAGCTGACTTTTTCCTTAATATAAAAATACAAGCTACCTCACTCTAAGAAAATTGCACTGAAATTCTTTTCCTCAAACTGAAGATGTTTCTGATCTATTTTCAGTAATTAATAGAATAACATCGAGGTCCCTCAATCAGTTGTATGATTACACAATTATTCTAACATCATTTTAAACCAGTTAAGGTCTTTATTCATACAGAAACACATCTAGTAACAAACAGATGACTAGTTTAGTAAGGTGTTTAAGATATAAAAAAGAATAACAACATTGTGTTGGTACTTTTGTTTCACAAACTTCTTTTCCCTTTGTCTAATTGTTTCCATATCATTCAGAAAGAATGTTTTATTCCAGGGATTCAACCTTTCACATGAATAGGCAGAAGTACTAATTTACCTAACTGGGGTATAGAATAACGATGAATTCAAATTGACCACTTGCCTTGATTACAGAAATTTGCCACAAAAAAGGAAAAGCAAGGAAATGACTAGATAAAACATCACAGTTTTGTAAACATGTGGTATCAATTCCACCTCATAGCCAGACTCAGGAATAGTCAGGTGGGAAACATTCTTTTTCAAAGGAACACAATGGGGAAACTAAGCCAGGAGGATCCCATCCTAGGCTGAGGCTAGGATTGTCCTCTCAGCTTTCCTAGAGGAAGATCTCCCCCATAACAGTCACATTTTCACTGAATAGCTTGTGGCATTTTCCTCAGATGGTGGATTATTAACTATTGACTATTGGTGGATTTTTATGATCCATCAGATAATTCAAAACAGTTCATTATAGACACAAGAGCTTTTACCTCAGATGGCAAGTTTCACTAATCAACAATTTTACTAGGACTTACATCTCCAATTTAAATTTGTCCTCATGCAAAGCCAAATCACTAGAGATCATTTTTATATATTTGCAAATTATCATTTTGGAATTCCATGATTCAGACAGCCTCTGTAGAGCTGCTGGGGGCTATACTTTTTGACTGCTCCTTTCCACACATACACACAATAACCAATTACCAGTTTTAGGTTTTAGTACTAAAACTATAACCAGTAAACTAACAATTTTCATAAATGATAACCAAATTGTTTTAGCTGTAATGTAAAAAATAAATTTTGATGAAATCAACTGCATTTCCAGATCATATAAAAATTATTGATAGAAGGATGGACTGTCTTATCAAGTAGAGATGATTGGCTGGCTTCTTTCCATTCCGTCACCCACTTCCCAGGGCTGTGTGCTGAATCTGGATACTCCCAGGCTGTAGCTGCTGCCCCTTCTGCTCCTTTCTTTTTCCAGATGGGGGGAAAGTGAATTTGTAGCTGGGGGAAAAGGATGAAATTCTCTTTTTCTAATCTAATTTGGACTGAAACAAGTTAATTAAAAAAAAAAAATACTCCAGGTCTGTCTGCAGTCATGCTGAGATACCCTCTTGATTCAAGGGAAAGGAGTGACCAGGGTTATAAGGAGATGTTTCAAAACTCCTTAAGGATCAATAACAAAACCTCCAGAATCTGCTAAGATTCTTACTCTTTACTTTCATGTCCGTCCCTTAAAAATTTAATTTTTTTTTGTATTTAAATTTATTTATTTAAGCTTTCAACATTCATTCCCACAAAATTTTGGGTTCCAAATTTTCTCCCTATTTCTCCCCTCCCCCCACCCCAAAACCCCAACCATTCTAATTACCCCTATCACCAATCTGCCCTCCCTTCTAACATTCTTCCCTTCCCTTATCCCCATCTTCTCTTTTGTCCTGTAGGGCAAGATCACTTTCTATACCCCTTTACCTGTATTTCTTATTTCCTAGTTGCAAGAACAATACTCAACAGTTGTTCCTAAAACTTTGAGTTCCAACTTCTCTTCATCCCTCCCTCCCCACCCATTCCCTTTGGGAAGGCAAGCAATTCAATATAGGCCATATCTGTGTGGTCTTGCAAATAATAGTCATGTTGTGTAAGACTAACTACATTTCCATCCATCCTATCCTGCTCCCTATTCCTTCTATTCTCTCTTTTGATCCTATCCCTCCCTAAGAGTGTTGACTTCTAATTGCTCCTTCCTCCCACTGCTTAGATTCAGTTAAGCTGTGGGGGCAGGGCTGCCATTAAGTGTGAGATAAAGATCAGCTCCCTCAAGGCCTCTACAAAGGGCTGAGGTAAGAATGGGCTGCTCAGTGCCCCCAGGGGTTTTACAATCCAACAATGGATGCAGACTGTTGTAGGGACTGTGGTAGGAACTGCTGCTGCCTGCCTATGTGGCCTCTGTGACCACTGCCTGAGGCTGGAGCTATGGGAAGGCCCTTCTCCCTTCTAGGGCAGCTGAAAAAACCCTGTCACTGACCTTTGGCACCTGTGGGTTGAGGGATCTGTGAAGGGCTGCTACTGGGACTGGGGATTCCACGAGTGAAGATTCTGCCCCTGAGGTGTCCTCCTCCCAGAGCAGCGCCCTGCTCTGCATGGCCAAGACTGGGCTGGGCTCCACTCTGAATCAGGTGCAACAGCCGTTTCCCGTTGGCCTTTCAGGTCACCCTGGGCTGGAAATCTCCTACATTTTGGGCTCTGCCCTCCCATCCCTTAAAAATTTAGAGTGGGGCATTGAACTTTTCAGACCACAAAATTATACCCAATTAACTAGCCTTATCAGAATAACAAAGTTTACCAGACCTTTAAAAATTTACTTAATAGGAATTCTACTACACAGAAGAATTTATGACTACATGGTTCTAAAATTCTTCTTTTAGCTAACAACCTCATAATCTGATGGTGTAATTCTTAATCTAACAACATCTAGATTTTAAAAGAAATTGCTTTTCTAACAACATAGATAACACAATTGTTCACCAAATTACATGATGTAAGAAAATTTAGCAATATAACCATACCAGAAACAGTTATCATATATTTAAAACTTGAAACAGCAATTAATTACCAATCAGATGACCATAACTTAGTTGGATGAACAAATCAAGTCTGGATTCATTTTATATTCTATGGCCCAGTGTTCTTAGCACTTTAAAAGAAAAGATTATTATCCATAAATTCACATTTATTTTTTCTTGCTAGCTTAGGGGGGCAACTCTCAAGGAAGTCCCACTGAGTCCACCTGCAAGGATCTGGTCACCAGTAGGCCAGGAGAGAAGTGCAATCCTGCAGCTTGGACGTGGGGAGGGGAAGTATTGGGGTATAGAGGGAACGGAGTAATTGCAATTTTACAAATTCCTTAGTGTGGAGAGAATTGAGAGAATTGGATAGGCCTTTGGAAAATGTGCCTAGGTCCATGACCTCGAATCACTGGACCAAGAGTTTCAGAGTGTCAGGATAAGTGTGAGACAGTTTTGTACTGGTTTGCTTTAATGGTCCCTGAGGGGTCAGGCCCCAAAAGCACCTCCAAGTCTTGCCTATTAAGGAGAACTCTGGCAAGAATCTTGCTAACAATGACTAAAAAACAGGCTCCACTGTGACACAGGAAAATTGATTCTCTTTACCTTTATAGAGATGGACAACGGATATATCCTTGAACTCCTGAGGAATAACCTCCTGTTGACATATAACCCAGAAAATTTCAGTCAGCTTTTGTATGAGCAACGGATCCCCTACCTTTTAAATCTCAGGTGGAGAAGAATTAGCACCAGCTGCTTTACCACATGAAAGGAGCCTAATGGCATTCAAAATCTCTTGTTCAGTTGGAATATCAGCTAGGGAGGGACTGACTTCAAAAAATGGTCAATGGCTTCAGCATTTATTGATGTGTGTCTATTGAGAATACTATGGAAGTGTTCATCTCATCTCTCTAGGATAATGTCCTTATCAGTAATCAATGTGGCTCCATCAGCACTGAGTAGTTGAGATTCACTATAGGTCTTTGGCCCACAAATAGCCTTTAGTACATCAAAAAAGTGCTTTGTATTGTTACTATCAGCATAAAACTGAATTTCATCTGCTTTCTCACTGAGCCAAGAATCTCACATCTCTCTAAATTTCACTTTTACTTTGCTTTAGATGAAATTAAGTGCTGCCTTCTTAGAGGTGGATGAACTATCCTGCAGTAAGTCCTGTGGAGTTCTCATTTTCCATTTAGCAGCTTCTGAATTTTCCCATCATTTTTGTCAAATCAGTCTTGATATTTGTAGGTATTCTGACCCAGATGAGCAAATGAAGTTGTATGCGCCAAATCTCTGAAAGCTGCCAACTCCTTTTCTGCTCTACTGTGGCCAACAGTGTGTTGGCTCAACTTTCCCTCCAAGTGAGCAACAAGCTGTTCCCTGGCAGAGAAGTGCTTTAATCTGTTGACATTAACTCTTCTAGTAGTTATTTTGCCTTGAGGCCACCACTTTTGTTGACAGTAATATTTAGCTTGGAAAGGATAAGTCTATGATCAACCCAGCACTCTGCACTACACATTGCCTTCATCTCTCACATCCTATCTGTCTCATCTCCTAACAAACATATAGTCTATTAAAAGCCAATGTTTATTGCAAGAGTGAATCCAACAAGTTTTACTGTATTTAGGTGAACAGAAGACATTGTTGATTAGAAGGTGTTGAGATGCACAAGCCTTCAGTAGTAAGTGACCATAGCTATTTCTGCTTTCAACTCCATTCCTCCCAAGGACTCCCTGCCATGTCTGGTAGTCTCAGCCTATTCTTTCATTAAAGTCACCCAGAATTATAAGCATGTCTTCTTTGGCACATTGATGATAAGGGTCTCCAAGTCTTCATAAAATTTGCCTTTGACCTCATCAAGGTTCCTCATGGTGAGAGCATAGACACTAAATATGATGGCATAGCATTTTTCTGTGAATGACAGTTGCATTGTCATAAGCCTGTCATTCACCACTTTTGGGAGATATACAAACTTGTTAACTGGATTAGTTTTGATTGCAAAACCTATACCAGCTTTGCAGTGTTCCTCTTCACTCTGTCCACCACAGAATATGTGTATCCAACTCTGACTTCAATAAGCTGGCCTTCATTTGCCAGCCTTATTTCACTCAGGGCTGCTATTTGGATGTGATGCCTACTGAGTTATCTTGCAACATTAGAGCTGTTCCTCTTTCAGATTTACTGGATTTTGTGTTACCTACAAGTTTGCATACATTCCATGTACTGATAGTGAATAAAATCATTTTTGCAGAAGTTTCCCTCCGTGTGTGTGTGTGTGTGTGTGTCTATGTGTCTGTGTGTCTGTGTGTGTGTGTTTTGATCACAGGATAACATTCCTGTCTTCCATGGTTATCAGGACAGGACTGTGTAAGCAGAAAATCTTTAAGGCACCTTTTCTAGCCCCTTCCTCACACCAGGAGGTGAGCAATATGATTCTTAAAAGGCTGTTTCCACTGAGAAGACAAGCCTGTGGCCTGGGCTACCTGTGTCCAGGGTTTTGATTATAGTTCCCAGTGTATCTACATCTGCTGCTTCATCACTTGACTACTAACACAGGACTTTAAGATAGGTAAAAATGGTAAAATGTTATGGGTAATGTCTTTTCCATTCATGTACAAATTGTATTTAAGTGAGGCAGAGTTGCACAAAGTCATCAGCCTGACTGTCTCTTTCATTCATCACAGTACAGTGACAGGACAGAACAGAGATGAAGGCTGAAGATGCAGTGGCTATCTTGGTGTCTTCAATATTTAACCAAGCTACAAGCACTCCACGGTGCCTGCTTCAGTTACCTTCATGGTGGTTGGAACAAATTGTTCTCATCTGCCCACTCTATCAGGGAAAGTCTTCCTATGCATAGGCTAGATAAGCCTCTAACTCACTGATGGGGTTGAGACTCCTCATTTACTCTCAACCTGGTTTAGCCGATCTGCCAAAACAATTTACCAGGGTATGGCCAGTGTGCATGTTACAGCTCCTTGGAGCTACAAATGAGAGAGTTAGGTGGATCAGGTGAACATCAAAGGTGGAAAGCAATTCTGCAAAAGGCTAAGCAGCCCTTATACCAGAGGGACTAATCTTCCCTTAACACACCTTATAACCCTTATATCAAGGTAATATCAACCTTATATCAACCCCATATTAAAGGGCTGATCACTGCAGATCATCAAGGGAGTCAAGATAGAGTCAGCTTTTACTATTAAAATAGAACCTGCTTATGAATTTAAATTGTTCTGAGATTTTGTTCATCATATGATTTGTTCATATTGCAAAGTGAATTTTCCCATAAGAAATAATGTAAAGTCAGATGATTGGTACAAAATCCCCAAAAATATTCATATAAAAATAATTATTTTTAATTTTAAGTAAGTTCTTTTGTCCCTAATTCACCTGAAATACAATAGCAATCATTAGCGCACATAATAAACCAAAAAAAAAAAATTAACCTGTACTTTACTTTTTAGAAGAGTCGTGGCTGGTGTGAGCGAGACAAGACAGAAGAATAGGAAGGGTTATTACTTGGAAAGAGAATGTCCTTCTATGAGAACATAGGGGATTTCAACATCAGGAGTGTTCTCTCTTACACTACTTTCACTAAAAGCAAGGATAACATTACTGCCTTCACTTATTTTTCATTTTTTAGAATCGCTTTCATGTTTTGACTCACTGATTTTTTTTCTTTACGTTCTTTTCTGTCTAAGAATCTAACAACATTTGTTTTTGCCATTTTTTCTGAATGTCACAGAAATGTGACATTGCATTATCGTTAAGCATCATCCCTTTGCAAGTTGTTCAAGTCCAAACATTATGTTCATACTACTAATTTTTATTTGTCCTGAAAGATATATTTTGCAGAAAATTTTTCCTCATCCAGTGAAGCATACATAAACCAGGTTACTCGTAAACTGAGGTTTTGCTGTAACTTTAATAATGAGATAAAGACAACTCAGATGGGCCCATTTCAGCAAAGTGATGATCTATTGCATCTCAGCTTCTCCCCAAGGTAGTATGTAGTGACAATTTCCAGGTACAAACAGGTACGGGGTACCTTGGTATGCAATGAATAGCAGTTAATACAAAAGCTGCAGACTGGATGATGCTTCCCTCCAATAGTGCCTCCTTCAACAAAGTCTTCCCTAGTACTGATTGATAAGCAGAGCTAAGAACAATAGGTCACTGAATCAGCATAACTTTCAATAGCCACTAAAAGCATAATTAATTGCTATATGTTGATTGTTGAAAAAAGTTATCCATGATTTAAATTCCTATCATTTGCTACACTTTTGTTTAAGCAGAGGATATTGATGCAATAGATCATTGTATTGATATTTGCGTATTAATGTGGGTAAATGTGAAGAAATCTCTAAAAAAATGGGAGTTAAATGAGAGGTACTGTATTACTTTTGGAGTTGAAAAGAATAGAGGCCTCCTAATAGTAGCAGATGCACATGAAAAGACTGAGAACATCTTAAGGATATTTTGCCAAAAAAATATGAAAGGATTGAAGAGTGCATAATTAAGACTACTGACATTGAAGCATGCAAGACAATTAAGAAGATTTTCTAGTCCTGTCTAAAAATTTTGACTATAGAGATAAAACTGAGGAATTGATAGTAAAGAGTCATTCCTGGGGATTTCAGACTTGTCCAGTCTTTAGCATGACAGTTCTTAAAGAGATGGGAACTTTTCTAATCAAAGGAGGCATTCTTACAGAAAAAACTAAATGCCACAATTAAATCCAGGAATCCCCCTTAATCCCCCTTAGCTGAGGCAATATCCCCTGTGATAAATCTTTATACCATAGGCACAAAATTGTTGTTTTCTCTGGTTTTGACCTATCTCTCCCAGGAGAGATATCCTAGGAGACTTGGGATGGACAAGAAGAGTGTGCCTGGGATAGTAGAAGGTTGCTGAGCCAGACAAAGAGATGAAACTGACAGATAGTCTAAGAGTTATACTGTGAGTGAATTACCTCATAGAGGTACGCCAGATGCTACCTGACTGGAATGTACACAAACATAAGCTGTGATGTTTGAGGAGGGTGAATCAGAAGACACCAATGTTAATTTTGTCTTTAATATAATATAACAGAAAGGAGAAAATTCATTCAGTTCCTTCTGTCATCAGAGTGCTGCATTTGCAGAAACCATTGCCAACACTATCCAAGATGAGACAGGTAATTCAAAACTTCCAGGGTCAGTATAAATTCATAAGGCTCATTTTTTGCAGGTGCTAGGCTTCTTTGAGTGTGGACCACAGGAGCAAATCAGGACAAAACCATCAATGCTGAGCATAGGATTCAAGACGATCAAGTGAGAGATGAAGCAATGCACAATCCTATTCTCTTCGGAGAGACAGAGGACCAGAAGAATGACAGGTATTAAAGCCTGAAATAAGAGCACCTCCATCAAAAACAGATGCACTTTTTGTTGTAATTGTAGATTAAATAACCATGCTTTTATCAGGTGTACTAGAAAAGGAATACTACATTGGCCCTGAAGAAGTTAAAATCTGACCCAGCTGTGAGAAATCATAACAGGCAAAGGGAAGTAAGTCATCCTAAGTCCCCAAGGATGGTCCCATTGACTGCATCATCATTTCCTTATGGATTTCTTTCACTTGGGCACAATGGCCTTTGTGCAAAAGTGTTGGTAAAAATGGAGAATGTGAACTGCGATGTTGTCCTGGACCATGGATATGAAGTTACCATTATTTATCAGTCTTTTTATGACAAGTGTTGGGGTAAAACATCTTTAATGACAAAGACAGGACTTGTACTTCATGATTCAGCTGACAAAGATAATAAATACATTGGATGCATTGAAGTGAGTTTGAAATTTACCAGGAAAATTGTTGGTGTTAACAGAAAAGTGGACAACATGTCTCTGGTATGTCCAGAATCCCCAACACTTATTGAAATATTAGAACTGATTGAAACTAATTCTGATCTTTGCAAAATTCTAGCAAGCAATAAACTTGGAATCGATATCTGCATATTTTTATCATGTGCAGACTGTACAGAAGCTAACAAGAGGATGGTGACAGGAAGTTACAGTGAACATCAGAAGAGTCCTAAGTGTTCACACTCTTAGTTGAATCCTGAGAGAGTCCACTTTAATTTTTTTCTGGGTAATTTGATTATTTTATTAATAATGCCAGCATTTTAATAAAAGGATTGTCATTTGGCCTTCTCTCTCCCTTTTAAATTTTATTTTCCCCACTTAATAGAATTTTATTTTTTCAAACTACATGTAAAGATAGTTTTCAACCTTCATTTTTATAAGATTTTGAGTTCCAAAATTTTTTCTCTCTCCCTCCCTTTTTCCCCTCCCAAGATGGCAAGGAATTTGACGTAGTCTATACATGTACAATCATATTAAACTTATTTCTACATTAGTCATGTGGTAAAAGAAGAATCAAAACAAAAGGGAAAAACCATGAGAAAAATAAAAAAAGAGTATTCTTCGATCTACATTCAGATTCCATAATTCTTTCTCTGGGTATGGATAGCATTTTCCATCATGAGTCTTTTTGAATTGTCTTAAATCATTGTATTACTGAGAAGAGCTAAGTCTATCATAGTTCACCAATTTACAATATTGTTGTTACTGCATACAATGTTCTTCTGGTTCTGCTCACTTCATTCAGCAACATTTTGTGTTAGTCTTTCCACGTTTTTCTGAAAATTACCCTCTCATCATTTCTTTTTCTTTCCTTTTTTTAATTTTTAAATTTATTTATTTATAGTTTTCAACATTCAAATTAACTAAATTAAATTAAAAATTTAATAAGTTTAAAATTTTCTCCCTCTCCCTCCCCAAGGCATGTGATCTGATATGGCTGTACACATATATTTCTGTTAAACCCATTTTCACACTAGTCATGTTGCATAGAAGAATTAAAACAAATGGGAGAGATGATGAGAAAGAAAACATAAAAGAAAACAAAACAAATCAGAAAGTAGTCTGCTTCACTCTGCATTCAAACTCCGTAGTTCTTTCTCTGGATGTGGATGGTATTTATCATCATGGGTCTTTTGGAATTGTTTTAGGTCCTTGTATTGAGGACAAGGGCTAAGTCTATCAAAATCAGTCCTCGCACACTGTGGATGTTTCTTTTCTTTTCTTTTCTTTTCTTTTCTTTTCTTTTCTTTTCTTTTCTTTTCTTTTCTTTTCTTTTCTTTTCTTTTCTTTTTGTTTTCAGTGTTCTACAATCACTTCTGTATAACTTAGATTTTTCCCCCTCTCTCCTCCTCCTTCCCCCCTTCCTTCCTCCCTCCCTGAGTCAGCATACAATTTTATATAGGTTCTACACATACATTCCTATTAAATACATTTTCACCTTAGTCATGTTGCATAGAAGAATTAAAATGAATGGGAGAAATCATAAAACAAACAAAAACATACTACAAAAGAAAATGATCTGCTACATTCTGCTATCGAATTCCATAGCTCTTTCAATGGATATGGAAGGCATTTTGCCTTAAGAGACCATTGGGAATATTTTAAGACCTTGCATTGCAATGAAGTTCTAAGCCTACCAGAAAAAATCCTCGTACACATGATTGTTGCTGTGTATAAAGTTCTCCTGGTTCTGCTCCTTTCGCTCAGCATCAGTTCATACAAGTCTTTCCAGGCCTCTCTGGAGTCTTCCCGTTCATCATTTATAAATAAATAAATAAATAAATAAATAAATTTGAAAAAAAAAAAAAAAAAAAGCAAAGTCAAGTGCAAATCATGTCATTATTGTCCTTACGTGGAGGCAGAAATTTTCCAAGATGGATCCCTAATACATGCAATATTAATGAAATTCCAAACTCATCCAAAAATACAACAATTAAGCTCTATTTAAGACTAAGAAAACAGGAAATATCAGTCACAGGCAAGTGTGAAAGTGTATAGAAAAGAGATAGTAATCAAGTTTTATCCTTTGATGCTGCATTGCATATGGATTTTACAAGGAGATCAATCTAAGTCTGTTTAAATGAAACAGGAAAAAAAATGAGTATTTGTCAGCTAGACACTGGCATTTTAGAGATTCAAAATCCAAACTTCTCATGTTAAAGTTCAATATCAATACAATCCAAGGATTCAATAATGCAGGGGTATCAGTTCTTAAACATTCAACTATGCAAAAATCATTGGAAAAAGAACTAGTCTGACTTACAAAGACAGATCAGAAAATACATTGCACAAATATGAGCTAAAACAAAGGAAAAAATAGCCTTTTTTCCTAGTGGATCTTAAAAATTAAGGAATTTAATTGATCAAGTCTTGAATATATACTCTTTCTAATCTATCACCTCAAACACAAAGAAAGTATTGTTTATATCAAGTGAAGAAGTAGTCAAAAAGGGGTCCAGTTCTTTAAATATGCACAGTCTTCTCTGCCTATTGAAGAGACAAGTGCTTCCAAAGATATGAAATTAAGGTCTTTGTCCTGTAATGCAGAGAATTATGAGACTGTTCCTTGTCAGCTTACTAAATGATTACAGAAAACCTTTTTAATTGGTTACTAAATATTTAGGAGAGGGGTTGGGGGAAAGGGAGAGAAATATCTTTTCCTTTTTTTTGGTCACAAGCCCTAAGGACAATTCTCTAAGTTCAAAGGGAGGGTTTAGCTAAGTCCCCACCAGACCCACCAAGACTGCATAACTTATTAGGAAATCCTGCCTCTTGTTTGTACCTTCTTTCCTTCTGTACAGTGTTTTATGAGAACTTGAAAGGCTGGAAGAGAAATCTAAGGGCTAGCAGCTAAGCCCAAGAAGAAGGCAAACTGAGGTGTACCCTTCATGGCTCAGCCTTGTCACTTGATTGAACCAGGAGCCAAAATGCTGTGTTGCAAAGAGGTAAGCAAATTATCCATCAATTATACTGCATTCTGGGGTGAATTTGGGGCAACAGCTTTCTAGCAACCCCTTTTAATCCCACTTTCTCCATGGAAATTAATAGGAGAGAGAGCAATATGTCATGAGTTCCAGGAGAATGTTTTTGTACTTCTATTCTTGATAAATCTTTTCACTAAATATTCCCGTTTCAAAATGAATTGTTGTCCATTAGGAAATAGATTTTGAGGAGAAATCAACTGGTTAGATCAGGGGTGCGAACCTGTGGTCTTGAGGCAACATGTGGCCCTCTAGGTCTTCAGGTGTGACCCTTTGATGGAATCCAACTATCACAGAATAAATACCCTTAATAAAAAGATTTGTTCTGTAAGACTTGGATTCATTTAAAAGAATGGACCAAAGGACCTACAAGGTCACAGGTTATTTACATAGCTTTAAGGGCTCTCTCTTCCTCCTGAAATATTATTTTAGCCCTTTGGATGACCTCTTCTCCTTTATAATCTTCCACCTTATCACATACTTGTGTATACATCATATCTTCTGCCTCTCATGTTAGATTATAAGCTCCTAAAAGGTAAAAAATATATTTTTCCCATTTTTTATCCTCAGTGTATTGCACATAGTAGGTATTTAATAAATGTTTGTGAAATTAAGCTTGAAACTGTTAAAAGAGTTAGCACTCTTCATGCCCCTAAACTGTAATATGAGATGCATGGTGAACAGGATTAGGACCTAGACACTTAGACAATATCTGGAATCTTATGTTCAGTTGAGGACTCATCACATTTTAGGAAGGACTTCGATAAAGAGCATTTGAGTTAACACAGTTAGTATGATTGAAAGCCCTCAAAATCATGTTACAATAGAATTTGTGGAAGGAACTGGGATTTTAGCAATGGCACCTTTGGGAATTTTCATTCTGGTGTTTCTTTCAAGAGGTGATTGGTGAATTCTTTCTATTTTCACATTGTCTTTTTGTTCTAATGTGTGTGACAATTTTTCTTTAATACTTCTAAAAATATTATATCCAGGTACTTTTTTTTGGTCATGGATTTTTGGCAATCCTAGGATTTTTAAATTTTCTCTACTGGATCTATTCTCTGTAATTAACTTTTGATGTAAGAAATGTTACATTTTCCTCTATTTCCTCATTCTTTTAATTTTTTTTAGAAAGAACTCTTGTTACTTCCTAAAGTTACTAATTTCCATTTGGTCCATTATGATTTTTAGGGAATTCATTACTAATATTTTGTACCTCTTCTGTTGAGCTGTTGACCCTTTCCTCAAGTCTTTCTACTATAGCTTTCATTTCCTTTATGATATTTTATTTGAATTCTTGCATCTTTCATTGAAAAGTGTTCATTTTTTCTTGTGAGTATATTGTATTTTTTGCCTTTGAGGTTTTGCTTGATTTTTGTGCTTTTTCCTCTTCAGGGATTGTGTCATCTTTGGTATCATAAAAGTCATTTCACACACACACACACACACACACACACACACACACACACACACACACACACACACACACACACACACCCCTTATCCATTTTGTAGCCTCAAGATCTGAATTCTAGATCTCCTTTGTTCTGAGGATCAGATCAAGTCAAGGACTTCTCCATTTCCCCAGGGGTTTTTCTTTCATCTAGACTTTCCATTTCTTTTGTCTAGGGTTTCAGTCTCTGTTTTTTATTTCAGGCAAATTCTCTTCTATGATTAGCTTGAAGAGCTAATTGAAAGAGCTGAAACTCTTTCTGTTAGAAAATGAGAGAAAGAGTAGAGGCTTTTTCTTTAATTCTCAGTTAAATCTGAATTTGCTCTCCTGTCCTGGAATAGATCTGGTTGTGGACTAAAGAAAAGGTTAAAATCCCTTTCTTTCACAGGCGTGTAAAGCCTATGCATCCTTTTTTTCCCCTTTAGAAGCAATGTGAGGAGGCTTCTTTCCCCCTTCACACTTCATTGTTTTTGTTATTTTCATTAGTACATAAGTTTTCTTTTGGTTTGTTTTTGTTTTGTTTTTTTCTCTTTTGGGGTTGTTTTGTTGTTGTTGTCTGTATACTCTGAAGAAAAGTTTGGGAGAGAAGAGGTATTAGACTGACTACCCAACTGAAGGTCTATAGAGCCATTGTGCTGGCCTCATTCTTGTGTGCCTATGAAACATGAACAGTCTACCAGCGCCATGCCAGGAAACTGAATCGCTTCCATTTGAACTGCCTTAGGAAGATTCTGAGGATTACCTGGCAGGATAAGGTACCAGATACTGAAGCCCTTGCTGGAGGCGAACTGCCAAATGTTCAAACTATGCTTCAGAGAGCACAACTCCAATGAGATGGCCATGTTATTCGAATGCAAAATGTACATTTGCCAAAAAGACTATTTCATGGAAAACTCACATGGGGCAAATAATCACATGGTGGTCAAAAGAAGCGATACAAGGACACTCTCAGTTCTCTCTCAAGAACTTTGGATTTGACTGTGCAACACCGATACAGGACCACTCAGCGTGGTCTGCCCACATCACAAAGGGTGTTGTGCTCTATGTGCAAAGCAGAATTGAGACAGCACAAAGCAAAAGTAGGATGCACAAATTTGGGGTACCTACCCCAAAAATATTCACATGGACTAGTGCCCAATCTGTGGTAGAGCATTCAGAGCTCATTTTGGTCTGATCAGCCACATTCATACACACTGAAATTCATTTTATCATGGTGAAGTCATTTTGGTCCCCTTTGAGAAGGAAGGATAACAACCAACCAATCTTAGCCCTAAATTCTTTATTTCACTTTATTCCCTCAGGGAATTTCTTCCCACTGATGCTGCTAAGGATTTTAGCACCAAAATCTATTAGCCCTTGAGATATCCAACTGAAATAATAATAACAATAATAATAGTTAAAGAGCTGAACAGAATTTTAGAAAAAATATATATGATAGCCCTCTAGCAATTACTGAATGGAAATAGAAAGGCTTTCTCAACTGTTTATTGCACCTTTATAACAGCCTTAGATATACATATATATCCTAAGACATGATCTTAATCCTAAAACATAAATCAAAAACAAATACAGAAAAGTAGAAATATTATTTGCATTCCTTATTCATCACAATGTAGTATATTTATATTAAAGGTTACTACAAAAGTTATTGAAAAATCAACTGGAGTCCAACTCAGTCCTAAAAAATTGATGGGCAGAAGAACAAATCATGTTAAAGGTAACACCAAGACAACACATCAAAATTTCGAGGATTCAGAGAAAGTAGTCCTTAAGGAAAATTTATATCTCTTTAAATCTATATTACAAAAGAGAAAGAAAAAAGGAATCAAAATGCAGATAAAAATAATTGAAAACCAATAAATTTAAAAGCCTAATTAAACATAAAAATAGAAATTCTAAAGATAAAAGAAAAAATGAACAATATTGAATAAAAAAATCAAATAGATAATATCAGAAGGTTTAAAAATTCAAAATAGATAAACTATTATATATAATATATATATATTTAATAGATAAACTATAAACTTGTTGAACTTGACAATAAGAAGAAATTGGAAAATCAAATGACCAGTATATAAAATTTTAAAAAGGAATTCACAAAAAATGATAAGAAATAAACAGTATTTTATATGCTATTTTGCACAACTACATATCACTAAAAGTGACAACCTAAGTGAAATAAATAAATATTTACAAAAACTAAAATATTCATTTTAACAGAAAAAGAAAGAGAAAATTTAAATAACTCAGTTTCACAGAAATTGCATAAGTTATAAATAAACTTCCAAAAGACAGGGGTAGGACATAGTAGGAATCTCTAAGGCCAAGTAGAGTCACAAATTAATTGTCATACATTTACAGAAAATCTAATTCCAATATGACATAAACTGAAACAATAGCAAAAATCCTGCTATATTCCTGGTATGATGCTGATAAGTTCTTGAATTATAAAATCAGGGGAAATTAAAGCAAAAAAAAAAGCTATAAATCTTTAGATTAGTATCCCTAATGAAAAAAGAGAGACAAATTTAAAATTACAGTAAAGACTAAAACAATATATCAAAAAAATAAGATAATTCACTATGATCAGGTTGAATATGTACCAAAATTGCAGGGTTAATATTAGCAAAACTATAAACTTACCCATATTAATAACAAAAACTATATGACTATCTCTAAATGCAGTATACACTTTTGACAAAATACAATATTCATTTCTATTCAAAAGCACTATAAAAGTTTAGAGTAAATAAGGTTTTCTTTAAAATGATAAATAAAATATATTTGAAACTAAAATCTATAATTATATGTGTCATAATTAAACTATAATCATTTCCAGTAAAGACAGAAATGAAGCAAGGATGATCATCATCACCATTTCTATTTGACATAGTTCTAAAAATGCAAAGTATAGGAATAAGGCAAGGGGGGGCGGGGAATGAGGAAATAATCATATGTAAAGAAGAATCGAAATTGTGACTTTTTGCACATGATATGGTGGTGTGCTGAAATACACCTAAAATTAAAGTCCACTCACAGTTAAGTGAAACAATAAGTCCAACAAACTTACAAGACAAATCCACCCAAATCGTCAACTTTTCCATATGATATCAATAAAACCCAACAAGAAGAGCTAGATTAATTTCATTAGAAATTACCAAAGAATGTATAAAATATTTGGGAGTCTGCCTTCCATGCTACACAATAGAACTGCATAGACAAAACTACCCACTACTGTTTATATAAATTAAGCCAGACCTAAATAATTATAAGATAATAATTGCTTACAGGGAGGATGAATTAATATAATAAAAATGACAACACCTAAATTAATTGACTTAATGGATGCCATACCAATTAAATTACTTAGTGAATTACTTTTTAGAACTAATAACATAATAATGAAACTCACATGGAGGCAAAAACAGTGATAAAATTTCCAAGGAAATGATGGGGGGAAATTGAGAATGAAGGCTACTTAGCAGCAACAAATATGAAATGATACTACTAAGCAATAAATTCATTAAAGAATTTGGTATCTAATAAAAACCAGAAAGATCAATCAGTGGAACTGATTAGGTACACAACATAAAGAAGTAATGTATCTGTTGACTTACGATACAACAAACACAAAAAATGCTTGTTGTTGGCATAGGGGCTTGCTATTTGACAAATACTGAAGAAATTGGACAGCAGTATAGAAAAAAAATTAGATTTAGGTCAATATTTGACACCTTACACCAGCATAAGCTCCAAATAGGTATTTGGCATAGGTATAAAAGGCAATAACATAAACAAATTATCAAAACATAGGGAAAATTACCTGTCATGTTTATAGATAAAAGAAAAATTCATAAACAAGCAAGAGATTGAGAACATTAGAGAAGATTAAATGATTGATTATATAACATATACTTTAATATATAATCATTGTTTTAAAATTTTGCTGAAAATAAAACGCATGGTCACACATTTTATGTAATTCTGTTGTTGTTGCTGCAAGAGACCTCTCAGGGAATGGGGCTAATTTGTAAATATCTATAATGTAGAAACAAAACATCACTGAAATTTAAAAAAATAATAAAGTAAAAGAGGTAGCTAAGGTACCTATGGAGTAGAGTAGAGAAATCTCCAGATTTATCTGATGATTGTTTTCAATTATTTTAAAGTTTTGCCATGGATAAGAAGTGTTAAACATGCCCTTGATATCAAATTTAGGCACAATGGTTGAAAGTAACAAGGGGATAGATAGGCTTGTTATAAAATACGTTCACAACATACATTAAAAAAAAAAAAACCAAAAAACTAATTAACAGTTATGGCTATCTAAAAACAAGTTGGGTTGATTCAGTGGATTGTAGGTTACTTTTATTAAAAGTCTTCATACTAAGACTCCTTTATCATTCATCCTGTTGTTGGTCAGTCGTTTCAGTTGTCAGATTCTTTGTGACACCATTTTTCTTAGCAAAGATAGTGGAATAGCTTGCCATTTCCTTCACCAGCTCATTTTTTGCAGATGTGAAGCTGAGGCAAAGAGAGTTAAGTGATTTGCTCAGGGTCACACAACTCATAAACATCTGAGGTCAGATTTCAACTCAGGTCCAGACCTCTACTGTGCCACCTAGCTGCCCAAACACTCATCTAGCATGCAATAAAGTGGATTTTTTTTCAGGTAAGGGTTGGATGAGATGCCCCATTCTACCAAATGCCTATACTTCCATGATATTGATTACGATTTGCAATTAAGAAATTTAATAACTTTGACTTTGAACAAATTGCTTTGCCTACCTTAGCCTTGATTTTCTCATTGTAACATAATAATTATGCCACTTAGTCCACTGGGTTGTTGGAAAGAAAGTATTCTAGAAATGAGTTATTTTTTAGAATTTCTCCTGGTTTAATTGTGCAATAAATGTAGTTAGGCAGACAGAAGGGCACATTTTATGGCATGACAGTATGGGATCGAGCAACATTCAGTGCATTTAAAGTTTCACTTTCCTCATCTGTAAAATGGAAACTATAACATTATACTGTTCATGAGACTTTACAGGGTTGTCAGTTGTATCAGCTATGAGATAATTGAGAAAAAAGTGTTGCTGTTGTTTTTAACTACAAAGTGTTAAGTGTAGGAGTAGGGAGTGAGCCTGAGATTTCATCAGTATAGAAGCTTCTGAGTTAAAAAAATTTCCTGTACTAATTGAGGTCAACATGTTTTCTGCAATTTACAGTCTGAAAGAGTTGCCTGGAATAGTGGTGTGAAAATCAAACAGAAATCACCGAGAATGTATATTATCTTAGGAAACCACAAATTAACAGTGTCTATGTTGTACTGTATTTTTATTTATTTTTTAAAATATTTTTCCAATTACATTTTAATTTGGTTGACAGTGGGAGGTTTGAAGGCCAGGAGTTTGGCATCTTCTGTCTAAAGTTTATTACGGAGAGGTGAAGTGATTTTTCCATTTACATGGCATATATGAGAGCCAAGATTTTAACCACATCTGTTATACCATACTGCTACATAAATATACTAATAACATAGTACATATATTTGTATATATAATATATATATATAACAAGAGAGAGATATATACATGTATATATGTGTATATATATATATATACATTAAATATATATATATGTACAGAGAGAGCGAGAGAGCAAGAGGGGAAGAGAGACAGAGAGAGAGAATGTGGGATAGTAAAAACTTCTTAATCTGGACTCAGGAAACTGAACCAGTCGCTCAGAAGCCCAATTCTCTTCACAGATAAAAAATGGGGATAGCAATGCTTATATTATTTATTCACACAGTTTTGGTGAGAAAAGTAATTTGTAATAAAGTGACAGATAAATATGCGATGTTGTTGTTCAGTCATTTCGAACTCTTCGTGACCCCATTTGGGATTTTCTTAGCAAAGATATTGGAATGGTTTCCATTTTCTTCTTCAACTCATGTTATAGGTAAAGAAGCAGAGGCAAAAAGGCTAAATAACTTGACCAGTGTCACACAAATAGTAAGTATCTGAGGCCAGATTTGAACTCTGGTCTTCCTGACACCTGACCTGGTGCTCTATCCACTACACCACGTAGCTGCCCTTAGGGGTATTATTATACCTATACCAAACTCAGTGTTCCATTCTTCAAAAGATGAAGCATTAATGGTGTATTGGTGAAAAGGATCTAGACAGCATGTAGGGGATCTTTATAACTTAACATGGTGTTGCTCTATGGTCCCAAAAAGTGTAGGAGACACTGCCTCCTCACTCCTTTTTGTCTCACATGCTTTGCATGACTCTTTTAAAACTTCCAGGAGTGACTCAAGTCCTTCTTCTAGTTCAAAAATGTAGATCAGAGGTTCCTAAAGTAGGCAATACCACCCATGGCAGGTGCTGGAATAATACAAGGGGGTGGTTGTAAACTCTAGTGCAATTGAGGGGCATTGAATAAAAATATGGAGGTGGTAGACACATAAGGAAAGAACATAAGAAAATTTTGAAAAAACTATTTGTTCATGTTTCATCTGTTATGTAACAGAATTAAAGTCGTAGTGATTACATTTTCTAAATAAACACACAAAATGCAAGTTATAACCAACCAATCAGTCATCAAGTCCACCCACAGGTGTTAACAAGCAAGTGCTGACAGACATGTATTGTCCACCATTGTTGGGATGCCCAATATGCATCAGCAGGAATGTGTGTGTGTGTGTGTGTGTGTGTGTGTGTGATGTTTACAATATGATCCTATATGATTGCATGATGTAATATTGCATCATCAAAATTTCAAGGCAAGAAAAATCCCCAGAAATTTACAACAAATTGTTAAATTTAAGATGTGTCATTTGAAATGACACATCTTAAATTTAACAATTTGTTGTAAATTTCTGGGGATTTATATATATATGTATATATACATATATGTACATGTATATTTTGAAATTTCTGGGGATGTATATATATATATATATATATATATATATATATATATATATATATATATAACACAAATTTCAACAAAAAAGCTAAAGGTTTAAAGATTTCTGGGGAGGGGTAAGTAATTTTTTTTTTGAAAAGGAGGAAGTAGGCCAAAAAGGTCTGGGAACCTCTGATGTGCATAGTTCAAATAACTCTTAGGCTGGAGAGACAATGCTTATTACCCTGGATGTATCAGTCTCAGAATACTAGGCAAGCCTTTATTACAAAATAGTAAGTATAATAATATCACTCCTTTACATTTATATATATTATATATTCAATATATATGAATATTTGTACATATATTCTGTATATGAATATTACATATTCACATATACCTACATATCTACATCTATCTACACCTATCTGTACATATATACATATATGTATATGTATGTACATATACCTATACATGTATATGTGTGTGTTTATGTGTATATATGTGTGTGCGCGCGCATGTGTGTGTGTATACACACACATATTCAATGAATCCCTATTGCTTTCTGTGTAAAGGTCAAATAAAGTTTGCCAGGCATTTGATTCAATATGGAGCCAATCACCCTTCCAATCTTATTCCATCTGCATACATTCTCCTTTAAAAAAAGAACTATTCAATTGTCCACATACTTTTCCACTTGAATGTTATGGCTCATGCTGCTCTCTGTGTCTGAAATCTTAATCATCTATCTTCTTTGGTCATTGAAACTCAACAGAAATGTCACTTTTTCATAAATGTTTCTCTGATCTGCCCCTTCTGTTTCAGAAAATAAAGACCTTCCTTTAACTCCCTCACAAAGTACTATTGTACCTATCTAATGCAATTATCTTATGTCATTTTGTCTTATAATTAATTGTGCATGTATAATAGTGTTTCTATGTATGTAAACTTCCTGAACCCTATATTCTATGAGAACAGTTACCACTTTGTATCTTCCATAGCACCCAACAGATTCATAGCATTGTGTGGAAAACAAAACAAAACAAAACAAATTACCACTGGATTTGGAGTCAAGAGACTTCAAATATTTGCTTTATGGTCTATACCCTCTTTCTATAGCCTTTTGAGCTGGGGCAACTTAATCTCTATGGGCTTAATCTCCGTGAGTTACTTAAACTCTCATAGTTTCCTCAGTTATGAATGAATGGGCTAGACTGGGCCGTCAGCAAAGACTTTTGAAGATTAAATCTATAAGGAGTATTTAGGGAGGGAAAGGAAGGGAATAAACATTTATATAATACTTATTACATGCCAAGCAGTGGGCAAAGCACTTTGTAAATATCTCATTTGATCTTAATCATTGTTTGTTAAATTGAATTAGATCTCCAATAAATTTTCTTCCTTCAACAGGACAGACAAATGACTAAAATTACTTTTACATTATATTTGGAGCCAGGAGACCTATGTTCAAAAGCCAGCTTCAATGCTTATTAGCCATGTGACCACACACAAACGCTTTAGCCTCTCTGTGCATATGTTTTCTCTGTAAGACAAGGTTAATAATACTTCTATTTATAATGTCTAGGACCAGTCATAAGGTTAATTTAAGAAAGAACGCCTTGTAAACCTTTAAGAGCTACAGAAATGTGTGTCACTATTAGCAACAAATATAAATAGATACTAGCTGAGAGGTATTTATCAGACGAGGGACATAAACTCTTATGACTAGTTTGTGATGGTTTCTCAGACAATAGCATACGTAGGGATGATATGGAGAGGAAAGAGAGCAAGAATGATGGATCTGGTTAATAGGATATAGATATAAGGAGGAGGGGATTTCCATATCTTCCCATGACTTTTTTTTCCAGAAAGCCTAGACATCTATTGAAACAACCAACCAACCACAAATGTAAACCAGGGCCAAACAAATCCTTAATAAATTGGGGCAGATTGAAGTGCTTTTGAGTCATTGAATGAATTCAGATGAGGATATGCAGGAAATGTACTTAGATTGAAAGAATTAGATACACCTCTCAGTATATGTATAAGACAGAAAGATTTTGGGCAGGAAAAATCAAGCTTCAAGATTTCCTTGAGGAGGTATAAGGGTTGGAAGTGAGCCCAGAGGGAGCATCGAACTGTCTCTCCCTCACCCTCTTTTCCAAATAATGATTTTGTAAACTTCAAAATATTCAAAGAATTTGGACTTCCAATTGATTTTGGTAGCAGAATCTCTGGAGCAGCAGTGACTGATGGTAGTGCCTACATCAAAAATTGAAAGATAGAGACAAATTAGTCATAACAAGGGACACACTTAGCACTGTTTCTGGCACATGTTTGTGGTTGTTCAGTTGTGTACAGATCTTCAGGACCTTTGGGGACCACACTGCCCATACTGCAGTGGTCTGTCATTTCCTTCTCCAGTGGATTAAGGCAAACAGAGGTAAAGTGACTTGGCCAAGGTCACATAATTAGTAAGTTATCTGAGACCAAATTTGAACTCAGATCTTCCTTACTCCAGGTCAAGTATTCCTTCCACTGAGTCACCTAGCTTTATATGTTCCTGACACATGTAGTAAGTACTCAGTAAGTGCCAGTTGACTTGATTTGACTGAACTGAAAGGGAAGTTTCATGACTTTACAAAAGTACAGATACTTTGAGCCCAGCAAAAAACTATAGTTAAGGAGAATTTTATGAAGACCCCATGAAGGGAGAAAAGGACTTGTAGTAATCAGGAACTGTGATTTACCCTTTGTGATATATGCTCTATGAGCTTAAGCCCACTTTTCCTTGGAATATGTATGTACTAGTGGGATAGTGTGTCCTAGATTTTTGGGGGAATTGGTTTTGTGCCAATAGATCTTAATATACCATCTTAGAAAGTATCACTTTTTAAAGCTAATTCACTCTGGCTAGCTAATTGACAGTCAACGAAGAACATGCTAGATAGTGACTTAGGGATGATAGCAGTAAAAGAAATCCTACAAGCCCTCAGAATTACCCATATAAAGCTGAGGAAAGGAGTAGTCAGCTGCCCTCTGGGGCACTATCCTGCTACTGGCAGTGGGAGTTTGGGAAGCTGACAAGAAAGTTGTGACATAAGACTTCTCTGTGTAAGATTTACATCTAACAAAAATTCCAGCTTTTAAAATAAATCTTACTTTAGTGGTGGGAAATTAGATAAAATGCTGGACTTGGAGTCAGAAAGACTGGAGTTAAAATCCTGATTCAAACAGTTAAGAGCTGTGAGACCTTGGGGAAACCATTTAATCTCAACCTCAGTTTCTTCATCTGCAACCTGCCTCACTGGGTTATTTTTAGGATCAAATGAGATTCCTTCCACTTCTCTGTTTCCATCTTTTGACTCTTCCTTCATGCAACCTGATTGATCTCTATTTCTCTCACATAGCTTCCTGGTCTGGGGGCATGAAAGGTCCCCAGTCTTGTGTAGTCTGTATCTTTCAGGTTTGGTGAGTGCCAAAGACCATAAGAATCACCATACCTAATTACATAGTGATCAGAGGCATTTACATATGGAAAGAAGCCCCTTCCCTCCCTATTCAGAGAAACTAAGTGCATCACTGTCATCTATCCTTGTTGTGTTTGGACAAAATAAAACTCCTTTGTTCAATGACTTATAAGTGCATCATTTTGTCTCAATATCAGACCTGAACTAAGAGAGTGCTGGGGTTGAAGTCATGTCTACAATAATTTGCATACACACAATCTATACACACACATGTTATTTACATATATAAACACATGTGTATGTAATCACTTTGCAAACTTTATAATGCTACATAAATACTAGCTATACATAGTATGCTATCATTTAACACACACAACTCAGCACCACCAGTACCTATTTATCCCTTCACATCCACTGGCACGGTTGCCAATATTCATTTATTCCCCTTCTTGCAATTGCATAGCAGTACTCCCCTAAAAAGTCTCTCCCACCTTCCCTGGGCCCAATCAGACCATTGCCATTCAACCCTGCTTTCATCTCTTTTGTTTTTCCTTCCTAGACCTTCTTCTTCAATTCCCTGGGCTCCCCTATCCCCTACTTCACTGTTAATTATTTTTGTGGTACCTGATGCCTACCCCTTTCTAGTACCCCTTTCTGGTACTGAAACCTAATGAAGCTGAGAAGCAGTAACATAGTATAGGCAGTGAAAGGGACAGGAGAACAAGGAAGCCCAATCAAATCAGGTAGAAAGTATTAAAGATATCATAATGTTGCAAAAACAGCGGAATTTTATCAGTTCTTCCCAGGGAGGGAGGAATTCTCTTTTTCATACTTTGTAAAAAAAATTTTTTTTTTTGTATCTCAAGTTTTATTTGACACAAAGACTCCCCAGTACTGAAAAATTTTATTGATTACGTCCAGTGTTACCACTGGGATAGATTGAACACATAAAAAAATACGTGGAATATGTCTTGTGCATAACCTGGAAAAGATTTGTTAGACGTTCTACTTTAGTAGTGTCCATGTCTTTGTATTGAGTGGATACTGTCTGTATTGCATGAGCATCATTAAACCAGAACAGACGAAAGGGTTTATTTTATTTCCCATTTCATGAGAAAGACAATGTTCTCTTTCTGTCTTTCTCTGTCTGTGTCATTGTATGTCTGTCTCGGTCTCTTTCTATCTTTCTCCCCTCTCCACCTACTATTCCTCCTCTCCCTCTCCTTTTCTTATCTTTCTCACTTCTTCAAGATTTAATAAATATAAAAAAGGAGATATCAAATGGATGGACAGAACATCTTGCAACTTAAAAAAAAATTATCATAGGCAAAGTGGTGAAATGCTATTAGTACACCCTAACTTTTAGTATCCCTTGTAAGATTTGTCATTATCCCACTTTGCTTTGATCCATTAAACTTTTGTGGGGTTCCAGGACCAACTGTAGACCCAGCAGGCCCTGCATGACTTCCCAAGTCAGCTCTCTCCCACCATGAGTCTATTCTGGTATATTTCAAGGGCTTTGTTATCACTCTCTAAGATTAGGTTACCGTATTATTCATTTATTCCAGCAGGAGAGAACTTGTACATATCCCATGCACCAATCTGACTGTTCTTAACTCCTTTCCTTTGCTCAAACCCTTTGGCATTTATTCATGTCAGGTGGTTGAGAGCACGAGGGTATTAAATTGTAACCTCCATATAGGCATAGAAAAGATGACTCTGAAAGCTAATTTCTAAGATTGAAGGGATCCTGTATCCCAGGGTAAGGAAAAAGAATAAGCTACTGGCAATTATCATGCTTTCTGGTCCCAATGCTAATTATTACAGATAAAGCATGTGGACATACACACATGCACACACATGCAAATGTAGACATGCATGCTCATACACACACTCCACCCTTACTCTAGAAGTCTCCTATAACTCCATTAAAGTTTATAAATTAATGTCAGGACTAAAATTAAATTACAGATTGGAATTACTGAGGCAAAGATGGCTGCTATAAGAAAGACAGGGAATGGTTAGTCCATGAAGCTGGGCAGCTATAGAAAAATAATGAGATGTGTGAATTATTTTTAGGACCTACTCCTCTTCTCTTTAGCTAAAGCCCATTGGAATGAAAAAGAGAAAGACTTATATGACATCTATAGTGAGTAATCACTCATTATTGGGTCATTCAGGTTCATGCCCCTATCCTTATTTGGATCTCAGTCTCCTTCTATAAAGAATGCTCTTATTAAAAATGATACCTCCCTCCTCAATCTCAAATGGGATGCTTATCAGAATTACCAAGGATCTCTTCACGAGCAGGAGCCCAAATTAGAGCCTAAGCTACTACTATTAAATGGGATGAGGTGGAAGGTAACGGTTCATTGAGAATTAGAACTAAAAGGGACTATAGAAAATAGCAATCTAACCCCCTTACCTCATAGATGTAAAAATGCATACCAGAGATGACGTGTAGTGGCATTGGGTGCTTGGTTTTCTGTCATAATTATTATTTTTGAATTATATGGATTACATGGTTGAGCAGAATGTCTATATCAATGAGAATAGATCCTTCAGATTTTCAGAAAACAATACTATATTATCTCAGGATAGGTGCGAGGGATGAAAGGGGAACAGAGAAAGTTAAGAAAATTAAAATGAGGGGGGGAAAGGAATCAAGGAAAAGGAGAAGAGATAGAAGAGGCAAAGAGGAGAAAAGCTTTATTTGTACTCTAGGGATACTCAAGAAAGATAAATAAGTTTTGTGTTTTTCCTTTGTGGATATGTCAGATTTAATTGCTTTACATCCACTGTGGGTTACAACTCTGTGCCTAAATACACAGGAACAGCAAATCCTGGTGTATCGACCATGCCCTACCCCACTTCCCTTAAGGTTGTATTTGGTGTTTTGTTGCCTTGTATGCTATGGAGAAGAAATGGAGGATTTCTATATGCCTGGAGCAAAAGAAAAACAAGCCAAGGACTGATTTGAGTCCCCAAGTTTATCCTCTTTTGATGCATTCATAATGTTGATTGGTGAGAATCAGCAAAAGATCCCATGCAGTCCTGGTGGAGCACCATGAGCTTCTAAGCTGGTGTGTGTGTAGGGGGTTGGGGGGGGGGCGGCATTGACAATCTTTCTTCCGTGACTCAGGCTGAATCAGTGTTGATTTTTTTTTTTCTAAAGCCCTGTGAGATTAGGTTGGTTTTTTTCTTCCTGAAATCATTTTGTAAATCCAAGGCCTGTTCTTAGCCACCTATTGGGATAAATACTTCACTCTCTCTTGATCAGCTTTGGTCATAGTCATCATTGGATATATCTATTAAAGGATGAATGTGAATGTAGATATTGAGAATGTGTTTGTACTATTAAAACATAGATGGCAGGAAACTCATCAAAGGAACAATATTTCTGGAAATTTCAACCCTCCTAGATAGTACTATTTCCAAAAACCATCTTCACTTTGTCCACACTCTTATTTGAATAAATCAGTCAGATTTGAGAAAGCTGCTTATGTGAAATTCTGCAAATACAATGCCATACTGGTGAAAGGAAGCCCCAGATGCATCTCATCACAAGCACAGCTGGAGATATTCCCACTTGTTTCTGAACAAGCATTTACCAGGCATGGCATCCAGTTGGCCAAGAATCAATAACAATCCCACTTCACAAAAGCAGTTTCAGTAGCCTGCTTTGTAGACTCCTATGCCATTCAATGCCCTTTCAAGTAATTTATCCCCACATTTGTTGTCTATTTGGTTCCTAGTATAATTCAAAGCAACATAAAGAGTGAAAGTAACTCAATGCTATTTCTTTCCTTTGTAGTCATATCATAGTGATTTAGATTGTGTATTCACGATGCTTCATTTCTTAGGAGTGGAAGGTCTAGGAAACATTCATGTAGAATTAGGTGTGATCGCCTACTCTTCTTTATCTTTGATGTTTGTGACTCTTTCTGTTTCTCTTAAATTCATTCTCTTTCTCCCTCCATTAACAACTGATAAAAATTAAAATTATTCTGTTGTTTGGTTGTAGTGGAATGCATACTCAGTTCCTGTAAAATCCTCAAGATTACAAGTTCATTCAATCCATCCAATTGTTTAGAGGTAGAATAACATCAATTCATACCCAGAACAGTATGTAGCTTACTTAAATTCTCAAGGGAGAAAATTCACATTTTTTTCCTTAATATGATATTATTGGGTCTCAGATTAATGAGGGGGGAAAGCTTTTATTTTCTTCTGTCCTAAATCTTGTACCAGTACAGATTTAGCTTAGTTTTTTTCATCTTCTCGGTGGAAATGGCTACTGACCCTTCTCCAGTGTTTCAGCAATAACACTGTATCTATTAGATGGCTTAGTTACAGGGGTGAAAAGAAGACACCATATTCAACTATGATTTTGACCAGTGAATCTAGTGAGAGTTTTTAATGTATAATTCACATGTTCTTTTTCTATTTATTCTTCGCGTTAACACAGTGGCTCTTTTACTGTTAGCTTGTTTTGGATTTTGTTTACTTGGCAAAGTTCCTCCGAACTATCATACTCCTATTGTCACTCCCCTTTGCTACAGTCTTTTATTATTTGCATAATTTCCTTCCTCTTTTATTAAAATGCGTTCTGAACTCTGTTCGGAAAGGCAAGTCAGTTAACCTCTCCATGCCCTGGGCAAATTTCTAAGACTATAGAGTAAGTTGCAGATGAGTAGTGAATCTACACTGTTGTGTAGTGGGAGGTTTCATAGTACTTCCCCCTATATTGTATGTGTATGTATATACATATATTCATTTATGTACATACACAGATATACATATAGAATATTTGCACATATGCACATATATGATGCAATACATGTATATTAATATATGTATTATATTAGTTTCTACCACAAAATTGCATAACTTATACTGATTTATATAACTTATCATATATGTATATATGTGTGTGTGTATAAAAAACATTTATGTTAAATATCTTTAAGATTCCCCCAAATCCTTGCCTACCTATCCTACACATTCTCTTGAATAACTCTCATTTCTTTATGCCCATCCAGCTAGTTTCTAAAAGAGAAATAAATAAATTTAAATGACATTTACCATAGATTTAAAATTCTTGAATAGCATCATATAATGTTGAAGCATAAGCCTGATATATGTTAGAAATGTAAGTTTGTACAAATATTTATATATATATATATATGACCACTGAATGTTACCAAATGATTTATTATGATTAGTGGTAAATTACAATGTATATGAAATGGAATTGTAAATGGAAGGACACAAAAATAGTTACCAATTTCTGTAATTATATTCACAAGATATTCTGTAATATATTTCAGTCAGAAGAGACAGTTTCTGATCTGTCCTTTAGCATATATCCACAAATGCATTTTGTAGTTTCAACCACATAATTTCACAATACTGATACCATATCTGTATCATTTACCTTACTATAATAACTAAACAGGATATGAAAGTGGTTAATAATAGCAATGAGTCTCCTCATGATCTATCAGCAATTCTAAACAAAATAGTAGATTTTTTTTTTCCATTCGAAGTGAGGGTAGGATGGAATGGTAATAACTGGAATTGTAGATATTATATACATAGCTATGTATATATTTATATACCACCTCGAGCCATCGGTTCAGTAAAAGGCAGGCTGCTTTCTAGTTGGACCAACGATCACCCATCCCATGTGCAATTCCATTGGGATAAAGGGCATTATTATTTTTTTAATCACACTTCTCTCAGGAACAAATAGGTAGGAAGGAAATACAGCAGGCTAAAAGTTACAGTGTTACATACCACAGTAAAAACAGTTACTGAGTAATTAGAGTCACAGCAGTTGTGTATACTTGTTATTCACAGACTGAAGACAGTTGTCAAAGAACCGCTCCACTTCTGAGGACTGACAACATGAAGACATGCATTTGAATGAGTCCATAACTGTTGACGTCTATACTTCAATAAGCACATTCAATTTTAATGCCTTCCAAGAAAACAGACTCCTTTGACAGTTTGCATCAGAAATGCATCTACAATTACACACGAGAGAACCTGTAAACAATTTGACATTACACTTATGTACAACTGAGCAACATTGGGAAGGGAGAAGAGGTAATTCAGTGGGTGTCACTTGGTATATATCAATGTGCAACAATTTGACCCAGCCTTGGCTAAGCCATCCAGTGCTTGAATGAGGTCAGAGAAAGTAGCATGAGCAAGGCCTCCCTAGAGATCACCACTCAGTGAAATTATCAGTGAAATTCAGAATCTTGTACCCATAGTGAAAATAGCACAACAGTCTAAGAATCAGTGATTGATGGACAAGAGGTTCGTTAAACCTGGGCAAATTATGTTGGGGTATCTCTAGATGACTTAATCGATATGGTCTTTTTCTTTAAAAATAGATAGCGATTTATTACTTGTGTGTGTTATATTTGAACATGAGTTGATTTATGTTGCATACATGTATAGATGTGTATATATATATGCAAGTGTGTATATGTCTATGTATCTATGCAAATGTGTATGTGTGTATATACATACATATACATATATGCTCATGTTTATTAAATAAACTACAATGTCCTCTCAGCACAGAGGTAGTGGGCTAATGAGGAATATGTGTTGTCAGACATGGAAAATGTATTGCTTTCTTTTGCCTAATTATATTCATTACAACAGAAGGCTGTCTTGGGGTCAAGAGGTAAGGGGGGAATCGATTGGAAGTGACAATGATTTCTTTTAAAGACCATCACAAAATTGAAAAAAAAAGTAATCCAAGTGCTTTGTTGATTCTGGCATGGTAAAGGGACAGCCATTTAACCAAGAACAGAAGCTTAAACTTTATAAAACTCTTGTTTTGTTTTGTTTTTCCAGCTTTTGAATTATTTCATCAAGCATTGAGACTTGTTACCTTTGAAAACCAAACTCTTATTAAAACAAAATGGAGGCTAATCAACAGCTTCAAAGTAATGCTAGGTGACCTAAGAAGGCTCCACTAAGAGGTGTGGGCCATAAAGTGAGGTCTTTGGAAAGAAATCACCCTTAAGTTATCTTTTAGGAGAATGATGATAAATTTACCCTTTCAGTGAATAAATAATGCAATAAAAACTCTTGTCATTCATATGCCCTGATTCTATAAGGATTTAAACTACACAGGCATAAAAAAAGTACATCCATTCATATGAAGCATTGAAGGATGATTTCCTGGGGATAGAATAACAACTCTGGGCTACTTTTTTCTATTTATTTTTAAATTTTCCTTAGCTAAATAATCCTCTAAGAAGAACCTACCTGAATCTATTGGGCTTTGGTGGGAGGAGTGGGGAAGAAGAATAAAGAAAACAGGTAATAGGACAATTGAAGAGAAGTGAAAAATTTATATTCTGTGCCAACTTTCTGAAAAATCAAAACCTTTTTTTCCCTAAAATGTCCTTCATTTTCATTAGAACATTTCATGATTATAAAAAACAGTTCTTCTATATTTCTACGGTCATTTTTTTTTCCCTTCAGAGGGTCCTGGTGGGGCCAGGGAGTGGGAGGTCGGGGTTTGCAAATAATTATACTCTTTTACAAGTTGTTTTTCTGGTTCTTGGTGCAACCTGACAATAACATGGAAGGTACAAGACCATGCAAAGGCAATCAGCTAAACTTTGTGCTTGTCTGAGTTTCTTTGTGTGGGCTTGTATTTGAATTCACCTCAATTTGAATTCTCAAGGAGTACCTGAAAGAGGACACTTGATTTGCATAGGGTTCCTTACAAATTGAGCTTCTTACAATCCAATGGTTTGTCAAGCAAAGTGCACTGGCGAAACCATATGTATCACAATCATGACAAGATGACTGGTTGAAAAGTAAAAATAAATTGGTTGTTCTGTCAAAGACAACCAGGTATTTTTGGAAATTAACTGAATTCTTAGCTGCTTTGGTCAGCTCTTTTGGTATTATGTAGACAGGGATATTCTTAGGGGTAAAATAAAGTGTTTCTGAGTTGTTATTACAAGGTGCCCTTGTGCTTCTATAGGTATATGTATATATGCAAATACATATATACACATATAATGTATATCTATTTATTTACAATTATTAATTTCTTTACAGTAACAATTCTTGAGTGGAAAAGGGGGATAGGAAATATAGTTCTGTTATTTAATCATTAGTGTAAGGCTTTCTCAATGTGAAAGTGGAAGTAATTTCCACTATCTTGTCTATTACTTTTGGTCTTAGAGAGCTGCCTGGGTTACTGAGGGTTCTTCAGAGGGTTCTTGATAGGGTTCCATGACTGGTATGTGTTACAATCAGAACTTTCCAACTCTAATGCAAGTCTTATGTCTAGTACTCTAGGTTTTCAGTCTACTATAATCATAGAAATGCTCAGTATATGCATTTTTATATCCACATGAATCACCCAACATCTTAAGACAGCTGTGAAAAATAAAGGTAAATTGACAATGAAAAGATTTAATTTGCCCAGTAACTATTTGGGGTAGCATCAGTGAGACTGCGGTAATCAAAGTATATTCTTGAACAAAGTTCCAAGTTCACTTTCACAATTGGATCATATCCCAATTAACTGGCATCTTCTGTAGTTTACCACCATCATTGTAAATGAGTCACTACAAAGTAGGCACAAGTAGCTATTTTCCCCAGCTCTTATAACAGTTTGGGTTCTTCTTTAATCACACTTCCAATTAGATTTTTACTCAAAAGTATCATAAGACCAAAGGTATATACTGGTGGGGGGAAACATGTGACCCCCATACTCAAAACTCCATCCAGCTTCAAGCCATGAGTTTGCTTTGTGTGCCATTTTTAAAGGGAGTTTTTCCTAATCCTCTTTAGTATTACAGCTATTTGTCCCCTCAAATTATCATGTATCTATTTATCTGTTCCTCCCCAGGGGCCCATAAATATAATCTCCATAAGGGCAAAGTCATTTTATTTTCTTCCTTTGCATTCACAACACCCAAAAGAGTGCCTTGTATATAGAAGGCATTTAATAAATCTTGTTGGGCTGAGTTGGGAACATCACAGTACAAATTCACTTTTTTTTTGGAAAGAAAAATATATAGGAATCACTGAAATCATTTTTTGGTTCCTCAAAATGCAGAAAGTTTGGTGAAGCAATGTTGTTGGAGAAGGGGGTACTTAATTCCCTAAGAACATTGTCTGTGCATACATAACAAGCAGTGTTAAGGCAACAGCAGACTGATGCCCAGAAGAGTTTATGCCAATGGGGCTCAAATGCTTGCTCAGACTTGCTCAGACTTGCTCAGACTGAATAATGTTAGAGCAGGATTTTACAAGGTTATCACGAGTTTTAGTTGTCATGGTATTATTGCGAGCAGACATTGTTCAGGGTAGTGTTTATGTAGGATAGGCCTATATTTTAAAAATTGTATTTCTTTTGAGGCTACATCTGTGTTTTGCAGTAAGAAAACAAAAAAAATTATAATGTTGAAACACTAAGTGAAGACAGTTACAAGAGTATTTGTGAATTGTTTTGAAGGAAGGAAGAGAAGAAAGGAGGGAGGGAAGAAAAGAGGAAGGGAAAGGTGAGAAGCTAGTCAATTTATTCTTTCAGCTGTCCCTTTTTTTTCCCATTTGATAACAGAGGCATTAGAAGGAATCTATTTAGCTTAAAAGTTCCATTAATACAATGATGAATCTTGAACTGGGATCTAAGTGCCTAAGTTTTGAATTGATTAGATACTCGTAAAACAAACAAATAGAGGTAGGGTTTAAAGTAAGTAAGGTCCTTGGAGTTGCTCTAGTTTTCAGAGTACTCCAAGTAGTACAGAAAAAGAAAGAATGGATTGAGAAGCAGACAATCAGTTTTTTTTTTTTTTCTGATGCACCATTTTTTCTTCTGTGTGAAACCTCCAAGAAATTACTAAATCTTTCTAGACGTTCAGTTTCCCAACTAAAAATTGAGACATTTGCCAATTCATTGTCACCAGTATGTTGTTAAATAAGATTATGTATAAGTATTTTTAGGGAAAAAAATTATAGGTAAACGTGAATTATTGTCAATACAAGTTGTACATAGGTTGAGCACTACAGACCTGCTGTAATCTTGAAATAACCTCATTTTGAAACAAAAGTGAGATATGTCGATATTGTCTGTTGGTTGAAGAAAATAATTGTTAAAAAAAAAGAAAAAAACAACAGCAGCATCTTTATAACAGTGAAGTTCAACCTAAAGCAACTCCATTTGAGTCAGCTTTGAAATCTCAATTCTCTGCTCTTTGTTTTTTCTGTTTCATACATTTCTTCCTTATTCCATTGAAATTTTGAAAGTACCTTGCTGCTGAATCTTTTTTAGCCTGAGAAATATTTTTGAAAGGGTCATGTGAAATGAAAGGGCTTCCTAAGTATTTCTTGCCAAAAAATATTTCACTTTTGTGCTCCTGTTTTAATGTTGACAGCCTGAATGAAATCCAATTCTCTTACCCTCTACTACTCATATTACTTCTGCATTTTCACTCAGAATTCTCCCTACAAGAGGTACAGGAATTATGTCTTGGATAGTTAGCGGCAATTCACCATTGTATACAGACACACAGACATATCTACATACACAAACGCACAGACACATCCACACAGAATAGAAAAAGGATTTATTTATTTATTTTGAGAAAGAGTCACTGTATCCTGTTCAGGCTGACCACTCCTGGGTCCAATCTCACTACTGACTGGCATGTGAACTTTGATGTGCTCTATATAATATAGCCATATATTTAATATAGTCATATACACAATCTAAGCTGGTTTGCCCAACCTTAGGCAGTCTGGTTCCCAATCTCAGGGGCTCAAGATATTAGTGCCAGATTTAATGTAGACACTTAATTTTAGCCTCATTGAAGCTCAGAAAGCCTGAGCTCAAGTAATCCATGAGTCTCTGCCTTACCAGCAAGCAGCAATTACAGGCATGTGCCACTGCAGTCAGTGAAAAGGGAATTTCCTTTTTGAAGTCTGCGTGAATAGATATTGGTCAATGTTTTTTCTGCTATGATTAACAAACCAAATATGCACTACTTTTTGCACCAGTGAAGACTAATTCATAAATGAATAAAGAGGGACTTTTTAAACCTCTGTAATCAATTTTTTTAAAGCACATAATGCTAACTTAATTGACCATTAGGTCCACAAGTAGACTGAGAAGGTGTTTGAATATTTCACACATACATTAGAATTTCACACATTTTCATTTTATACCAGGGATACAGCTCAGTCAATGCTTTAATGTGCTTATATCCATAACTAGGACATAAGAGCTTTCTTAAGCTAGTTAATGATTATCTTTCATAATAGAGTATTGTTTCTTTCATTTGTGCTTTCCTCGTGAACATTATAAGTACAGTAGATGTCTATGAATAGTACACAAGATGAATCTAATTCCAGGTGTTTACAAACTCACTTATCTGAGGCCTAGAAACAACTGCTTTCAATTACTTTTCTTTGTATTGACTCCTACTACATTTATGATAGGGCTGCTACTAACAGGGAAAGAACCTGGAAATCTATTGATTTATAAGGCATATAAGCATGTAAATTAGCAAAAGGTCAGCTCTAAGATTAAACTGACAAGACAGAGGAGGTAGTTGAAGACTGGAGAGTTACTAAATCCTCTGGCTGGCATTAGGAGTGTTTATGTCAGATTGATTATCAGGAAAATCACTCCTCTGGGACGATCCTGATAGTCACTAGTTCAGGCTATATTTTTCTTTTTCCCTCCTCATTTTTATGAGAGTGAATTACTAAATGAAACGAGGCAGATAGCCTGGGAGTGTGAAATCCTTTAACCAATAAACAAATCAAATCTCAACCAGACCTTTAGGAGCTGCCAATAGCCAGGTTAATGTAGCCCAGAGAAGTTGGGATTTGGCAGTCAGGCAGAGAATTGAGGCAGTGAATGTAGGTTACCTAAGGAATTCAAGGGAGGAAAAGGGTAGATTACATATGACATAGTGAATTTCCTAGTCATTTCATCTTGATAGATTTCCCAAATTCACCACATGCTCCACTTCAATCTGTGTGACAAAGATCTGACTTAAGTAAATATTTCTTGATCACCATAGTAAGCTCTTACTTTGGCCACAGCCATTCAAGTAAATATCTGGATAACTGAGTCCATATGTTTCAATATAGTCATTGCCAACTAACATGTTAAACATATTCCTTATTCCCTAGTTTATCCATTTATTCTTTGGCTTTTCCACTGGTGTTCTCCTGAAGCCTTGGACCTATTTTATTGTTTGAGGTTTTCAGTCATCTCAAAGCCTCACACTTCTGCTTGGGTCTAATTGGCTGCCCATAAGAAGTTCACTGGCCCAGAAAGACATTGATTTAACATGGCTTGGCTCCTACTATATCACAGACCGTTTCATTGTCAGTTTGATTGTTTTTCGTTTTGTTCTACTTTTTTTTTCTTATGGAATCACCTTGATTCCACACAACACAATAATTAAATGTCAAAGGCACATTCATGTTCCTTTCAACTGGGCTGAACAGAGACTTGAGGAGGCAAAAATAAATATGCCATTGTCATTGGGAAAATTCATAACTTTATTTCTAATTGGGCATCATTAGGCTCTCTCTCTCTTAGAGATATTTACCCATCCACCCAGAGATGACCAAGTTTGTTTTAAACTAACATTCCCTCTGCCTACACAGAAAAGGGGTATCTGAAAGAGCCTTTACTGCTAAAGAACAAGTAAAATGTAATAAGACAAATAGAGAAGTCTCCCACCATCTTTCCATACTTGAGATGCTTTTCTCAAGCTTTTTTTATTTAGAAATAAAGGATATTTTGGTTCCAAGTTGATTCCTTGAATCACTTAGAATGCTTCAAGGAGATATATTCTGAACTTTCTATTGTCAGTATATAGCTTTCTAGGAAGGCCACAGTGAAAAAAAAGTCCTTATTTCAATTGGCAAGATGAGAAAACAGATATTTCAAACAAATGAGCTCTCTTGTCGCATCACAAGGCTGTGATTATTAAAGTTTAAGACTCTTTTCTTTCAGCAGGGGTGGAGAGCAATAACCATTTCATCTAAAACCAGAATGATGAAGGCAATATAAATCAAACCCATTCCAGCAGATTTCATTTGGTCTAATTCTTTCTACAGATATTAATCATAGTATAGTCCTGTGCAAATGACATCTAACTCCATTCCAACTAGGTAGAAAGAACACTCCATCTGATTCTCTTTCTCAACTGTGTCATGTTGATAATAAAAAAGAAAATAAGTAAATTGGAACTGTGGTTTAGCTAGATTTCAAGATGCCAAGAATACTGAGATATTAAAGGAGACAAATGGCCCCTGTTAAACCTATAATCCAGTATGCAAATTGGCAAAAAAAAAAAAATCTGTCATAGAGTCACCAAGAGGGAGAAAAAAAAACCCCAGAAACTTCTTCCTTCATTTTTTTCCTCTATGTTTTACAGTTTCAAGTTGAAGTGTCCAAGGATTCTTTCTCATGTTTCACAGGTGGTGGAAAGAACTTTGTCTTTCTAGCAATGACAGACCATGAAAGTTTATATTAGCCGGATCTATAGAACCCAGTGACAAAGAATGACGATGTTTTAGATTTTCCCATGTTCTACAGCTACGCTAGGTACTGGCTGGGCTGGGAGGCTGGAATCATTTCAGTGGATTTCATTCTGAGTTCCAAATATAAAAATGAGGTTTTACTACTCTGATAGGGAGATAGTAAATAGCGATTTTATAAATCATCCTGTAGGTCCATCTATAATCTTACAGAGTCAGATGTTTTGACACAGATGGATGAAACCCAGGCATAAACTCTAAATTCAGGAAAGCAAAAGTGATTCTGAAAGAATAGTAATATATGAGAATAATCAGCATGGAGAACCCTCAGTTAACATCCATCTTAAACAAACATTATCAATTGAAAAGTGAAAGTTAATAAATCATCTGTTGATCATTTGTTGACAAATGTTAAAATGCTTTGATTTTTTTTGTTTATATTTTCTACCATTGAATTGGCAGACTGGATTAATGTTGTATAAACAAGATTTAGAAGACAATATGTTTTAAAAGGGATAAGGAGTATATTTTACTCCAGTTTAGGTAGGATAATCTGTGTCTACATTTAGGTTTAAAAAGAATAAAATGGCCTCTTGTTTTTGGAAGATTCTTCCAAAGAAACACCAAAGAAACATCCGTAAGTCCCAAGACTTACAGATATGGCAATGCAAACACTCCAGTGGCCCACAACAGACTTTTCCAATCTTCCATTTTTTTTTTTTTTTGGTAAAAGGAGACAGACATTAGTAATGGATTAGGAGATTTGCAACCTCTCTTTCTCATTTGTCTTTGGGAACAAATACCTTGTTTAGATTCAGGCTTCTCTGGGAAATAGTCCTTTTACCATCCCTGTAACATCAGCGCACTGGCGATTGACCAAGCAGTTGATGTTATATTACAAAAGGCATTGAGTTTTAATTCAGAGGATTATGTTTCAACGTTCAGTACTACTAGTCATTACTTATGTGACTTTGGACAAGTCACTTATCTAGTTTGGTCTCACTTTAATTATCTACAAAATGATATGATTGGAATACTTGATTTCTGAGGCTCCTTTCACCTCTAAATTCTTTGATTCCATGACTGATAGTGCTTTGGTCATAATGTCACTCTTCTCCTCACAATCAAATTACCCAGAATGACACCAGTATAGTTAATCTCATTGGCTCAGTGTATGAACTTTAGTTTCAAGAAATGAAAAGAATCAGAGCGCCCATGTTGATATATAACTCTCCCCATAACAGGACTTAAAGTTCTTTAAAAAAAAAAAAGAACTAAATAAGGAGTGGTACATAACACAATGAGCACAGATAGAACTTTGCAAACTCATACTTCATATAAACAATTTCCCTAACCTTTAACTTTCTCCATAAGCAATTAGCAACATGGTCTTACTCTAGGTGACTTAGTTGCTAATTGTTTCTTTAGCACACTCTAAAAACAATCCTGCATAGAGGTATGATCAACTGTAAACCAGTACTTACACAACTGAAAAGCAAACATAGTTTTGCTTCCTTGGGTAATTTACATTGGTACTGTATGGGCACAGTCTACAAAATAAAACAAAAGAAAACGAAAATCACCTTACAGAAGTACCTAGTACATAGTAGGACCTTATAAATATTTATTGAATTGAATTAAAAACTATGGGGTATGTGTGCATGCATGCATGCATGTGTGTGTGTTTGTGTGTGTGTGTGTGTATGTGTGTGTGTATGTTTTCTAATCAGTAGTTTCCTTCCTATCACTGGAACTAAAAGAAAGATGCGAGCAACAGATATTATTGCTAACTGATTAGGTAAACAGGATGAAAACACACTGTGATTTTATATGAATTTACATTGCAACATTTAATTTCCTCTTTAAAAGTATGCAGCAGAAGTTAGGGGTTGCCTGCCCTCCCAACTCTTCATCTCATGTTAGTTGTTTGAGGCTGCAAAGCACACCTTGTTGACAATTTAATTAGATATGAGTGGAAAGGGAGCTGCAATCAATGCAAATTTTTGGCCCAGAGTTATTTCATAGCATTATTGGAAAGGCCTTAAGAATTATTTGATCACAGAGGGCCTTAGGATGGTCTTTCCCATTTGAATTCTCTCTTGATTCATTAAAATCTGACTCTTCCCTTAATCCTCAGTTATTTAGATGATTACATTCTAATCCGATTTTCACTGATATTGAAAAAAGAAGTCATTCTGAATAGAATGAATGAAAAGACTGAATAAAAATAGATTACAGCTTATGACTGATCCACTGCTGTACATAGTAGAGAAGAACAGGTAGCAAATTTATGAATGATTCTGTTGACATCTCAGTTCTCAAAGCCTTTAAATAAAACCTTTAGCCCTTAATTAGAGATGTGAACACATAAAAATTTTGACAGGTTATGACTGTTGTGAAATGCAAGTCTTGTGAGACTTCAGACAATCATTTAGTAGTGACTAAAACTGAAATAAAACCTCTTAAACAATTGGCTTTGGTAATGGATGTGTAAACAGAAACGAGTGATACATTAATCATTGTGTTTTGGTCCTGCTGACAAACAAATTCCTTCCTTGACACACACACATGCATTTTTTTTCCCATTTTTTAAAAGTTTTCCATTTGGTCCAAGTTAATGACTGACAATGAAATATCCTTTCCCATTTCCACTGAAATCCACATTTTTTGCCTAAAAGAAAGCAAAAAGTCTTCAACACCACAATCCTAAACTCATCAGAGGTAATGGAGCATCTACAGCAAATAAGATTACAAGGATAGCTACAAATATGTAATTCTCTGTGTCTAGGCAGAACACAGTGATCTTGATTTCTGACAGCAATCCAGTTAATGGAATACAGATATGTAGCCCAGTAAACCAAAATCCATTCACAGATCTCAATTTTTGGCTCTCTATCTAGGTAACATCAACATGGCCCTTGCTAAGGCTCTCCTTTGTGCAACATAGGTATAGCCAAATCTTCACATTTCAAGGGTAAACAAAAAACATCAAAGTGACTTTAATTTCCAGCAGTGTAGCACTGTATTTAAAAAAAGGAACCATAAATATATCATTGTGTTACTAGGATTTAGGAAAAACAAAGCAAATAGGAACACTTAGCTTCAGTTCCTCTATTATAATCAGCAGCAGTGAAGACCTTCTGAGGGTAGTGCCATTCTCAGTCTTTGATCCTACCACAAAAGAAGGATTTGGAGAGCTGGAAGTAAGTTTAGTATAAAGGCCACAAAGATGTCTGAAGGTAGGGAAAATTAGGTCTATATTCTATCAGAGAGGTTAAGGGGTGATTTAATAAGAGTCTTAAGTGTATGAAAGGCTCTTACGCAAGTAATGGTCACCAGCTCTCCTTCCTCCATCCACCAACATAGAAAATAATTTCAGCCCAGGGTTGAGGTGGGAATTAGTTTGTAAATAAAGAAGGATTAATTATTGACCAGGTTCATTCACCACTGAAATGGTATCCCAAGAAAGGATATGAAATATCTTTTTTTGAAAAACATTTAAAAATTGGATAGATTTTCACTATTACAGAGTGAAAGGTCCTGTCAGGAGCAGGGGATTAGATCAAGTGACCTCATAGACATTCCCTGACCTTGAATTGTATGAAACATGTATATATGTGTGTGTCCCTATGCATACACACATACATACACACACATACAAATAAACGTACAAATAGCATAGCCAATATAAACTGGATATCGTAGGTTTAAGTAAAAAGTCTAAAAAGTCACTTCTTTTTTCCCACAAACAAAATTAAAAGCAAAATTAAAAATTTCAAATGTATCATCAGGCAAACCCCTTGTCCTTCATCTCCCCATTCAGTGGCCCTTTCCACTGGGGAAAAGCAAGGAACACTTGGCTTGGAATAGATGAACACCAGGTTCTCTCAGTTGTTGCTGTAACCATGTCTCATGTGTAACATTTTCAGTGTGTAATCTAGAGCTCACAAACAAACAGCATTTTCACAGTGCTTCCACATCTGGGGAAAAAAAATCAATTACCCTGTGACTTTACATGAGAAGGTGAACTAGGCAAATTAGGCAATACAAGATCAATAAACTGTTGTGGCCTAACACATTCTTACTATTTTCCTTTTAAAATATCAATATTCTTGTGTATGATGTTTATTTGGAAATGATAAAGTGTGTGTTTTTCCCCAACCCCCAGCCTTCTCCTATAGATGGTACTTTCTTAATAGTTCAGATTGCCAAGGATGTTTCCTTTCTGGGAACCTATCTGGAATTTTGATCTTCAGAAAATCTTGGATGCATTTTTCTAGCTCTTCCTCAATGGAGAGCTTTTCTTTCACAGCTTTTTTTTTGCCCGAGTTAGACTCCCTAGAGCCACTGGTCAGAGTCCGAAGCAAGTCGCTTTTCCGACGCATCTCTGACTGCTGGATCAGTTGCACAGGGCCCTTCTTGATGGGCCTGTCCAGAGTCTGGATGTTGGGCTGGCGAGTCACAGGCCCACAGATGACAGTCTCCTGAGGGGAACTGGCTTCTGACTGACTGTCACAGCTAGAAGTGGAGAGTTCGTTGCACGAGGTGCCACTCTCCCCTTCTTTGTCACCCTTGCCATTTTTGCAACAGCAATCACAGTGTGAGGAAGACCACCTGGAAGGTTCACCTGCAAGAGATCACACAAGACCCAGTGGATTAAAGGCAGCTCAGATGACTTAAAGTTCAATTGTGTACACATACGTATATGGGGGTTGGCGTAAAGAGAGTGATATCTTTGCAAGGTACCTGATGAAATAGCTTGCACTCAATAAGCATCTAAGAAACATTTGCTAGATTCAATTTAATTGAAACAGAATGGCTTCCTTACTACCTGGGAGGTAAAGTGCTCCTGGCATGCAACTGAGAGCCAAGGCTTTTGCATTCTTTTCCAAATTCTCTGCATTATCATAAACCAGTTTAAATCATGCTCCTCTAAGAAGTAAAAGTATAATATAGCATGGTAAGTCTATTAAAGAAGACTTAGTTTTGTTTCTAAAGCAACAAAGGTTTTCTCCAGCATTATCAATGTCCTGATCCTGAGCCCTGATGGAGAGAGAAACAGAGCTTCTTCCTTTCCAGTAAAGGGCTCCTATTTAAACCATAAAGGAAACTTGCAGGGACATATTAATTCATTCATACATAGACATCCACTATCCGGTACCTGTTTTTCCAACTTCAATGTGAGGAGAGAAAACAAATTAAAAGTTCTCTCCTAAGGTAGTTGATGATTTGATTAAAGGAGTCATATGCTGAATTTGACTTGTGCTAGAATAGCTTCATTCTCTAGCTAGCAATAGCATTTTAGGTTGATAGAACACTGGTCCTGGAGTCAGTAAATAGTGAGTTAAATCCATTTTTAGACATTCCCTAGTTGTTTCACCCTGGAAAAGTAATTTAATCTCTATATGCCTCAGTTTCCTTAACTACATAATGAGGATAATAATAGCACCTTCCTCCCAGGGCTGTTGTAAGGATTAAATGAGATTGTAATTGTACAGCACCTGCACATAGGAGGCACTTAATTAATGTTTATTCCCT
This sequence comes from Notamacropus eugenii, assembly GCF_028372415.1. Lineage (NCBI taxonomy): Eukaryota > Metazoa > Chordata > Mammalia > Diprotodontia > Macropodidae > Notamacropus > Notamacropus eugenii. The sequence goes on along the minus strand of NC_092872.1, from coordinate 372,762,203 downwards.
CCCTCTCCTTCACCACTGAGAAAAACAAACAAACAAACAAATGTGCTAATTTAAGAAGGAACCCAATCCTGATCCATCCCACAGTAAGAAACTAGAGTTATCCAGGAAATATGGTGTGTGTATGATGGACAATGGTTTCTTTACCATTTTGTTGTTATTGTTCAGTTGTGTCTGACTCTGTGACCCTACTGCCTCTTTTCCTGACTGATGCCTTCACTCTGTGATAAGCTGCCATTTATTCAGCATATATTCCATATATACACAGATGCTTGCATGTCGCCTTTCCCAATGGAATGGGAACTCTTCGAGGGCAAGGATGACATTCATGTCTTGTTAATTCTCATTGCTTAACATGCAGTCAGATATATAGTAAGCACTTGATAAATGCTTGTTGACTGATAAGATTAAATGTTGAATATTTCCTATATAACTTGCATGCTATGTGATGTAGTAGATAAAGAACTGAAATAAGAGTCTGGACAGGTATAAGTTAAAATCGCAAATCAAATGTTTACTCACTGTGAGACCTCTATGAGTTTAATTTTTGAATTTACAAAATGGGAGGAAAATCCTATCAAGACTATTTCAAATGATATCATATATTTAAAGTATTTTGTAAATCTTCAAGGGCATATAAATGTCAGCTATCATTAGCAATAATTTTTTTGTCTGTTTAAATTCTAGGAGAGGGAATCCCAAGATCTTTGTTGATTGACCTGTAAACCTAGTGAAATAAATTCCCAATATGAGAATTATCTCCAACTGAGATCCATTCATTGAAACAAGTTGTCATAATTGGACGGTGAAATCATCATATTTATGGACCTACTAAATTAAATGCAGTAATCTAATTAACCAAAAGGAAGACCAACAGTGGTAGCATCCTAGTTATCACAGGCTATTGTAAATAAACATCAGAGAAATACCACAGAGAAATCTGCTCAACATTCACCAGCTAATTCCTGCAAAGAATGAGACTGGAAAAGGCCTCCTCTCTTTGCCAGCATGTTCTCTGAGGAAACTATTTCTCCTTAGGAAGGTGAAATTTGTCTTTCTTGCTACCTCCCCATTGGACTTTTGCTAATAGATTCCAGCTCTTCAACTCTGATGAGAAGAAAGGTGAAACTTTTTCAGTGTTTATCTTCTATAGGACATTTCACTCTAACATAAAGGTAAAGCAGCCTTATTCTTCTGGGAAAAGTTTGAAAATGAAGTTTACAATTAAGCATATAGAAAGACAGTTTCTATTTTCTGGAAACTTTTCTGGGTTTGACCAACTGCAGTAAGAATTTGGTTATTAGACAAGAAATAAAAATTGCATGAACTTCTAAATTGTGTGACCCTGTGAACCTCCTAAATGTGGTGAGATCTCTTCTCATTCCTTCCCCCACCACAGGGAATCTTTATTTTCCCTCAGGAGACATTTTAAAGAAATCAACAGCAGTGTGTTTAAGGGAGGCAAAAGTGACCATCTGGAAAACTTCACAGAGTTCTCCAAATTTGTGCAAGCTAGGAAACTGGCACAGGAACAGGCCATTTCCTCATGGAATGCTGAGATAATCATGGGTTGAAATGTCATCTGAGCTTCCATTCAACTCAAAATAATTACTTTTAATTTATTTCAGGTGATATTACTACCTGATGTTGGAATACCATATGTTTTTCCTCTGAAACATGCTATGTTACTCCAAATTTTAATACTTTATATCATTGCTACTCTCATGTTTTTAGAGAAATGGAGAAGGTCCGGATGAATGGAAGAATTGCGGCTGTGATTTCATTGAATTAGGGAATTTCAGGTGAGAAAACTCTTTCTGCCACCTTAGCCTAAAATTTAAAGAGTTGTCTGGGCTTCTAAGAGGTTAAGTAACTTGCCCATTGTCACACAGCTAGCTTGTGTCAGAGGCAAGACTTAAATGCAAGTTGTGGTGACTCCAAGGTCCACTCTTTATAGTATATTTAAACATAGAAAACTATAAAGAATTAGTACATTTTGGATGAAGGTGAGGTCTGATAGAAAGACGTGACAGTAGATGCTAAAAAATGTTCCGAAGTGATGATATTAAATCCTTCTCATCCTGTTTGGAAGAATTATAAGATGTGTCTCCCTTTCCCTAGGTACTTATCATCCTTGAAAAATTCAAGAATTCAGGAAAAAGAAGAGGCTGGAAGTGGTCTATGCCTGATTCAAACTCATATACCCTGTACAGTCACACAGACCTACGCTTGTCTGTCATGAACCATGGGAAGGCTCTCAGGACTCTCCTTCTAAACCTCCAGAATCTTTGACTGCCCCAGAATTTTCAAATTCTAGCACCTGAAGGTATTATATAGTTCCTTTTAAATACTTCTCTGCTTCCAATTGCAACAGTAAGCTTTCACTTGTCTTTTGCTAAGGTTTCAACAGTAGAGGAAGTAATTCCCTCTATTGATTAAAAATTGATAAGCCCCAATTTACTGGGAAAAAAACACTTTATTCCAAGGAACTAGCCTGAAAAATCTTTTTTTCCTGTTGTCATTTTCTGGCTAAAATATCTACCCTCATTCTGAATTGTTCATTGAATTTACTGTGCAAAACACCATATGAGTATTGATAATATTTTTGTTCATAAAAGTTCATTAAGTGTTCATTAAGTCTAAGTGCTTGGCAGTTTCTTTAGTGGATCTATGAAGAGTATCATGGTATAGTCTAGTGGAGAGTGCACTTGGAGTCAGAAAGACCTGAGTTTGAATTCTAACTCAGAAACTCACTAGTTGTGAGGCTCTGGGCTAGTTGCATAACTTTATTAGACTGTAGTTTCTTCATTTCTTAAATCAAGAGCCTGGTTCTGAGAAGTTCCTTTAGCCTCTAAATCTATGATTTTATGATCTCCTTCTGCTCCCTCTCCAACTCTGCTCCTATGCAACGCGCATGTCATCAGTGATGCCCAAACACCTTTAATGCCTACTATAAAGACCACCATGTTTTCTTTCCCCACTTTACTGTGCCTTGGTTAGAACACATCTGAAATATTATATTCAGTTCTAGGCATCACATATTTGGAAGGACTTTGACAAACTGGAGTGGCTCCAAAGACACTAATAAAATACAATGAATAACGTTCTGTTTTGAAAAGACTTCAGTTTGCTACTTTCTAGTCATGTGATGTTTGAGATTAATTTCTTCATCTGCACTTCAAAGTTTTTGATTAGTAACTTGGAATAACGTGTTGTTGTTGTTGCTGTTTGTTTTTTTTTTCCATAGTAAATTGAGACTTTTCATTTAGGAAGTGTCCACTATTTGGAAAAGGAAAGAGTTGGCCCATCTGAGCCATTATGTCCCTTCTAGCTCTAAGTCTATGATATCATGAAAACAATCAGAATGGAGAAGGAGAATCAGATCCTGCCTATGAGGAAAAAAGGAATGTTTAAGTACAGAGAAAATGAGACTGAGAGAGGCAGATCTTTGCTTAAAATATCAAAATGGATTGTTGTGTTTGTCCTTCATTCTCAAAGAAGACCATGACATCAAGATGATGACATGATTTGCAGTTGATTTTAATTTGAGTGAGGGAAAGCTGTACAAGGTCATCAACCTCACTTTCTTCTCCTGAGTCACCTAGGTCCAGTGGCCTGATATCCATCAGGATGACTGGAGATGACCCATGATGTAATGTGAGACCCTGATGCTTTCAGGCAAAGGTCTTAAAGCATTCTCACTTTGAACCCATTCAATGAATAGGCTTCTTTTAAGTAGTTGCTCAAGGGATGGCCCCTTTAATAGAAAAAAAAATCAAATTGGGAAGAGAAGACCCTTAGAGTTCCTGGGTAAAAGAGAAATAATTACTATTTAGTATGTAAATCTACTCTGTGCTAAGTGGGTGGGGACTTGTCCACTCTATGAGCTCCAGAGTGAATCGGGTTTGAGGCTTGATCTTTGAGCAAGAAATGTAGCCAGTAAACTCAGAGGAAAAAAGGTAGCTTTTGGGAGTGGAACACTGGAGAAAAAGGAGGAAGAGGATGAGGGGGAGGGGGAAGAGGAGGAGGAGGAAAGCTGCTACTCACCCACAGGTTGTGTTTGTCTCACGAGAAGAAAGTAAAGTTGCACAGCCTTCCCTCACTCAAATCAAAGTCAACTGCAAGTCATGTCATTATCTTGATGTCATGGTCCTCTTCGAGAATGGACATCAAAAGGAGTGTCTCATAGATGTAGCACTAGATTTACTCTTGCCCAAGAGCAATGGTTCTTAATTTTTTTTTTCATATCACTGGCGTTGTGGCAGTGTAGTGAAGCCTATGGAACCCTTCTCACAATAATATTTTTAAATGCAGAATCTTAAGACACACCTATGATGAGAGATGGATCCAGTAAAAGAGATAGAGAAACAGCAGTCAGATAGGAAAGAGGAAATCAAATGAGAGTGGTATCCCAAAAACCTAGAGACAAGAAGGTATCAAGGAAGAGAAAGTGAATAATTAGTGTCAAAGTCTGCAGCAAGGTAAAAACAATAACAATTGACAAAAGACCGCTGAATTTAGAAACTAAAATAGCATTTGTAAATTTGGAGAGAGCAGTTTTAATAGAATGATGAGGTTGGATAGCAAATTTGTTAGGGCTTAAGAAGAGAGTAAAAGGAAAGAAAATGAAGGTACCTACTACAGATAGCCTTTTAACGGAGGTTAGCTACAAAGGGGAGAAGAGATATGGAGTGATATTGAGTGAAGGCAAAGAATTGTGGGAGTGATCCAAGACTGAGGCTTGGCTTTGATATGGGGATTAGGGATTTCAGAGATGAAGACAGTGTAGAGTTGAATTGACTCACCAAGAAGTCAAGACAGGAAGATGATGAGACACTGATTGGTGCAGGGGAGAGGGCAAGGGAGAGAATTGAGGTGTGATGGAGGAAGGGGGAGAACCTGGATGTGGCAATGGGGAGCAAGGGATATTCCAGCTTGCTGACCCCAACCAGTGGACTGAGGAGAATGAATAAAGGTGAAGCCAGTACTGAAAAGGTTGTATAGGGGGTGTGAGTCATTAAGAGGAAGCCATTTCAGTAATAGCTTCTAGATAGAAGAAATGAGTGAGAACAAAAATTTAAAATAAGGGAAGGTTTGATGCTTTCCGGAGAGTACCATTGAAGGTCTAGGTGGGAGGGATTGGGGAAGGGGTAAGTTAAAGGTGAATAGAAATGAAGAAATCAGTGGTAGAGGTGGAATGAGTTTTGGATGATGGTCTAAAAGAATTCAGTGGAGCATGAAGAGTATGACCATGTGTGAGAATGTTCATCTTTGAGTGGAAGGAACCACTTCTCTGTCATCAAAGGACAGGTACAACAGGAGATGAGAGGCCTGAAGTCTAATGGAGGGTTACTGTTCTTTGCACTAGAGGTTTTCCACATCCCAGGTGGGAGACTGAGCTAGCAGAAGGAGGTGGAAGTTTCCTCGTCCTGGGACAGGTGGAAATTCTTCCTTTGGGCAGATGGAAGATGCCTAGCCTGAGCAAGGGTCCTCCAAGGCTTTGTCCTCTTTCTATACTATTTTCTTTGTTCATCCCATCGGTTCCCAAGGATTCAATTAGCATCTCTATGTTAGTGATTCACAGATATTTTTGTCTAGTCTTAGCCTCTTTCCTAATGTCTAGTCTCACAACTCCAACCATTTATTGTACATTTCAAACTAGATTTCCCATATACATCTTAAAATCAACATATCCAAAATGGAACTCATTGTCTTTCCCCTCAATATTCCTCTCTTCCTACCATTCATAGCTTTTCTATGATTGTTGAGGGAACCAACATGAATTGCGTCTTTCTCAATTCCTCACTCTCTCTCACCACCCTTCCCTCCCCTGCCACCTTATCCATTCTCTGGAAAAGTCCTGGTGATTTTGCTACCTTCGTAATATCTCTCATATGTGGCCCCTTCTCTCTTCTGAAACTGTGACCACTTGGTGTAGATCCTCATCACTTATACCTAAACTATTATAATAGCTGACTAATAGTCTGGTTTTCCTTGTTCAATCCTCTCCCTACTCTGGTCCATCTTCTACTCACCTACCAAATTGATCTTTCTAAAGTAAAGGCCTGATCGTGTCACTCCCTTGTGTAATAAACTCCAGTCATTCTTGATTCACTAGCTGGACCAGCTGGACTTGGACTCCATTTTCTCACCTATAAAATAAAAAAAACTTGGGCCAGTTGGCCTCTGAAATTCATTCTAGACCTAAAAGCATTATCTTGTGTCTTAACAACTGCTGGAATCACTTGGTTTGGATCTTCAAAACCAAACTAACACAAGGAAAGCATTCACTATGAAGTGGCAAGAGAAAAATAGTTTGTCTTTTAAATTAATTCCTCCATCCCTCTAAAATGAGGTTCTCAACTTGTGATGTTTTATACAGATTTCAGGGGTTCCATGGATTTGGATGAGAAAAAGAATAAGTTGTGATTTTCATTAACTTCTACATGAAATTCTGCATTTCTTTAAATTATTTAAAAACATCATTCTGAGAAGGGGTTCACAGACTCTACCGGATTGACCAAGTGATCCACAACATACAAAATATGAAGAATCCCTGCTCTAAGAAAAAGGGATCATCTTTCTGGAATTTCTTTGATATCAGAATCCAATTGAATTGGAAACCCCATCTGTTAATAAAAATAAAAAAAATCTTCTATGAACAGAATTAAACACATTCTGTGGAATAAAACCCATGCAGTAGTTTGCCTACTTATGTCAAATATAAATAGATTGCCCACTTGTACTAAAAAGGGGGTAGGGAGGGCAGAGTCTTAAGAAATAAGCCCGATTCTCTATTTTGACTTCTTTCACATTCAATCGTATCTTAAACAAAGTTTTGCATCCAGAATTTAAAGATCCAAATTGGACTTTGTGTTTTATATTTCTATTAGTGTAGGGGTGGTTTACTGAGAGAAAATCTAAAGAGAATTCTATTACTCTGGGAAAATATTTACTGAGACTTAGCTTTCACAACTCAGAATTAGAACTCAGAATGAGGCTGAGAACTTTTTGCTCTATATGGGGACAGAGATTATTGAAGTCCAGTTGTCCCACTGAATCTAGAGAAGCATATCTAGCCTCCTCAATTGTCCTTAATACAGTGAGCAAAGAACTGCATTGTAAGTCTGAAACACTGGGTTGAGATCCTAGAATTCATAACTCGTGCTCATGTGATCTTGGGCAAGTCACTTGATTTCTATGGACCTTAGTTTCCTCCTCTGTAAAATGAAAGGCTTAGAATAGGTGCCATTTAATTTTTATTCCATCCCCCAAACTATGATATTCCTCTTTGTTCTCTTGCCACAATTTCATTTCTACTTCTTTCTTGCATGGTTTCAATGAGACAATAATTAATCAAATAAATCAATAAGCATTTCTTAAGCATCTATTGTTTACCCACCATGGAGCTAGGTGCAAAGGATACATAAACAAAAATAAAATAGCCTGTGCCCTCAAAGAATTTATATTTTATTGGAGAAAAATAATTGGTCATCATTATAATTGTTACAGTAGTAAAAAGGCCCTTGGTTGACTTGTATATAGAAGAATGGGCTTAGGGTAGGGCTGGTTAAGAACACTAACTCCACGGGCAGACCAGGCCAGAATTGCAAGCTGAATATGAATTGGCTCCTATCAACTTACAGGGGTGGCCTCTGCCTGTCATGTACCCTCCCCTTCATATTATATAGAATAAAGCTACAACAGAAGTCATTTTCAGGACTGACTTTTCCATAAATCTTTCCAAGTATTGTGGCAGACTAAAAAAAGTCTGCAAGAAGAAATACTGGTTTTGAAATAATAGTAGTGTGTGTGTGTGTGTCCAGTGCAGATGCTAAATGCTTTGCATTTATTTCATTTAATCCTCACAACAACCTGGAAGTTAGTTGCTATTGTTATCCCCATTTTACAGATGGAAAAACTGAGGCAAATAGAAAATTAATGTAATGTTTGGTCTCAAACCCTGGACCATTAAACTTACTGCTGGTGTCTACACTGCCAAATTGTGACTATAGGGCCATCCCTTCCTGTAGGAGAGACTCTGAATTGATGAATATAGATGAATACAATCATTAAGGAATCTTGAGTTGGAAAGGACCTCAGAAGGCACTTTGTCCAACCCTCTTCCTTTATGGTTAAAGAACATGAAGCTCTTTTCTGAAGGGAGTGACTTGCTCAAGAAGTCACAGATAGGGTCAGAGGTACACTGGTAACCCCAGAGCTAATGCTCTTTCCACTGTACCATATTTCATCTTGCTCTAAGTTCTTAGAGACAGTTGGTAAAGCTACTGCTCAGATGCATCTGAAGTTTTTGGTGGTCCATGGAAGGAGAAGAAACCTCCAAGTTTTATTTGAAGACTGGTCCTTGCAATCTAAGTCTGATACATGGAATCAAGTGAATCAACATACATTTATTAAGTATCTACTAAGTACTAGGCACCATGAGAAATAAGCATTTGGGGATACAAACAAAGGTGAATAATAATGATTAGCAACAACAACAACCAAATTAACTCCTGCTCTCAAGGAGCTCCCATTCTATTGGGGGAAGATGACTGGCTAACAATGCCACCAACAACATGCAGACAAGATATACAAGAGGATGAATTAGAGATAATCTTAGACCCAATGCACTAGTATTAAGGGAGATTGGGATTTTTTTTCAGAAGGGGGAGGGATTTTTTTTAGTTTATAAGGGATAAGGGAAATCAATGAGATGTGCTGTATATAAATTTTGGAATTTTTTTTCTTTTAGTTTATAAGGGATAAGGGAAATCAAAGAGAGATCTGCTGCAAAGGCTATAGCTGTATATAACCTTTGGGTATATTAGGGTATATTAGAAAAATGGGAGGACCAGTGAGGGGCATATGTGATTAATCTTGGCTCCCTCTACTGCAGTTTTCATTCCAAAATGCCTGATGGTAGAGATGGGCTAAAACAGGAAAAGCTAGACTATCTCTTCACCCATGAAAAATTCAAACTGAGCCCAGTGAAACATGACTTTGCAAACTCACAAAGTGCTTATGCATTTTTAAAACAGGCAGCTCTGCAATCTATCCACACTTCAAATTCTCCACCTGCTAATGGTTGTGAACACAGTGCACATCATTTACAGAAACAGCTGGGAAAACTGCTTTCCCCTGTCTTCTCTGTCAATGATGTAGGAGCCTGTCAGTCTGGAAGCTAGGTGGCCAAATTTAATTTATGGAAGCTGCTCTAAGACTTTCTTGGTATTCTGGCTGAAAAGTCAATAACGGCTAAATTGATGTTTTCATAATTCTGCTAGCCTTGGAAAAGATATTGCACAGTGAAAACCAGTAATGCATGCACTGTGTAAGCTTCCGAGAAATGTGTATTCCACCTTGACACTCACTGTGGCTTGCTTGTGGTTGACCTTTTCAACTCAGTTACATTTTGCCTGAGATGATGCCACTTGCTGTTTTCCAGAAAGAAGGGGGACAACAGGAGGCAATTATTTGGGAACAAAGTTATATAAGTAATGTGAAACAAAAATGAGACTCTTCCTCTCTCTCTCTGTCTCTCTCTGCTCTGAAGGAGTATAGCATATAATGGAGGAGTCAGGACATGAAAGTCCAGAGGAAAGATAAAAAGGATGCATTGATGAAGCTATGTATAAAAGGATCATGAAATCATAGGAGGTCATGGGATTATAACCTTAATGATAGGAGGGACCTCAAGAGTGAGATATTATTACCCACTCATTTAAAAGAGGAAACCAAGACCCAGGTAACTTGCCCAAGGTCATAAAGATGCTAGAGTAAATCTCAAAGCTCAGATTAGAACCTGCATCCTCTGAGTCCCACACCAGTGCCCTGTCTACTGTACTACTTGTTTTGCAAATAAAACACGTATAAAATTTATTTTTGGGGAAACTAAATATTCCATTATTGAGACCAAATGATTACAGCAAGGCAGGGTTAATAAGGAAAGTTTGTACAGCAGAGGTGATGTTTTAAAGAAAAAGAGTCCCCAGAGGCCAGAACCCAACAGAGATCTATGAGAAAAAGGGAGGGAGGGAAGGAGGGAGGAAGGGAGAGAGGAAGAGAGATAGAGAGAGAGAGAGAGGGAGGGAGGGAGAGAGAGAGAGAGAGAGAGAGAGAGAGAGAGAGAGAGAGAGAGAGAGAGAGAGAGAGAGAGAGCGCACAAAGGACCAAAAGCAGAATACAGACTGAATATAAGTAGTAAGAAAGGTGGAACTGGCAACAAAAGGGAACAGAGATTTGGGTGAAAGGAGAGTTATAGCAGCAAAAAAAGAAAAAGTCCTAACAGAAAGATGAAAATGAGAAATAAAATGAGAGTCAAAAAAGAAAGAGATTAACCCAAAATAGCAATGACGTCTACCCCCCTACAGAATCCTTTTAGGAGTGATTGAAAATTGCATTGCTACAGGTGGAAGATAGGTCAGCAGGACTCCATGGCAACAGAGAGAGGAGAGGAGAATCATTTAGGACACTTTCTGAAGTACCAGCAGGAGAATTTTACACATGTCTAAATGAAGGAGGAAAAAAACGAAAAATAGGACAAAAAACATCACTGTAGTAGCCTGACCCATGGGAAAGATAACGTGGCACTTAGTGGTTTTTAAAGGGAGGGCAAGAATTAAGTAGAAAGATGATACATGCTTTCACAACAAATGTTCAATTGATCAGTAGGTGAGCCTTTGAGGGAAACGTGGAAAACGCATGAAAAGCCACTCCAAATCATTAATAATAAAAGACATGTAAATTAAAACAAAGGCCTGAGGTGTCACCTCAAGCTGAAAAAATTTGGCAAAATGACAAAAAAAATCCATCCAAGATCCATAGAAATAGTCAATGATGGGGCAGATATGGGAAGGCAGGCATATACTAATATACTTTTAGTGGAGCCATGAGTTGTAATCATTATGGCAAACTATTTGGAACTACGTGGAAAAAGTTAGTCCAACTTTATATCATTTAGTCTGCCAATTTCTTATTGGTCAAATACTCTCAAGAAGTTCAATGACAGAAAGGTCCCTTTATATAATAAAATACAGAAAAAAATTATAAATTTGAAGAATTTAGTTATGTTTGAGATGATTTATTTGAACTGACAGAGAGAGAAAAGTAAGCAGAATCAAGAGTACAACATTCATAAGGCCACAGTAGTGTAAATGAAGCAACATTAAAAGACATTAGAATTTAAATCAATTAAATAACTAGTCTTGACTCCTGAGGACTAATAAGGAAACAGCTCCCTTCCGCTGGGAAGTTGGGAGTAGACTATGGGTGTCAAATAAGGATTATGTTTAATTAATCTATTTTACTTTACTGTGCTTCTTTGTTACAATGAAAGGTTCTATAGGGATGAAGAGCTTTGAAAATGACAGGCTTATAAAAATAATCTGTCAAACACTAAAAATCAAAGTGAAGAAAGAAGGAATGAAACAAGAGATGGAGTGAAGGAGAGAGAAAAAGAAGAAAGAAAGGAAGAAAGGAAAGAAGGAAGGAAGGAAGGAAGGAAGGAAGGAAGGAAGGAAGGAAGGAAGGAAGGAAGGAAGGAAGGAAGGAAGGAAGGAAGGAAGGAAGGAAAGAACTGCCAAAGGGTTTTAGAGAAATCTAGTCAAAAAATAGGAGATAATTCTGGCTTAGTCCCAGAGAATAGACTGAATATGTTTCTGAAGAGATTAAAGTCAAAACAAAGAGATTATGGTTACATTCATTGACAGTGACAAGACCCACACAAAACAGAAAAGTAAGATATTTATTTTTGATTTATTAAAAATTGAATCATCCCTTGTAATCATCAAAATTAGTCATGCCTATTTTTAGTTAGCATGATTCATTAATACCAAGAATTCCCTGAAGTCATTTTCCAGCATAAATAAAATTAACCTTTATTACTTTTTGCTCTTAGGCCCCAATGTGCGTTTGCCTAATTTAGTAGGATTTCATTGCTTAGAGGCACCCTTAGACTTAATCCGTTAATAATTTGTTTATATGACCTTTATAAACTAGTGGAAATTGGAAATTTGACTTTCTATCCTTCCTGAAGGACCCCCAAATAACCGATATTGGCATCCTCCTTTATTGTGATCTACATCCTTTCTTCTCTCCCCTTCCCTTCATCTTACTTCCTCAGAATGATACAGTGCAAACATCTGCATTTTGGTGGGGTATATGGAATCAGAGGACCTGGGCTTAAATATCAGACTTTGCTTCTTATTTATTGAATGACCCTTGGAAAATTACTTAAAACTGTCTTGGCCAATGTTTCCATGTCTAAAAAATGCTACGGCTAAATTAAATGATCTCCACATTCCTTTCCAGATCCAAATCAATTATCTCATGACTGTTATACTAGCTTTCTTAGCTGCAACCATAATATGTATCTGTCTGTCTATGTATCTACCTACCTATCTATGTATCTATGTCTCTATCTATCTAAACATATATATTTTCATTTGTTTTCTATTGTATAACAGAATGTTGTAATTGGTATTCATCACTTTCCAAATGGTTCTCTCCATCCCCTAGACTTCTTTCATCAGATACACCTATCTTTTCTCTCTTAGATCAGTTTTTCTCCTCTACCACTCCAAACTCTCCTTTTGAACAAAGAAGAGTCTTGGTATCCATCTGAACTAGCAAGATTAGACTCTACATGATCACCACCACCAGTATCACCACTCATCTATTTCACAAGCCAAGGCTGAAATCGGACAACTTATCTATAGATATGCATTTTACTTTTTGTTTTCCCCTAGTAGAATGTAGGGCAGAAATGGATTCATTTTTGTCTTTATTTATTCTCCATGGCTTAGCACAAGGCCTAACATTTAGGGGGTATTTAATACATATTTGCTGATTAGTGTGCTCTGAGATCTTTAAAAAAAAAAATCCTTCCAGGCCAGAGAGTGGTACTTTGGGCGGACTCTAGCACTTAAAATGATTAAGCAATTTTCAGGTAAAAAAAACCAACCAAACAAACAACAAACCACTATCATTTATACATCTACTTTATATTACAGAAATGTATTTCAGGCATGACCATAACAACATTGTCTACCTACTCAGTTATTCAGGATTTTAATTCTTGAAGAGAGCTCATCACTGAAATAGGAGAAGGAAACATAATATGACAGTCCTGCCTTTCTTACTGCATAAATGAAAGGGGATTTCAGTTGAATGTGGTGAAATAATGAATGAAAGAGTTCTCAAGTTTTTCTGTGGCTTCTGTTTCATGTTTTACTATCCCTGATGACCCACCATAGTAGTCCTGAGTAGCAATCAGCAGTGTATGAAGTGTGTACTTAATTAGGTGAGGTAGGCGGTGGAGAGTTGGAAACTTTTTTTAGTTATTTAAAAGATAATATTTGTTACTACCCCTTAATGAATACTCAATCACCAGTGGTATGAGAAGGAAAGAGTTTATATTTTAATTATAAATGCAAAATTAAAAATAATGTAAAAATCTATATTTTGCAGAAGTGAGGAACTATAGATTGTAGAATATTACATACACTAACAAGTTTGGCAGATATAGAAGTTAATTTTGCTGATTCTTTAATTTTTTTTTAATTCCCTGTTTGTATAGATGGTGAACTAAGAAGTATATATTCAGAAATAAGTGATATAAAAATAAAAAGTGGAAAAATGAAAGAGTTGAGCAAAAATCAAATCTAAAAACTTTCCTAAACATGCTTTTGGAAAAACTCTAAAACCCAAATATCTAGGATTAAATATTCTCCTAAAAATTAATTTTATGTGACATATTTTACATAAAACAATTATCTTAAAATGTTTATTTACAAGCTGTTTTGCGAGTTTGTGTTTCTTCCTAAGAGAAGATCATAGAAATCCTGACTTTAGGAAAAATCGATATGATACTATGCATACTATTAGTAAATAAACTAGGGAATGATTATTCACATTGTTAAAAAAAAAAATTTCTTTATGAAAGAATTCACCACAGGGAAGCTCCCCTAGTATAATAAAGTATTTAAAGATATTAATGACTTGGGGCTTAGGGGAAAGAAGAGGCTGGATAAAGAATTTTTAAATTAAAGATTAAATTTAGCTAATACCAACTGAAGAACAATCAGAAATAGAGAAACAAATTGTTCATTTGGATAGCATTGAGAGTAACTATATTATATGGAGAAGAATATCATTAGACATTCAGAAATTCACAGGAGATAAAATCAAAAAAAGCTGCCAGTAATAAAACCCATGATCTTTATCTATACAAATACAGTAAGCATGGGTGACAAGGGAGATAAGACTGAGTGGGAAATTGAGTAAGGAGGAAAATTTAAGTTCATAAGTGTCATTGTAAGTGGGATGGACTCTGTGGCTGCACTCTAACTCTTAAAGGGTATATATAAATATATATACACACATATATATCTTTATATGTGTGTGTATCTATATATACATTTATATGTATATATATATATACACACATAAACTATTATTATTTAAAAGAAACAGAATAAATAAAAGGTGAAGAGAAACAGCACTGGATATTAATATATTTGTTCTAGGAACTAGGTTGTGGAACCATGTTGTAAAGCTTTTGGGCAATCAGTTCAGGGACAAAATGAAATCTTCTTGTCAGAGTATATAATAGTTCATTTGAACAGAAGGGGAAGATGGATAAGGAATTCAGGAACCAGATGCCCTGACAAGCACCTTCTGGCGTTCCCCCACCCCTAATTCCCCACCCTCATCTCTTTCCTGCCTTTACATGTTGCCTCCCCATACACACATCCCACCAGTAGATTGTAAACTCCTTGAGGGCATGCTAATTTTAATACAGTTCTTGGCACAAGATAGACATTGAATAAATGTTTGTTGTTTTGGATAGTAATAATAATAGTAACAAAAGACAATATGGCCTCGAGGTAGAGAACTGTCCTCAAAGTACGGAAGACTTGGCCCAGTTCAAATCTTGCCTCTGACTCATACTGGCTGTATAACTTCTCAGGGTCCCTGGGCAACTTTCTATGATAATAAGTTGCCAAGATGTTGATTTGCCTTGGTAAAGGAAGCACCTCATCAGTGAAATCACAGGTCTGGTGAAAAATAAATAAATATATGAATAACATTACTAATAATATTATTAGTGATTGCCTGAGATGAGTTAAGCAAAGTAAAGCACTTTGTAGAAGTTGTGATAAGTTGTATAGTTCTAATACTGTATCAAATTTATTTCAAAGATTTGGACATTTTAAATTAATATCACGGAAATTAATAAAACATCAAAATAATATATTATATTGTAATATATAATGATATGATATATACACCTATGTGTGTATATGTGTATTTATAACATATATACATACACCTATATATTTGTGGAAATATACACATAGATATATACATGCATACTATATCTATATCAATCTATATGTAAAAATTTATATTTATTGTCTATTTATCTTAGATACAATATCTTTATCAGAGATATTTGACAGAAACAATTTTTCCCATTAAACATTCCTTTTTATCCTAAATTCATTAATTTTGTCTGTGCAGAAGAAGTTTTCAGTTTAACCTGATCAAAAATATCTACTTTATCTTTTGTAATTATCTCTATTCCCCGTTTGGTTAAGAAAAACATTTCATATGTTGGAGAAAATGTGGGAGAGTTGAAACACTAATTTATTGTTGGTGGAGCTGTGAACTGATCCAACCATCTTGGAGAGCAGTTAGGAACTATGCCCAAAGGGCCATAAAAATGTGCTTACCCTTTGACCCAGCAATAATGCTTCTAGGCTCTATCCTAAAGAGATCATAAAAATTGCAAAAGAACTCACATGTAGAAAAATATTTATAACAACTCTTTTTGTGGTGGCCAAGAACTGGAAATTGAGAGGATGCCCATCAGTTGTTGACTGACTAAAGAAGTTGTGGTATATGAATGCAATGAATATGATTGTGCTATAAGAAATGACAAATAGGTGGACTTCTGAAAAACCTGGAAAGACTTTTATGAACTAATGCTGAATGAAGTGAGCAGAATTAGGAGAACATTATACATAGTAACATCCACACTGTGTGAGAGCTGATGTTGATAGATATAGCCACTACACCTTTACTAAAACTGGTCCTCTTAATGTACTTGGTTCCACTTATGGTTAAAGCTATGTGAAATTCAAAGCTATGTAGCTGGGGGTAGGGAGTGAGAAGCATATCAATATTGTGAAAGTAACACACAACATTTGCCCAGTCATTCCACTGGGGGCACTAAAGCCAAAGTAAACCTGGCAAAAGAAACGGGCAACTGAATGACCTCTTTCCATTTAGTGAAGTAGAACATCTCATGTTTATCTTGCAATCTTCAGATGGTAAGAAAAGTTGGAGTAATAGGTCATGTGACCTGTAAGTACATCATGCAGATCTACTTTTAATTAATGCAATCACTCACCTACTTTTTATAGGATTTCACATTGGAGTACCTTCTATCTTCAGACCAATATTATAACAGACACTTTCATACGAAGTTCACAATTATCAGCTGTTATAAATGCAATATTTTCAGGGATTGGAGGTCTCCAATAGAATGTCAAGAATATTAGCATGTTCAAAGCCAAGACTGAAAGAGAGGAAGTGTAAGAAGTATAGGGAATAGGGCACCGGACCTAGAGGTAGGAAGACCTAAGTTTGACATTGGTAATGATGTTAAAGCAAGAGCAAGTGTCACAGTCAGACTCTCTCACGCTACTCCAACCACAGATTTAGAAAGAATACTAAATTAAGTTGAGATTGGAAAACCTAAAAATGAACCAAAGTACACAATCTTTTTTTTTTTTCGAGGGGCTAACAGGGAAAAAAGCCAGAGGTTTGTAAACACTTATA
This sequence comes from Notamacropus eugenii, assembly GCF_028372415.1. Classification (NCBI taxonomy): domain Eukaryota; kingdom Metazoa; phylum Chordata; class Mammalia; order Diprotodontia; family Macropodidae; genus Notamacropus; species Notamacropus eugenii. Next base: position 372,745,358 of record NC_092872.1, on the reverse strand, counting down.
TGAAGGTCTATGCAGAATGGGCATAGTTTCCTAGTCCTGAGACTGGAGCTGGATCTGTATCAATGTTTTGGAAAACAAAATGGGAATCGAGGTGAACTTACTGCTGTGTCCCTTTGTTCTCAGAATTTCTTTTAGCACAGGTGGAAGCCTGGACCTCAACCTCAACAGTTCTTTACTGGGCCAAGGATCAAACCACTTAGTGTCCATTAAAAGTTTTAAGCTTCCTGGCCTGATCAGAACCTGAAGTTCTTAAAGAGCACAACATTCAATATCCAAATAAAGTAGTGACAAGGTCCTAGATATTAAAATACATATCAGGACAAAAAAAACACATAATTTTTTCTTGAATTACATAGAAAAAATCTCAGTTCAAAAGTAGGGCTGGAAGAATGACGTAAGCAATAACATCAATAAAACACATTATGATACTAGGATTATATAAGAGAGAAATTCAGAAAAGACTAATTCTATAAAATATACAAGTAAAGCCTCAAAAAAAAAAAACAACACAGTTTAGTCACAAGGTTAACTAAAATTCCTGGAATGAATTTAACAAGAGTTTAAAATATTGTTAATGACAACTCTACAAGAAAGACTGAGAAGCAAAATTACAAGTTTAGTACAAGAGGCACAAAATTTTACCAAGTAATGGTCTTTCTGAAAATTAGAATGCGCCAAAGAGAAGTTCATATATCCATGAGACAACAAGAAATATTAAACAATTTCTAAAAACTGAAAAAAATAAAAGAAAATCTAAGTTATATCAAAAACAAATATCTAGAAAAATATCAAGGAAGAAAAAATATATAAGAATCACAGGACTACGTTAAAGCCATGAAAATAAAGAAAAGAATGTCAATATCATATTTCAATAAATACTAGATAAAACGAGAGGGCAAAGTGAAAATAAATACAATCCCTTTGTCACCTCCTAAAAGAAGCCCCAAAGACACAGGAACATTATAGCCAAAATTCAGTGCTTAGAGATCAAAACAAAAAAACTGCAAGCATCTAGAAAGAAAGATTTAAGTACTAAGTCAGGATCACACAAGCTTTACAAAAGCCACTAAAGAGAATATGCAAACTTGTAATTAATATTCCAAAAGAGATAGGTAGATGGATACGTAGATAGACAGACAGATAGATAGATGACAGACAGACAGACAGACAGACAGACAGACAGACAGACAGACAGATAGATAGATAGATAGATAGATAGATAGATAGACAGATATAGTTACACAACAATGCACATATGCACACATATATACAAGGGTATGGGCACATATTTATATATATATGTGTGTGTATACAAAAATACACATAAATACCTTTATACATACATATATTCACACAAATATTGGCTTATAATCAAAAATAACTCATCCAACAAAACTGAGAATAAGTATAAACCAGCAAGGGGAAATATTGATTTTTAGTAAAATAGAGGATTTCTAAGTATTACTCACAGAAAGATCAGAGCTGAATAGAAAAACTGAAATAAAAACACAATAGTTAACAGAAACTTTTTTAAAATGTAAATTTAAGCAAAAAATCAGAAAGGATTAAATAAAATTATAATGTTTGCCTTCTAATCAAATGTGTCTCCTCAGAACCCTAATGTCATCAAGAATCATCGTGAGAGTTAAATAAGAAAAAAGGCCTGACAGTGGTTGTACTACATTTTGTATGCTTTAAAAGAAGATAGAAAATAGAAAAAAAAAAAAACTTTTAGAAAGAAAGGGTAATGTCTCACATAACAATGAGGAACAAGACCCTATATAAACAAAGACTAAGGCATGTGGGAAGTGAGTATTACTCCAACCTCATTTTTGTCTGAACCAATCAAAGGAAAATAGAACACACACACACACACACACACACACACACACACATACACACATACACACAAAGAGAGAGAAAGGGGAAGAGGCAGGAGGATATATTCAGGGATAGAACAATTATTATCAAAATGAACTCCAATATCTGGAAAGATTGTGAAGTACAAGGTTGGAAAGAAAAGAAAAAAAGGTTAAAAATTGTTATTGCAGTATGGTCAAGGGAAAGAGAAGAGGGGTAGAGGAGCAAAAACAGTGTGTATGGATCATAGTTGACTAATACTGATTCCCTTCTCTCCCATCATCTTCTTTGTCTTTGTAAAGAAGGGATATGAAGCAAAGAGAGGCAAAATGGTAAAAAAACAAAAACAAAACAACAAAACACCCCCCTACTATTTATACAATGATTTGAAGTTTGGGAAGCAATGTGGGTATATATGTGTATATATAATATGTACTCATATTTGAATTTCAAATTTAAAAGTTTTTATATAAACAATAAAATGCAGATTTTATTTAAAACATTTTCCAATTAACTGGGAGAAAAAAACATTTTGCAACAATTTTCTCTAATTAAAGTTTTGTATCCAGGATAGAGAATGATACAATTCAAATTTATAAGAACAAGTCATTCCCTATGTGATAAATAGCCAAAAGACATGAACAGGAAGTTTTCGAATTCCGAAGCTGAAATTCAAGCTATCAACATCCATATAAAAAATGCTCCAAAGCACTAATAATAAGAGAACTGCAATTTAAGGCAATTCTTAGTCTCATATCCATCAGATGCAAAGATGACAAAAAAAAAAAAATAACAGTTGTTGAACGGTCTATTGGAAAGTAGGCACACTAATATATTGCTGCCAGAAATATTTATTAATCCAACAATTCTGGAAAGTAATATCCAGATGTCCTTAAAGATCACTAAACTATCTATAGCCTTTGACTCAGCAATCCCACTACTAGGCTTATGCCTGAGAAAGATCAAATAAAACAAAAGGCAAAATACTCACATAAGCAAAAATAGTCGTAGCAGGCTTTTTTGGAGGAGCTTGGGAGAAGGGGCATAGTAAAGAATTACAAACCAAGAAAGTGATTATGTACTGGGGAATGGCTGAACAAATGCTGGTATATGGATATAATAGATACTCTAGTTCTCTAAGAAATGAGTAAAGAAATGGTTTTCAGAAATTTTTGTGAAGATTTCTATGAACTGATTCAGGGTAAAAAGGAAAGAACCAGGAGAACAATTGATACAGTAACAAGAATTTTGTGAAGACAAAAACATTGACGTATGAACTCTGACCAAGGCAATGCCCAACCATAATTTCAGAGTAATGATGATGAAGAATGCTTCTCATCTTCTGACAGAGATATGATGTACTGAAGATGCAATCAAGACACACATTTTTAGATATGATCACATAACCACCGTGGGGAATGATTTTGCTTGACTACAAATATTTGCTTCAAGAGTTATGGCTTTTTTCCCCCCAATGGTGGAATAGATAGTACTGGGAGAGAGAAGAGAACTAGGCATACAGCCTATAAAAAAAGAGGTGGAATTAAGAAAAGGAAATAGGATCTCTGTACAAAAGATAATTGCAAGTAGAAGAAAAAAAATTACAGATTAGCAGGACAGCTTTGAAAGTTACATGGTGTTTATTACATGCTTTAAAAGTAAAGTAAGTTTCACATAACAGAAATTTGCCCTTGTGCACTCATGTACAATTTGCACTCATTTACATGCACTCAAAGTACACACATATGTATGTGAAGGTGTTCACTTGTTTGTTAGGGTGAGAATTAAAAACAAACAAAAAAACCCACAATAATACAGGCTGAAGTTCAAAGCCTTCTTCACATAGTCACTAGAAATTTGACTATGGGTAAATTACTTCTATGCACCTTCGTTTTTTTCATTTTTAGGATTAGAGGACTGGACTCAATGTCTTAGGTCCCTTCTATCTTTGAAAATCCAGTCCTTTGATTGACCCTCTTTGAACCAAAAATAAGTGGCATTAATATTTTAAAAATAAAAGTTCAATTTAATGGTGACTAAAAAAAGGAAAGGTGCTCTATTTTCCTACAGCTTACTTCAAGTAGGTACCTTGTATCTATGCACTTCATGTACCATTATTGAAATCCTGATCTCATTTCCATATTCTTTAGGAAATCATCAATGAAGTACAAACTCATTGGAACAAATTACATTTTCCTGCCTGTCTGCAGAAAAAAAAAAAATTATTTGAAGGACTGAGGATTGAATACTTGGCCTGGAGTCAAGAAGACGAGTTCAAATGTAGCTTCAAAAACATAATAGTTATGTGACCTTGGACAAGTCACTTAGTATTGACTGCCTCAGTTTTCTTAACAAGAAAATAGTGATGATCATAACAGCAGATACCTTGCAGGGTTATTGAGATCAAGTAATAGTTGTAAAGAATGCAGCATAGTGCTTGACATATATTAGACCCTTATTAATACTTGTTTCTTCTGTTCCAAAGGTCAACAAAGACTCCTGAAAGGAAAAATAAATAGTGCATTGTGGTCAAAGACCCATTTCCCAATCTCTATTTGATTAATTCTTTTACCAGTCCTACAGGTTGTTAGTGATATCTTTCAGATCATTTCTCACAAGTATATCATCACTGGTCACATTCTGTAACCTATTTATATCCACCCCAAATACCCAAAGGCATCTTTCTCCTGCTTTTAGACCAGGCATTAGGCTTTTAGTATCATATGATCATAGATTTGGAGCTGGAAAGACCTGTAGAGACCATTTAATTCAACCTCCTTATTTTGCAAAAAATAAAAATGGAAATGGAAGGTTAAATAACTCTACTTATTTAGTTTCACCCAAATGGTGAGTAAAACGTCTGAAAAACAATTTGAACTCAGGTCTTCCTAATGCTGAGCCCAGTACTCTGACCAGTGTACTGCTATCTGGTTAGTACACAGAAGTGGCAAGATAGGAGGAAATTTCAATCAATGGATAAAGGAAACAACAGAAAAGAAGAAATGGGAAGTGCCTGACAGACAGCTTTCTGCTTGACATCTTCTAAAAGACAAGTGAAAGCAACTGAAATTTACATTACATATCTAACTAATCAGAGGTTTCTGAGAAAGATAACAGCCTGGCATAGTAGACTTAGGAAGACCTGGTTCAAATGCTATCTCAGACTCTTACCATATGATTCTAGTAAGTTATTGAAACTTTCAGGGTCTCGATTTCCTCATCTCTATAATGAAAATGATGGTAGTATTTACCTTATAAGGGTTTGTGACAGTCAATGAGATAATGCATGTAAAGTACTTTATAAAACTTTATTAAAGCTAGTAAATGTCATATAAATGTCAACTATTATTACCACCATACTGGAAGACAAATGAGGAAGTATACTATAATGTCTCCTTCTGGAGCCTCCAGCAAATGAAGCCCTAGAGTGGTGAGCAGATGTGGTGAACAGATAGTTTCTCATGAGAGCTAGACACAAGAACTGCTGAAAAGAATGGTAGAAGACTGAGAATCTTGTTTTCACCAAATATAGAGGAAAGGGGAATGTTTTGGTGACCTACAATAAGTCTGCGATTTTACTTTCCTGACAATTGCAAGGTAGAGTTATTAAGGGAAAAAAATATAATTGTTCTCCTTGAAAGAAGAGAAACTAAAAAGGCTGAAGGTTAACAGGGTGAATAAAGTGTCAAAAGAATGGGAGAAGGGTTTCAAAGAGAAAATAAAGAACAAAAAGAATCTCAAAACAAAACAAGGAATCGTAATCCATGCTTAGAGACTGGGATATGGGAAAAGGAATCAGAAAAAAAGTGATGAAGATTAAACACTGAGCATCTGTGGTCATAAAATAATTAGGACAAAGAGGCAGCATGGTGTTAGAGGGCTGGCCTCAAAATCAGGAAGACGGGGTTCCAATCACTGCTTTGATATGTATAGTCTATGTGGCTTTGAAAAAGTCACTTAACCTCTCAGTGGTCTGTGAATCTCCTGAAGACTATTAAGTTGGAGAAAAGGGGTTGACATGCATTCATTGGGAGAGTTTCCTCACCTGAAAGTTCCCACTACAAATGAAATCACAGATTCAGGATATAACCCTATAATGGGAATGATAATCTCATAGAGAGTAGAACTGGACACTCTGAAGATAAAGCAGTAATTTGTACTCCAAGGTATGACAATACAGATCCACGGTTGTCAGAAAGAGAAAGATCAGAGAGTAGAAATATTACTCTCAGCTGATGACACAGTCCTGAGCAGTACTTAGACAGTCATATGTTGACCTGAAATTAACAATGAAGAAGTCTCCTTTCTTCCCAGCATGAGTATGAGGGATATGATAAAGGAGTTCCTAATATTGAACAAACCTGTTAAAGTCCTGTTAATTCTCATGTGTACAAATGGCATTGTGTAAAAAGAAAGAAAGGGTTCATTGTTAAGGATTAGTCCTTGGTAAGAAACTGACAACCACAGAGTCATTCATTGGTGGTGTCTTCATCACTGTTGCTTCCTGAAGGTAAGTGATTCAGAAAAGAGGGAAGATTTAGGAAATGACAAGCTGCTTAAAAAGATGGAGTCTGAGAATGTTACTTGGATTTCTGGACCATGCCACAAAATATAAGAATGTTGAGCTTTTCCCCAGGGGTAGAAAGAACCTAATTAGGTGAAGTAACACATTTGCCTGGAATTTGGGGAATTTGATCAATACGGATTTAAATTGAAAATGGAGGGCAAGGAAACAATAGCCCACATCATCTCAATAATATGCATAGTTTACTGTATTTGCCTGGAACACAGTTGGCACTTATTAAAGATTTAATTAACAGATAGTTCATATCAGGTATAACAAAAGAAGGAGATTATTACTAGAGAGTACCCACAATTCAGAGACAATGTTCAAGAAGAAAGTCAGAAATCAAGCTCACTGAAAATGAGTCAAAGTCAATATGTAAATGCACAGAGTATAAGTAATAAACAAAGTTACCTAGAAATCCAAATACAAGAAGGTGAATTCTATATTGTCTAACATGGAATAGGACAGGGACTACTTTTAATTCTCAGTACAGCTATTTAATAAATGGTTATTGCCCAGACACAACAGCGTACAATTGTAATCCTTGCTGCTGACGAGGTTGAGGTTGGTGGGATCGCTGGAGTTTGAGAGTTCTGAACTGCAGTAGGTCTGAAACTAATCAAGTGTCCAAACTGAATCTAGTATCAATACGGGGAGTGTCCAAACAGAGGCAGGAGAGACTTGGATGTCTAGGAGAGCTAAATTAGACCAGCTGATACATGGGAAATGTCAAACTGTCTGAACCAGTCAGAATTAGGGTTGGACCCACAACTGTCCACTAAACTTCCAGCCTGGGTGAGATCAAGATTACCAGCCTACATAAATAAACAAATGAAAAAATAACAATAATAACAAACAAATAATATTTGTTGATGGAATGATTAAGTAAATGCCTAGAGAGAACGATATTTTGTTAAAGAAGTAAAATTTGAGTATTGGATATGCACTTGTCTTCTTTACTAAAAGGTGAGCTCCTTGCAAGTATATCATGTTTCATTCTTTGTATTTATATCCTTAGCATTTAGCACAGTGTCCAGCATACAGAAGGTACTTTAAAAAAAAAAAAATTGTTGGGTGATTGATTGGGAGTCAGAGGACTGAGATTCCAATTCAGATTCTCACTGATTAGTTAACATAAACAAGTCATTTCTCCTCTCTGGTCCTCAGTTACCTTTTTTGTAAAAGGAGGAGGGGGAATGAAGAGGAGAGTATATAATTACCAAGGGCCCTTCTAATTCCAAAATCTGTGATGTTATGATTTTAAGACAGAGAAAAAAGAGAGGGGGAAAAGCAGTGGAAAATAGTTTTTTATATGAAGAACTAGTCATACAAGCAAATTCAGAAAACGAAGGATAGATAGCTTGGTAGAGCCCATTTGAGTGAGAAACCATGGAGGCACAAATAGCAATGATATTGTCTTTGGGATATATCATAGACATCCTGGAAAGAAGAACGAAATGTATGATGTATTTGTGGGAAAAATAAATAAAAACTCAGCACAGTGCCATGATATAGTCATAGATGCATGTAGAGCTTTGACTGGGTTTAACTGAACAATCTCTGGGAATATTCCCTTTGACTTTTTCCCTAAAGGAAATAGAAAGGATGAAGGTAATGCACCCCCAGATTGTGCCAGCACAATTGGTTCACACTTCATGCATATTTCTAGAATCACTGTTGATTGAGGACTTATCTATTGCTTCAGAAGATGTAGAGAAGTTACACACTGTGTGTGTGTCCATCCTTCATTGCTGAAGAAGACCATGCATCAGAGAAATAATGACATGACTTGCACTCGACTTTGTTTTTGAGTGAGGGAGGGCTATGCAGATCACCAGCCTCACTTCTCCTCCAGAGCCATCTGAATCCAGTGACCAGATATTCATCAGGATGACTAGAGATAAACCACGATGAGGCAATTGGGATTGAGTGACTTGCCCAAGGTCATCCAGCTAGTGAATGTCAAGTGTCTGAATTGAGATTTGAACTCAGGTCCTCCTCACTCCTGTACGGGTGCTCTATCCACTGTCCCACCTAGCTGTCCCAAACACTGAGGACTAATGCAAAACAGTAAAAAAATATAGCAAACATTCGGCAAAGCTTTTTTTTTTTTTATGAAAAATAGTAAAATGTTCATAAGAATAGTGTCAAGATAATTAATCACCTTGTGTAATTAACAGGATATATAATAAACAAGATAAAAAAAATTCTGCAAAAATCAGCAGGACTTCCATTCAGGACTAAAAAGTTTAGGAGGAAATGTTATAATAAACTCCCCAATATATCAATTGCAGAAGAATATGAGTTTATTCCAAAAGAAAAAAAAAGTTGAAACTATCGATAACTATATGAAAAATTAAAATAGGAGAAATGCAAATTAAAACATTTCTCAGGTTTTACCTTCCATCAAATTGGCAAAGTCATTTTTCTTTCCAAAGTTGTGATTTCCTTGGTGCAGGGAGCTCCTAGAGGAGAAAATTTTCTTTACCAACATGGGTATACAACTCCTTTACTGCTCTCAAGGTGTTCAGAATCAAATGAAGAAGAAAGTATGCAAGCATCTATGTACAAATACGTTATATGTGAGATAAATTGAGGATAATTAACAGATGGAAGGCTCTAGGATTAAAAGGGAACAGTTTGACATGTATTCAGAGATATAAGAAGACTAAGGTTGATGGATCCATTCCGTGTAAATATAGTGAGCCCCTGGGAACAAGGGATCACCCTGTTGCCTAAGGAGAGGATAACTCTCCCATGTCAGAAAACAGAATTGGCAAAGCTCCCATGCAGATCAGAAAGGGACCAGGCTCATAAGTAGCCCCTGGACTTCCAAGCAATATAGCAAGAGATAGTCTAGATAGATAGATAGATAGATAGATAGATAGATAGATAGATAGATAGATAGATAGACAGACAGATAGATGGAGGACAGGATAGGATAGGATAGGATAGGATAGGATAGGATAGGATAGGATAGGATAGGATAGGATAGGATAGGATAAGATAGGATAGGATAGGATAGGATAGACAGACAGATGAACAGATAGACAGACTGAAACATAGTTTTTCCAAAACACTTTACATGAACACCTTATCTAAGCATCATAGCAACTATGTGAGAAAGAGATTATAGGTAATATTATCTCCATTTTACAGAAAACAGCCCAGAGAGGTCAATAGTCATACAATTAATGTGTCAGGAATTGAATCCAAGTCTTTCTGACTCTAATTTGATCACATAACAAAACCAGAAGGAATGGAAATGAATGGAAAATTCCTGAAGATGTGAGCAGCTTGAAATGGAAATATTAGGATAAGAAGCATTCTGTTCACTGATGATTGAGATGGCTGCCTATATGATTATTAACAGGTGGTAAATTTTTGACATTTAGAATATAAATGGGGAAAGAATCAAGAAACTGAGCAAGAGGGACAATTTAAGGGTAATAACTATTTTAAGATTTAAATTTAATTATTTTTAGTTTTCAATACCCATTTCCAAAAGATACTGAATTCCAAATTTTCTCCCCATCTTTTCCCTCCCACACCCTGACATGGCATGAGTTCCGATTATCATACTGTCCCGCCCCCCAATTATTCTATTTTCTCCTTTGACCCTGTCTCTTTTCTAAATGATTTGCTTTTGACTACTCCTCTCCAAATCTGCCCTCCCTTCTGTCATCTCCCTCTTATTACCTTCCCCCATATTTTCATGTAGGGTAAGGTACTCAATTGAAAGCATATGTTATTCCCTCCTTAAGCCAAATCCGAGGAGAGTAAGGTTCACTCATTCCTTCTCATCTTCCCCCTCTTCCTCTCCATTGTGAAACCTTTTTCATGAGATAATTTACCCCATTCTGTCTCTCCCTTTCTCCTTCTCCCAATATATTCCTCTCTCACTTCTTCATTTTATTTTTTAGATATCGTCCCTTCATATTCAACTCACCCTGTGCCATCTCTCTATCTATCTATCTATCTGTCTATCTATCTATCTATCTGTCTGTCTGTCTGTCTGTCTGTCTGTCTATTTATCTATCAGTCTCCTCCAACTACCCTAATACTGAGAAAGGTCTCATGAGTTACAAATATAATCTTTCCATGTAAAAACGCAAACAGTTCAACTCTAATAAGTCTCTTATGATTTCTCTTCCCTGTTTACTTTTACATGCTTCACTTGATTCTTGTATTTGAAAATCAAATTTTCCATTCAGCTCTGGTCTTTTCATCAAGTATGCTTGAAAATCTATTTCATTGAATGCCCATGTTTCCCCCTGAAGGATTATATTCAGTCTTTCTGGGTAGGTGATTCTTGGTTTTAATCCTAACTCCTCTGATCTCTGGAATACCATATTCCAAGCCTTTCTATCCCTTAATGTAGAAGCTGCTAGATATTGCATTATCCTGATTAGATTTCCACAATGCTCAAATTGTTTCTTTTTGGCTGCTTGCAATATTTTCTCCTTGACCTGGGAGCTCTGGAATTTAGCTATAATATTCCTAGGAGTTTTCCTTTTAGGATCTCTTTCTAGAGGCAATTGGTGAATTCTTTCCATTTCTATTTTACCCTCTGGTTCTAGAATCTCAGGATAGTTTTCCTTGATAATTTCATTAAAGATGATGTCTAAGCTCTTTTTTTAAACATGGCTTTCAGGTAGTCCAATAATTTTTAAATTGTCTCTCCTGGATGTATTTTCCAGATCAGTGGTTTTTAAAATGAGATATTTTACATTATCTTCTATTTTTTTCATTAACTTGGTTCTGTTTTGTAATTTCTTGATTACTCATAAAGTCATTAGCTTCCATTTGCTTCATTCTAATTTTGAAGGAATTATTTTCTTCAGTGAGTTTTTGGACCTCCTTTTGCATTTGACCAATTTTGTTTTTTAAGGCAGTCTTCTCCTCATTGGATTTTTGGACTTCTATTGCCATTTGGTTTAGTCAGTTTTGTTTTTGTTTTTGTTTTTTTGTAAAATAATTTGCTTTCAGTTATCAACAATCAATATGGAATTTTACATTTTTTAAAAATTTAAATTTTCTCCCCCTTCTTTCCCCCTCTCTCCCCAAGATGACTTGTAATCTTATTTGTGTTCTACACATACATTCTTATTAAACACATTTTCACATTAGTCAGGTTGCAAAAAAGAATTAAAATCAATGGGAGAAACCATGACGAAAGAAAACAGACAAAAGAGAAAATAGTCTGCTTCATTCTGCATTCTGACTTTGTAGTTTTGCATCAAGAGTCTTTTGCAAATGTTTTAGGTCCTTGCATTGCTCTGAAGGGCTAAGTCTTTTAGAAGCAGTCCTCATACACTGTGGCTGTTACTGTCTATAATATTCTCCTGGTTCTGTTCATTTCACTCAGCATCAATTCTTGTAAGTCTTTCCAGGTTTTTCTGTAGTTTGATTTTTAAGATATTTCTTCAGTATTTTTGGAGTCTCCTTTAGCAAGCTATTGACTCGATTTTCATGACTTTCTTGCCTCACTCTCATTTCTCTTCCCATCTTTTCCTTTACTTCTCTTACTTGATTTTCAAAATCATTTTTGAGCTCCTCCATGGTCTTTGACCAATTCATATTTCTCTTGGAGGCTTTTGATGTAGGAGCTTTGACTCTGCTGTCCTCCTCAGGTTGGATGCCATGATCTTTATCACCAAAGCTTCTACACTCTAAGTTCTTTTACAACATTTACTCATTTTCCCAGACAAACACTTGACTTTCTAACTCTTTGTGAAGGTAGAACTCAGCTCCCAGTGGGGGTGGGCATACTGTCCCAGGCTTCAAGAATTTTGTATCAGTCACTGTATCTAACATTGTCTCTGAGCCCAGAGCTCTAGAAGCAGCCTCTGCTGCTGCTGCCACCACTGGAACCGAACTCAGCCAGAATGTGCACACTCTTTCACCCAGTTCCCACAGAATTTTACCTCTGACCTTTTAGGTGTTTGTGGGTTGAGAAGTTTGGAAACAGTCACAGTGACCAATGATTCAGTCCCCTGAGACCTGCACAGCCCATCTGTGCCTGTGTGGCCCCTGCCTGACTGTGCTTCCCCCTTTCCAAGTGTGAAAGAACCTTCCTGTTGACTTTCCAGGTTGTCTTGGGCTGAGGATTTGTTTCACTCTGTCATTTTGTGGGTTCTACAGCTCTAGAATTTGTTTAGAGTCATTTTTATAGGTATTGGCAGGGCTTTAGGAGAGAGCTCAGGGAAGTCCCTGCTTTTACTCTGTCATCTTGGCTCTGCCCAAGGGTATTAATTTTCCATGTTTTCCCATGTACTTTCTCTTTTGCCTGAAGAAACATTTTCTACTGAACACTTCTCCAAGTAAAAATCCCAATCATGTGGTTGATGGTTGTGGATTTTGGATCATTATTTCTATTACCATGATTGCTATTCATGATAAAATTTTAATTTGTCCCACAATCCCTCCTTAGATCCCTCCCAGTGAGGCATATCACGTAACAAATATTTTTAAAGAAAAGAAAAAAAACAGCAAAACTAATTAATACAAAGAAAAATTCTGAAAATATGGCAATATTTTGGATATGTGCCAAATATGTCAGTCAATAAATACTTACTAAGCACCTACTAAGAGTTAGGCATTGTACCTTTAAGTACAAGAGATACAAAGAAAAACAAAATAACAAAAACAAAAAGAGTCCTTGCTTTTAAGGAATTCAATCTAATGGGGAAGACAACATGCAATCATCTAAGTAAAACAGGACATAAGCAGGATAAAGTGGAGATCCTCCATGGAGAGAAGGCACTAAAATTAAAGGGACTGGGCAAGAATTCTCGTAGAAAGTAGGATTTTAGCTGAGACTTGAAGGAAATTAGGTGGTAGTTATGAAGATGGAAAGAATTCTAGACATGGAGCACAGTCATTGATAATCCTAGGAGTTGGAAGATGGGGTATCTAGTCTGAAGAACAGCAAGGGGGCTGGTTTCACTGGATAGCAGAGTACTGGGGTGAGGGAAAATGGGTTGGATAGTGGCGGTGGTGGTCATGTAAGATAAGAAAACTTAAAACATGGCATGTGTCACGGCTGATTCTGAAGGGCCTTGAACATCAATACCACTGGAGTTGATTGGGTAGATATCATTTTGATATCTGATTAGGATGGATTGTGATGGGGAAAGACTTGTGGAAGGAAGCAGTAATTGTACATTGTAGTTCCTCTAATTCATGTAGATGTATACAGGAGATGTTTGATCAGACTAAGGAAGGGTAAAAATGGGGGAAATTAGGATATTGTTATTATGAAAGAGAGAAGAGAAAAATATGTATGTATGCACAAACAAACATACATATACACTATGTATCCCACAACTAATTCCTCTCAGGTGGCAATATCTTGCTTTCCCTCCTCCAGAAAGTCCTCCTACCTATCCCACTCCCACAGGAAGAAAATGCACAAAATGTACCATCTTGATGGGTTTTTTGAACTTCATATAGATCCAGTTTCTTAATTCACTTCAGCAAATCATTAAAGTTTCTGGGAGGAAAGTTCTTTGTAAAATTTGAAGTACCATAAAAATGGACTTAGGACAAGTAGCTATCATAGTATTATTCCTTGATATTCAGTCATCTAATCATAGTGATATCCACTATGGCAAGATGGATAACAAAGATTTTTTTTATCATTACATAAAAGTATTAGAATGCAAACTCATCTTTTGTAGGCTCACTGAAAGCAACCTTGGTACAAGTCTAGCAGGAGTGGAGAAACCAAGAAACCAAGCAAGATTTCAAAATACTAAGAAGCAATGCACCCTACCTCTCTACTACAACCACTCCAAAAAAGACTTAGGAAGAGAACTAGATTGAGTTCTGATTTGATATTTTTCCTACATCTTTGTTGAAGTAGATCTTAAGTATTGATATGGAAAACCAAGGAAAAATCATACTGTCTTTTTTTTTTTTTAATCTCAGGTAATCATATGAAAAAAAGGCCCTTTGAAACTAGGGGCTGATGACAACTCAGGAAAGCATGATATGGAGCCTTCCAATGTGGAGGCTAAACTGGGGCCTATGACTGTGAGTTTGGGCAAGAAGAGGTCCCAAATTCAATATGCATGGGTCTTGCTACTATACAGGGAACAGGAACCAGTGATAAATGTAAGTTTTTTCACTCTTGTAACATAAGTAGGTCACAAACCAGTGCAGATTTAGGAGAGTACTTGTTCTGTTGTGGCAGATGAGGAGACAAAGTAGCAAAGGCTTGAGCTGGTGTGCTAGGGAAGGATTAGGGACAAAACTGAACAGGAGCAATATGTTCTGATCCTGTAGTAGGATTCTAGAAGCAGTTCCTAGCTCAATCTGAAGCCCACAGGTTAAACGGGAGCTTTCACTTTTTTCCCTTTAAAACTGATCCTTCCAACTGGCTAATAGTGGCTGATGCCAGAAAAAGTCTACTGGTATGCCAGCTTGACAAAAGTCAAAAGTTACTTCACTCAAATCCAAAATGGTTTCAGGATTTTGCAAAGCTGAGACCAGGAGGGCAGTAATAAGACTTCACCTTGTATTGAACAACTTTGGCCATAATTTAAGTTTGCAGATCTCCATCTGAGCCATCCCTTTAATCCTTGAAGAACACAGCACTCAATACCCAGAGAAAATATCATTGGGTCAAAAAGAACACCAAAAAAAAGGACCATGTAAGGCCCACACATTTCCTCCAGAAGTAAGAGAGTCTGGCCTTAATGTAAAATTCCAACTCAGTAAGGAAGATGGCAATGATGAGAAATACAACCTAGAAGTAGAACATGACTCCAGAACATCTACAAATACAGAGAAAAAAAATTGGTACACAAGTTCAATTATAGTTTCTGGAAGAAATAGAGAGTTATTAAAAGAGTTAAAATTCCTTTATAAATGAAATATGAACAGTAGAGGAAAGAACTAGGAAAGAAATGAGAGCCAGGAAAGATTGCAAGGAGTTTTAACAGCTTAGTACAAGGGTCAAAAAATCTTTGCAAATAACAGACTTCCTGAAAACTAGAACAGAACTTAATGACTCTGTAAGACAAAGAGAAGCATTAAAACAAAGTTTAAAAGATTGAAATATGAGAAGAAAATGTAAAGGATTGTATCAAAAACAACTGACCTGGAAAACAGCTCAAGGAGAGAGAATTTAATAATCACTGGACTACCTGAAAGTCATGATAAAAAAAAAAAAAAGGTCCTGGGTATCATATTTAAAGAATTAATGAAAAGAAACGTCCCAGATCTCTTAGAACCAGAAGGTGAAGTAAAAATAGAAAGAATACACCAGTCACTTTCTGAAAGAAACTACAAGATGAAAACTTCCAGGAACATTATAGTCAAAACAGAGAACTTCTAGGTAAAAGAAAAAAAAATAGCAGAAGCACATAGAAAGTAACTTCCAAACACCTACAATCCATATTACAAAAGGCTTAGCGGCACCACTACAAAAGAGAATAAAGCTTACAGTACTATACTCCAGAAAGCAAATATATAAGAAACTAATAATGAATTACTTATTCAATAGAACTGATATTAATACTACCAGGAAGAGAGATTGGTAGCAAATGAATGTTTAATTAAAAGAGGACTTCTTCTTGTCATTTCTGATGAAAAATTAGAGCTGAGTAGAAACTTTGAAATATGAAAAATATAGTCAAGAAAACATAAACAGGCAAATACAAATGAGCAATCAGGACAAAATAAATATAAAGTGTTTATATTTTTATAAGAGGAGATAATACAAGTTACCCCTCAGAATCTTAATATCATCCAAGGTCATAAAGGATTTAAATAAGACAGTGGTTAGGGTAGCACAGGGTATGAACAATGTTGTGCTAGGTACCCTGAGGAATTTAATATACTTTTATGATCTTAAAAACAGAATCAAAAGGAGGGGAAATGATACACTAGGGAACAAAAGGGGAAGATAGAATGGAAAATTATTTTCATAATTTGGTTATATGAGTAGAATATTATTTAAACAAGGAGTGGGTGGGTGAAAGAGGTGTCACTTGAAACTTGCTTTTGGAGCTATGAAAGAAGGATGGAATACACATGCAGAGTTGGAGGGTAAAGATACATTTCATTCAACTGGTTAACAGGAAAGAATACAGAGGGGAGAGAGGGAAGTTAAGAGGGAGGGTAGAGATTCAGGAAACGATTAGTCATAAGGAAAACAAACTTTTACTTCAGAAGGTGTAGAGAAAAGAGGAATTTATTAATATTAAATTAAATATTTTTGGAAGGCTTTTGCCTAAAACAAAACAGCCTGTGGCAGTAGACTGGATGAGAGGGATGATGTGTAACTCATCCTGTTCCCACATATCTTTGATCTCCTTGAACAGATTTATACTTTGAAAGCTTTTTGTGTTGCTGCTGTTCAAAATAGCTTAGAAATTATAAGAAGTTGAGGTGGCAACAGCAATTAAAATTGTTCTTAAACTTTTTATGAATCAATGGTATGTCCTGGCAATTGTGGACAGCACTTAAGACTGTGACAATGGTCTGGTTACAGTACAATTTATTGGTTGAGTTTACCAGAATTTTTTGAATTCTGTTCTTTTAAGTGTGGTTATTTGTCATTTGGAAGGCCATGAACGATAGAGAACTTTAATGTATAATTCTAGACACTAACTTTTAGAATTCATCAATGTGTAGCACAGACTTCACTATTTCTTTAAATAACCTACATCAATCACTCAGTCTGTTTCTAAAAGATAACCCCTTCTGTGGTCTCTGGTAACAATAATCTGATCCTGAATCACAAGAAAATCCTCCTTTATTTCTACAAATAGTTATTTATGTCTGACCTATGTGTTCAATGACTCTTTATCAATGTATTGTTAGCTAAGTTGATGCAGATAATGTGTATATGGGGTCTTTGATTATATTTTATGATCTTAATCATTTCATAAGCTTTATCCAGAAGAAAATCACTATTAGTTAAAGTCAACAGATACTGGTTGTGCGCACCTATTATCAGTCTTTGCTACTGCTCAGTTATGTGATGTCAACTTATTCTAACAATACATCGGTTCTTTACTCATTATCTTGTGCTTTAAGAATGCCTGTTGTTTGGTTAATCTTATATGAGATTTTGTTCATGTATTTTCCAAATCTGCTATGGCACATTTTATAATTCTGCATTATTATTATTTCCTCCTCTTTGATGGAATTCAGGTAACAATGATCCTGATAACTCATTAGCTTGATGCTGTTTAAATTAATTTTTACATTATTAAAAAATTCAAACCTTTTATTTACTCACACTCCTACTGTCTTCCTCTGCCCCCCCAAAGGGAAAAAAAAATCAAAGTGAACCATGTTAACTCCTTTTTCATACTGAATTAAAGTATCAGGATGTAAATCATGCTGGGAACACCTATAACAGACATAGGGATGGTGAAGATATTTTCTTCATCCTGTTCTCACATAACTTTTATTTCTTCTAATAAGCCTCTACATTTTAAAAGCTTGGATATAATGAGTCTTTAGTATGTCTGGCATCTGCTAAAAATATTTTTCTCAAAGTTTATAGGCAATTTCAGGCAACCGTGGCAATGCTCTGAGTCCAATGCAATCTATTCCCTGAAGTCTCATGTGCATCTTGACATCTGTCTTTGTAATCTGTAGAGATTTTCACCTGCTTATAAAGATGCTGCTGTTGCTAATGATGATGATAACAATGCATTTCATTATATATGTATTATCTAACACTTTTTGGTAAATCTGTTTGTCAGATAGTCTGTTTTTTAATCTGTGTGTCTTTTCCTGCCTCTTTTATTGGATGGTTTACAATTTCTCCTAAATTCCCCAGGGTACCTAGAAAAAGATTGTGCCTACCAAAGGACTGGATGTGTTTTGAATGATTCATTCACATTCCTAAACAGCTAATGCTCATCATCATAATGACAGATAACATTTAGATAGCATTTAATTTGTGCCAGGCACTGTGCTGTTTTAAATTTATAATTTCATTTAATTTAAATAGCACTAGGAGGTAGGTGATATCTCTAATTTATGAAGAAACTGAGACAAATAGAGGTTAAGTGATTTGCCCAAGGTCATATGGCTAGGAAGTACGTGAGGTCATATTTGCACTGAGTTTTTCTCTCTAGGCCCAGCACTCTCTCTACCGTGCCACCTAGTTTCCCCTAAGGAGAGAGGAAAATAGTAAGGACAGCATGTGAAAGGGCCCATTTATGACCTCCTAATAAAAGGTTATTAGTCAATGATTTTCTTCTTCATGCACAATCAGTCTGACAGAAGTTTCTCCCTTTGCTTTCAGGCTCTATTCTCTGCATTTGAGCACTTATTTGGTTAGTCCTTCTGTTGATCTGCACCTGCTGGGGGTTGCTTGATTGACTTCTAAACTAGGTGCTTGGAGTCTAATTCTACAATCAGACATCGTTATATTGTTTGTAAACAATGACAGACTCTGATAAATATGCATTCCAGTTAATTGCTGACTTCCCTCTGAGCTGCCTTCTTCACATTTTCATTTCCATCATCATGTCATATCTTAATACCTGATTGTGCTTTCCTATAATAGGGAAACAGGAAACAAGCTGCACTCACATTAACATGCAAGCAGGGAGCCCTGTGCCCAGATGGGCTCCTAGGAATAAGAGCCTACCCTGAAGTTCAAATAGCACTGGAAATGAATACATTTCAAGTATCTTTAGCTTTATGATGTGGAATTTTTGCATGTTACTTTGAGATTCAAGGAACTAAATGCCTGTTAAAATTATAATCCAACCTTCTACTCTCTATACATTAGCTTGAAATAGGTAAACTGAGTCCCTAAGAGGTTTAAACAATTTTGGTAAATTCAATCAGGAGGAATAAAGAACAGAATTTACATATTTTCAGAATGTGGAACTTTTGTCTACAAAAAAACATTTCTTGTATCAGAGTGCTTGAAAAGAAGAGCAAGCATTTGTTATGTGTTTATTAATTCACATTTTCTCCCAAAACTACACGTATGGGTTGCACATAATATATAGTTTCTTATGAGGTCTCTTGACCTCTCAGTTCTTTCCCAGGTCATTTCCCTTACCCTAGTCACTTTCTCCTCTTCTCCTCATCTTGATTCTGGGGGAAACAAATTCAACTCTAAATTATCCTCCACTCAAATCCCTAAGCCCTTTATCACATTGTTAATTATATCCAGACAAGACTCAGTCTTGGATAATTCCCACAATTCACTGCTTTCCATTCTACACGTGTGATACTGAACAAAAATGGGGAAAATCATGTAGCCATTTTGATTGGGTCCACTACAAATTTATGTTCCATAACCTTAACTGGTCTCTCACCACTGCTAGGCAATCCTAACATACTTCCTTTTCAACTTGCTATCCCACTTTCCATAACAACTCTTGCAAATTTTTTCATCCCTCCTCAAATCTTCCATGGCTCAGAACCAAAAGAATGAAAAAATAGAAGGCAATGTGAAATATCTCATTGGAAAAACAACCAACATGGAAAATAGATCTTGGAGAGATGATTTTAAAATTATTTGTCTACCTGAAAACCATGATCAAAAAAAGATGAAAACTATGATGAAAAAATTTCTTCCAAGAAATTATCAAAAAAAACTGCCCTGATATTCTAGAACCAGAGGGTAAAACAGAAATGGAAAGAATACATCAATCAACTCCTGAAAGAAATCCCCAAAGGAAAACTCCTAGGAATATTGGAGCCAAATTTCAGAGTTCCTACATCAAGGAGAAAATATTACAAGCAGGCAGAAAGAAATAATTCAAGTGTTGCGGAAATACAATCAGGATAACACAGGATTCGGCAGCTTCCACACTAAGGGAAAGAAGGGCTTGGAATATGATATTCCAGAGGTCAAAGGAGATAGGATTAAAATCAAGAATCAACTACCCAGCAAACCAGAATATAATACTTCAGAGGAAAAAATGCAATTTCAGTGAAACAGAGAAGTTCCAAGCATTCTTGTTGAAAAGATCAAAGCTGAATAGAAAATTTGACTTTCAAATACCCGAATCAAGAGAAACAGGAAAAAAGAAGCCTTAAGCAACTCATTAAAGCTGAACTGTTTACTTTGCTACATGGAAAGATGTTATTTGTAACTCATGAAACCTATCCACTGTCCTTGTCCTACTGCCTATAATTTTGCCCATGTCTCCCACAACCTGAAAAAAATCTCAAAATCCTTCCATTCCTGCTTACTGTTGCTCTCTATCTCCTCTGTTCTTTGTAGCTAAACTCCCCAAAAAGACCATCTACAATAGGTGACTCCACTTTCTGTCCTCTCACTCTCTTTTGAACCTTTTAGAATCTGGCTTCCTACTTATCCCATCAACACTGCTGTCTAAAGTTACTGATGTTTTATTAGTTACCAAATTCAATGGCCTTTTCTCAATCCTCATTCTCTTTGACACTGTTGTTCACTTTCCCCTCTTTGATTCTTATGACTCAACTCTTTCCTGGTTCTTCTCCTACTATCTGACCTCTCCTTTTCTGTGCTCTTTGCTGGATCCTTTTCTCTAGATCATACCCTACAGTCTATGGGTGTTCTCAGAGTTCTGTCCTGAGCCTTCTCTTCTCCCATTATGTGGCACATATATATGTTTTTAACGTTAAATGTAATATAGTATGTAAATATAAAAATAAACATATAAACACACATATGTATTTATGTATATGTGTGGGTATATACATATACACCTACACATACATATTTACGTGTGTGTATGTGAACATATCAATCATTGGGTGATGTCATTAGCTCCCATGTATTTAACTGCCACCTCTATTCTATCTCAAACCTATCTATACTTCCTCAAACTCTCTGCTGATCTCCAGTCTCATGTCTCTACCTGTATTTCAGTTATGTCAAACTCAGTGTTCAGTAGATTTCATTATCTTTCCCTCTATGTCCCAATATATCATAGTGAATTAACTTGCTTTTTTAAATAAGATGTAGGCAATTTCTCGTCTTAGAGATATTGAGAGATAAAGTGATTTCCCCAGATTCACAAAATCAGTATTAAGTATATGTTTTTCTGTATGTGTATGTCTAATTGAGAGGTAGCATGGCCTCTCGTAGTTGGTTTAGGAATCATGGAAAACCTGGGTGCAAACCCAGGTCTAATACATACAAGCTAGGTGATCCTGGATAAGTCACCTCGCCATGTTCCGAGCAACAGTCTGAGAATATAAGCATATTGCCTGTGTGAACTTGAGTAAATCACTTAGCCTCTGTGGGGCTTGGTTTGCTAATCTGTAAAATGAGGAAATTGAATGAAATGGTCTCAAAATTCACTTCCAGGCCTAATGTATCATCCTATGATATTATGAGCTCACAGGCCCAGACTAAACACACACACACACACACACACACACACACACACACACACACACACACGCACGCACACACACACACACACTACGTCCACCCCTCAAGAAAAAAATTCTAATCCCTCATCTTTCTTTCCAAGAAAAGTTTTCTTTTCATCTGAGAATGACAATGTACATATTGTACTACATTTTATTTAAAGTAAAATTCAAACATTTTGCCCCAGGTAATAGGGACAATGTATTTGGAAAACCACTGATTTTGTTTTACCCTTCTGCAACATGGGAAATCTATAGCTTTTGCTTCTAAATTTAAAAAAAAAAATCACTTTTGGTATACTATGTGACTAAGTATTGAATGAAAGCCAACTGTAACTGCTCTATTTGGAATGCATTTCTTTTCTTTTCAAATACTCATCTTAACAGATAGCAAAAGTTATTTTCTAACACATCTCTAGAAACAGAATGGAGCTACGCAATCTCAAAGACAGTGTTGCCAAAATGAATTCAAAAGTCCAAATCTACTCCTAACTGCAAATTTATCAGTCAAAAGAGCATTAGATAGTTAAATGGATTCATTGAGTTATACACGTCGGGAAAAAATGAAGAGTAAACCTGAGAACATAGCAATTTATTCAAGCTTTCAGGAGAAAAAATAAATATAAGGTTATTGGCACTCAAGTTTTATCATGATGTCCTTTAAACAAGTCAAGGCTAGAAAAGACTCCACAGCCTTGCAGTGCGCATGTGCATTCGTGTGTGTGTGTGTGTGTGTGTGTGTGTGTGTGTGTGTGTGTGAAATTGGAAGGGAGGAAGAGAAACCTAACCAGAAGTAAGAGTGGGCACAATGGGTTGGGTGGGGGCATTAATGATTGTTCAAGTCATTGATACTTTATTAAAGGAATATATATATATATGTATTAGCCCATTTTTGAGCTAAAATGTCATTGTTCTAGCACAAATGATAACAATAACTGACATTTATATGGTGTTTCAAAGTTTGCCAACTTTTACCCCCCTGAATATTTGTTTATAAAGTTTGCCAGCTTCTTTATAAACATTATATCATTGCAGCATCAGAATAAGATATCTCCTGCAGGTCTTATTATTTCCATTTTACAGATAATTAAACTGAGGCTCAGAGAGGTTAAATGACTTGTCATTAGTCACAAAGAAAGGAAAGAAAGGACGAAGGAAGAAAAAAAGGTCTCATTAGACACCTACCGCACATCAGGCCCTGTGTTAAGTGTTTAACCCTCAAAAAGTGGTGCTATCGTTATTCCCATTTTACAGTTGAGGAAACTGAGGCACAGGTTAAGTAAATTGTCCAGGGTTAAGACACAAAGCCTGGACTTCCTGGCTCTTCATACTATTCCACATTCCCATCTAGTAACGGATTATCCTTTGTTCATATATCTCTTTGTATCTAGATCACAAATAAGTATCTATCTTGCTTTCCTGGAATAGACCAGGAAGATATAAAACTTCTCTCTACGTAGAAATTGAATGAAAAGAATCTGACCTGATTCATACCTTTGAACCTATTGCCTTTAAACCCACATGTTTCTCACCTTTAGAATTTCACGAAATAGCACTTGTAACTGTGGCTACAGCATGTGAGATCTGGAAAATGTTCACTTCAATCTTGATCCTGACCTTTCTACCGACATTCAGCACACTCTATTTTGCTGGACTTTTGAGGTAAGAAAGAGGAATAGTACCAGGATTCCAAAGCTGCTGTGACAACCAGTCTAGAGTTAGCTATATATGACACAGAGCAGTCTCCAGCTTAGAAACATCACTTATGAATCTTTTACCTATGAACATCCACCCCAGCTGATGACTCACCTCCTCATCTGTACTCATCCTTTCAAACTACCAATTCCACTACAGATTCTTTCTTCTTCCTTCTTTACCCTGTGGGAAGGTTGCTTAACATGTCATTTGTGAAATGCCATAGCATGAGTCTATATTTTTGGAACTATTTCTGCTCCTCTGCAATATATAGGAATTAAGGTTCCCTGATGGGAAGGCAGAATGACCCCATTTTGCAAAGCAAGAGGAGCAAACTAGATCTGGAATCACTATAAAGAATGCTTTCTTAATATCTGGAGCTGTCCCAAAGGCAAGTGAGTTGTAGCTAGTGAGTTCTCTGTCACTGGAAGTGTTCAAGCAGAAGAGAGCTGAATACTTGCAAGGCATAGTTAAGATATCCCTAGACGTTTCAAAGCTCTAAGATTCTAAGAATCAATGAGATCTCCAGAATATCTTCAAAAATTAAAAATGTGAAATCACAATGGACCCACTTCTTTCTGTGACTTCTCTAGTGGTGAATTTGATGGTAAAGAAGTTGCATCTTTTCATGTCTCTGGGGAATTAAAGGACATTTCCTCAAAGACAGGATCAAGGAAAGGGAAAATAGAAAATGCATGTCTGACCATGTCATTCACCTGTCAAAATATCTTCAGTATTTCCATATTTCCTATGTAATAAAATTAAGAACTTCTGAGCTCAGACTGCAAGGCCCTCCATAATCACTTATTATTGTACATTTTTGTAGTTGAGCACTTAAAACGCAAATTGGGCTGCCCATGCTTCCCTGATCTTTTCTTGCATTTTTAAAATACCTGCATTTGTCATAAGACATCTTGCATGTCTAGATCATATTACATTGTCATTTTTGTCTGTGGAAATACTTCTCTTTCTTTAAGGCCCAATTCAAGTTCTGTTTGTTTCGTGAAGCTTTCTTCACAACCTTGCTGAAAGTGATTTTTTCTCACTTTTCAAAGTTTCCTACAATAATTTACCAGAATCACTCCTTTCTCCTTACGATTTTTTACCAGGTGTATTTATTTGTGGATATTTCATGTTATTCCTATTTACAAGGCATTTTTGATAACTAGGCCTGTGTCATTTTTTGTCTTTTTCTCCCCAGCACTAAGCATGATATTCTGTACCTAGTAGACATTTAATAAAGTATTGTTGAATTGGATTGAGTTGAATTAAAGTGAGATATTCCTAATATCCTACCTGATACATACAAAGGCCATAAAGTCAAGTTAAAGAAAAACTGGCATCTAGTTTGCTCTCACTAACAAATACAGTTTTACTTCTGAAAGTTCTCAGTGTGTTTAAGGAAGGATAAAAAAACTGTATATTCACCCCACAAAGTGATTTGTATAAAGTTCTATTTCTAGTTAAGAAAGAAACATTCTCAATGGAACTTTCTTAGCATCCCAGGAGCCTGAGCCGAGTTGATGAAGCAATGAGACAGTGATTCCAAATTGCCTTCAGAAAAAGCAACACATTCATTTTTCAAGTTCAAAGGGCCCTCAAACTTACTTTGAAAGTTTGCTTAGAGTCTAAATAAATCAAACTGAAAGATTTAATTATGAAATCATACAGCTGGTGATGAAGATAATAAAGTGGCTGGGTTTTTGTTTCAATAGGAGTGTTAATATTTTGAGAGTTCCTAATTGCCCATGTTCCCTTTCAACTATCAATGATTAAAATTGGATTTTTAAATAATTTCTTTTAAATTTAGATTCTGGTCTTTTCATGCTTTGACATTTCACCATCTCTCTCATATTTCTTATTTTGAAGACTTTCATGATTTTGCTTTCCCACCTATCGATCAGATCCTTTGCCTGCCAGAGTCCAGACAGTGAGTACTGAGACTGATTCTCCTGTTTTCCCTTTTCAGCATACATGGCATTGTCTAAAATCCCCATCAGTCAAACCTGGTCCCTTCAAGCCTTTTTAAACACATCAGGTTCAGATCCACTTTTAAAAGGTGCTTATTGTGTTTATTGGAACATCTTAGAAGACAACACAATGGTAGACTTCGAACTAGAATGGATATTTGGGTCCAGTCCTTTCATCTTACACATAAGAAAACTGAGATACAGAGAAGTGAAAAGAATTTTGCTGATCACAAACAGCCAAGTTGAGGCCAACTCCTTTGACGCCAAATTTAGAACAGTTTTTATTGCAAGGTGGTGCATCTCCCATCCCTTTCTCTGAGAAGATTTATTTTATTTTTTGTCTTTTTTGTGGGGAATCATGACTTCTTCATGATTCACAATCATGAACACAGAATAAAAGTCAGTTTCTATAGTGCTTTAGAGTTCAGAAAATGCTTTGCTTATTGTCGTTGAAGCCCCCTATAACCCTCTGAGGGGGCAAGAATTAGGAGTTTCTTTATTGGACCTTGCTATTCAGATCCAAAATACTAGGAGGGCTATTTATTTGCATTTATTATTTAAACTATATATATACATATAAATGATAAACAAATATAAACATATGAATATATATATATAATGTAGAAATATTATTACTATTATTATTGTTAAGGATAGTGATGGATAATCAAATCTTATGCTATATTTTATTTCTTCTTAACAGAGTTTCCCTCTCTGCCAACTTAAGTAAGCATTTGACAATAGTCAAACTAGCCTTTTTTTTTTTTTTTTTTTTGGAAACTAAACTTGCCCCACTGAGGTAGGATATGATCCAATGCATTGGCCATGAAAAGGTTATGTTTTTTTTTGACCAAAGAACTGCTCATGAGAAGGGCACATGATTAAGAGAATATGAAAACAGATAAAAATCTTCAGTATGGGGCTCAAACCTTTGAAGTTATATTTTAGGTACGGGTTGTAACCCAATTGAACTCTCCTAATATTCCCATCCAAACAACTTTAAAATAACACCAAAAATCAAATTTTGGAGTGGCAGAGTGAAAGAAAGGTCAGGGAGGGACATTTTTCCAGACTAAGAAAACTTAAAAGGTCTGGAGGAGAGGTCTGTAACCCCAGAGTGGGTACAGACCAGAACACTCCAGGAATACAATGGTGGATCTTGGAAGATGCTCTGGCAGCAGCAGCTCAGGTAGCCCTCTCTTTGGGGGTTAAACAATTGGTTAGAAAGAGATTATAGAGGACCCTTTGCTGGAAGTTGGTACAGTTGGTGCTAATTAGTAATTCTACTGCCCATAAGCTATTCTGAATTGCAGCTCCAGGATAAATAAGTGTGCTTGTGATTAATGACTAGGGAGAAGGGCTCTTGATCTTGTTTCTAGGGTCAAGAAAAGTCCCAGTACTTGTGGCTGCTGGGAAGCAGAGGCTTTTTCTTGGTAAAAACCAGAGTCCAGACCAGGAGAGAAGGGATCATTCCTCTACCATGATAACATCAACTTGGAAGTACCAAACACTTGCAGACTACTAAACTAATTCTTGAAAACAGCAATACAAAAAAGCCTGAAACTGGACACATGTATTGTTAATGTATTTTTAATGGAATGAGAAGTTCTTTCCCATTCATTAATAGGCCTATATAACCTGCTTAAGTTACATGGAAGCCTAAGTCACATGAGTTTGAGTCACATGAAGTCTGTGGTGGGAGGAGTTTGTTGAATGGGTGGAACAGGAAGGGGTCAAGAAGGAAGTGTGGAAAAAGAAGAGGCAGAGCTGGAGCAGAGCTGAAATGAAGTTGGTCAGACTAGTCAGAGTTGGGAAGGATAGAGAAAACAGGCAGCAGGATGTGAGTTAGAGAAGGGCATCTTTGTTTAGGGGAGACTTAATTTGTGGGAAGGCCTGATAATGTTTATAGACTTTTGGTTACTATGATGGATTTCTTTGTTGCTATGATGGATTTGGTTTTCTGGGGTTGAGATTCGGCTTTCTGGTGTTTGAATAAATGTTTTGGTTCTGTCTTCCATGTGGAGAGTCTGTTATATTTTGCAATTCAGAACTGTGCTGGCATATGCTGTGTGAATATGGTAAGCACTGTGAATACTGCCTTGGTTTTATAGCACAGTGCCTCCCAACTCCCAGGTGAGCAAAGTCCAACTTCAACATAAATTTCGAAATGAAGAAATAGAATTGTAAAATGAGTAAACAACAAAAGAGAACTTTACTATAAAAAGGTACTATGGTGGCAAGGAAGACAAAGAAATAAACTCAGAAGAAGACAGTAATGTGAAAACAATTACAAGCAAAGCCTAAAAGAAAAATGATAATCTAACTCAAGGTCAGCAAGAATTCCTGAAAGATTTAAAGAAAGACATACAGTTATAGAGGGGGAAAATGAGAAAAGAAATGAGAGAGATGCAAGAAAATTATGAAAAGGAAATTAGCAGCTTGGTAAAAGAGGCACAAAAAATGCTGAAGAAAATAGCCCCTTAAAAGCCAGAATTTGTCTAATGGTAAAAAAGAAAAAGGCAAAAGAAATCACTGAAGAAAAAATTCCTTTAACAGCAGAATAGGCCAAATGGAAAAAGGGCTAAAAAAAATTCACTGAAGAAAATAATTCTTTAAACATTAGAATTGAACAAATGAAAACTAAGGACGCTATGAGAGATCAAAAACAATAAAACAAAGACAAGAGAATGAAAAAATAGTAGGAAAAGTGAACTACATCACTGGAAAAACAACTGACCTGGAAAATAGATCCAGGAGAGAAAATTTAAGAATTAATGAACTACCTTAAAGTTATGATTTAAAAAAGAGCCTAAATATCAAATTTCAAGAAATTATCAAAGAAAACAGACTCAACATCCTAGATTCAGAAGGTAAAAATAGCAATTTTAAAAATTCATAAATCACCTCCTGAAAGAGATCCCAAAATGAACACTCCCTGGAATAATATGGCCAAATTCCAGGTCTGAAAAGAAAATATTATCAGCAACCAGAAAGAAACAATAAAAATATTGTGATGCCACAGTCAGTATCACACAAGATGTAGCAGCTTCCATTTTAAAGGATGGGTGGTCTTGCAATGTGATTCTGGAAGGCAAAAAACTAGGATTACAACCAAGAATAACTTACCCAGAAAAACTGAGTATAATCCTTCAGGGGAAGGGGGAAGTGAATGTATATAAGAATTCCTGATGAAAAGATCAGAGTTAAATGGAAAATTTAACATCAAATATTGGACTCAAGGTAAACATGAAAGAGTAATCATAAATAACTCAATGGGGTTAGACTGTCTGCATTCCTAAATGTGAAGATGACACATGTAACTCCTAAGACTTTATCATTATTAGGGCAGTTAAAAGGAACCTACACAGACAATGGGTATGGGTGTGAGTTGATTATGTTGGGATGAACTAAAAAATAGAATGTAGGGATGAAAAAGATGTAAGTACTGGGAGAAGAGGAAAGGGAAATGTAGAATAGGATAAATATTATCCTATAAAGAAGTTGTAGAAGGAAGAGCTTTTATAATAGAAGCAGAAATGAGGGATGGTAGGCAATGCTTGAACCTTGCTTTCTTCAGAATTGCTTCAAAGAGGGAAGAATATATATACACACTGAGCTGTACATAGAAATCTATCTTACCCAATAGGGAGATATATGGTAAAGAGGATAGGAAATCTGGGGACAGAGACGGTAAGATGGAGGGCGGATTGGAGAGGACATGTTCATAAGTAAAATATACTTTTGAAGAGGAACAAGATAAAAAGAAAGAGAGAAGGATAAATGGAGGAAAATGTGATAGAAGGAAATGCACAATTAGTGACCATAACTGTGAATGTGAATGGGATTAACTAACAGGGATGGGAAATCTGTGACCTTGAGATCACATGTGACCTTCTAGGTCCTCAAAAGTGACATTTTGGCTGAGTTCAAGTTTTACAGAACAAATCTTTTTATTAACGGGATTTGTTCTGTGCAGTTTGGATTCAGTCAAAGGGCCACACTTGAGGAATTTGAGGCCCACATGTCAAGGCTGCAGGTTCCCCACACCTTACTGCTAACCCATAGAACTGAAGGAGATAGCAGAATGGATTAGACACCAGAATTTAACAATATATTATGTTTAAGAGACACATTTGGGAAAGGAGGACATACACAGAGTTGAAATGAAGGGCTGGCTCAGAGTCTATTATGCTTCAGGCAAAGTGAAGTGGGCAGGTGTAGCAATCATGATCTCAAGCAAAGAAAAAGCAAAAATAGACCTAATAGAAAGAGATAATTAGAGAAACTACATTTTGCCAAAAAAGTACCATAAATAATGAAGCTATATCAAAAGATTTTACAGAAAATCTCTGACAAAATCTTCATTTCTCAAATGTGTAGGAAACAGTTAAATTTACAAAAATAAGAGCCATTCCCCATTGACAAATTCTAAGTAACTACTGATTTGAGAAAGACAAATGAAAATAACTCTGAATTATTACCTCACACATATGAGAAATGACTAAATGCTGGAGGGAATGAGGAAAATTGGGGCACATTAATGAATAATGTTGTTGGAGTAGTGAACTGTTCCAACCATTCTTGACAACAAACTATGTGTAAGGGCTATATAAAACTGTGCATACTCTTTTATCCAGCAATACCACTACTAGGTATTTACCATAAAGACATCAAATAAAAAGGGAAAAGGATATATATATATATATATATATATATATATATATATATATATATATATATATATATATATATGTATGTATTTCTATATATAGCTCTCTTCGTGGTGGAAGAAAATTAGAAATTGAGAAGATGTTCATCAGTTGAGGGAATAGCTGAACAAACTGTGGAATATTATTGTGATGGGGTATTATCATTCTATAAAAAATGATGAGCAGAATGTTTAAGAAAAAATGACAAGATCTGATACATCTGATACAAAGTGAAGTGAGAAAAACTGGTAGATCATTGGGCACAATAACAGAAATATTGTAATGATTAGCAACTGTGAAAAGCTTTGCTACTCTGACCAATTTAGTGATCCAAGACATTTCCAAATGA
Organism: Notamacropus eugenii; assembly: GCF_028372415.1. Lineage (NCBI taxonomy): Eukaryota > Metazoa > Chordata > Mammalia > Diprotodontia > Macropodidae > Notamacropus > Notamacropus eugenii. The sequence continues at coordinate 372,714,854 of NC_092872.1, read as the reverse complement.
CTGAGTATCTAATTCTTTCAATCTAAGTACATTTCCTGTGTATCCTCATCTGAATTCATTCAATGACTCAAAAGCACTTCAATCTGCCCCAATTTATGAAGGATTTCTTTGGCCCTGGTTTACATTTGTGGTTGATTGGTTGTTTCAATAGATGTCTAGACTTTTTGGAAAAAAAATCATGTGAAGATATGGAAATCCCCTCCTCCTTACATCTATATCCTATTAACCAGATCCATCATTCTTGCTCTCTTTCCTCTCCATATCATTCTTACCTATGCTATTGTATGAGAAACCATTACAAACTAGTCATAAGAGTTTGTGTTAATTGTATAAATTATATGTAATGTAATTCCATATGTATGTAACATACAATGTAATTAATTATATGGCACAAAATTGTGCCATAAATTAAATGTTAGCTTTATCAGTAAGAGAAGAAAATGAGATTGAAGGAATTAAAATAAGCAAAGAAGACACTAAGAAATCATTCTTTGCAGATGATCTGATGACATACTTAGAGAATCCTACAGAATCAAGCAAACAACTACTTGAAATAATAAACAACTTCAGCAAATTTGCAGGTTACCCACATACATCATCTGCATTTCTGTTCATTACTAACAAAGCCCAACAGCAAGACAGAGAAAGAGAAATCCCACTTAAAGTTACTCTAGACGTTATATTAGACATTGGGAATCTACCAGCCAAAACAAACTCAGGGAATATATGAACACAATTACAAAATACTTCTCACACAAATAAAATCAGATCTAAATAACCGAAAAAACATCAGCTGCTTGTAGGTAGGCCAAGCCAGTAAAAACAAAATGACAGTTTTGAACCCAAATTAATTTACCTATTCAATGCCATTATCAATTAAACTACAAAAATTATTTTATAGAGCTGGAAAAAAAATATCAGAATTCATCTGGAAGAACAAAAAGTCCGGAATACCAAGGGAATTGATGAAATGAACTTCTACAGAAGGTGGCCTAGCCATACCAGATCTTAAATTGCATTACAAAGCAGTCATCATCAAAACCACTTGGTACTAGGCTAAGAAACAGAAGGGTAGATCAGTGGAATACATTAGATACACAAGAGAAAGTAGTTAATGTTCATAGCAACCCACTGTTTGATAAACCCAAAGACCCCAGCTTCTGGGATAAGAACTCACTGTTTGACAAAACCTTCTGAGAAAACTGGAAAATCATATGGCAGAAACTGGGCATAGACCAATGTCTGACACCCCATACCACAATGAAGTCCAAATGGGTACATGATCTAGGTAAAAAAGCTGACACTATAAACAAATTAGGGGAGCAAGGAATAGTTTATCTGTCAGATTTATAGAGAATACAGCAATTTACGACCAAACAAAGAGATAGAGAACATTGTGAAATGCAAAATGAGTTATTATTTATGTTAAAATAAAAGTTTTTTGCACAAACAAAGCCAATGCAAGCAAGATTAGGAAGGAAGCAGAAAACTGGGAAAGGATTTTACGAGTAGAATCTGTGATAAAGGCCTCATTTCTAAAATATATAAAGAATTGAGTCAAATTTACAAGAATACAAATCATTCTGTAATTAATAAATGGTCAAAGGATATGAACAGGCAGTTTACAGAGGAAAAAAATTAAAGCTATCTATAGCCATATGAAAAAATTCTTTAAATCACTGTTGATTAGATAGATGCAAATCCAAACAACTCCAAGGTACCACATCACACCTATCAGATTGACTAACATGACAAAAGAGGAAAATGATAAATGTTGGAGAAGACGTAGGAGAGTTGGAACATTAATTTAATTGTTGGTGGAGCAATGAATTGATCTAACCATCTGGAGAGCAATTTGGAACTATTCCCAAAGGGCTAAAAAATGTGCATACCCTTTGCCCCAGCAATACTGCTTTTAGGGCTGTGTCCCAAAAAGAACATAAAAACGGGAAAAGCACCAACATGTACAAAAGTATCTATAGCAGCTCTTTTCGTGGTGTCCAAGAACTGGAAACTGATGGGATGCCAACCAATTGGGGAATGGCTGAATAAGTTGTGGTACATGAATGTAAAAGAATACTACTGTGGTATAAGAAATGACAAACAGGCAGACTTCAGAAAAAGCTTTGACTTCTATGAATTAAAGCTGAGTGAAGTGAGCAGAACCAGGAGAACATTATACACAGCAACAGCCAGAGTGTGTGAGGTCAGAATTTGATAGATTTAGCCCTTCTCAGCAAGGCAAGGATCTAAAATTTCCAAAGGATTTATGATGGAAAATGCCATCCACATCAAGAGAAAGAACTATGGAGTTGGACTGCAGAACAAAGCAGACTCTTTTCTCTTTTGTTTTGTTTTGTTTCATTTTCTTTCTCAATGTTTCTCTCATTCTTTATAATTCTTCTATACAATATGATTAGTGTGAAAATGTGTTTAACAGGAATGTATGTGTAGAGCCCATGTAGGATTGCTTACCATCTTAGAAAGGGGAGGGTGAAGACAGGAGGAGAAAAATTTAAAACTTATGGAAGTGAATGATAAAAACTGAAAAAAAATTAAATATTAAAAAAAATTTTAAAAAGAATAAATTTCAAATTTAATATCATAGAGCACTCTTCTACATAACCTGGTAAAACAAATAAGTTTAAAAAATGCTTTTTTTGGCATACAAAGGAATAATTGAAGACCTAAGTCAGAGTAATGGAAAATTTAAATCCCAAAATATTCAAAATATTTAAAGATTAAACATAATTCTGTCTCTAATAATAAATTTAAAAACCATGTTTATACAGTTTTATGAATTGTTTTTCTTACCACAGTCCCATGAAGCAGGTATTAAACTGAGAATGATAACCCCCATTTTATCAATGAAGAAATTAAGTTCAGAAATGCTAAGAAATTTGCCTTAGGTTATACAGCTCAAGAGGGTGTTGACACAATGAACCCATGTCTATTGATTTCAAGTCCAGTGATTCTCCAAAAGTAAACTGAGAAGCACTCTCCCTGTTTCTGCCCTCCTCTCCTCTTCCTGAGAAGTTTATAAGTGTAAGGTGTTAAGGACTCTTCATGCTGGCTGAAGGCCATATGCAGTGTATTGTACTAATATAACTTCAGAAATATAAAATGTCTCCACTAAACAAATAATGTTGCTTACATAGAGGAAGAGAAAAGCAATATTCACCATATTTAACTCAGTTGCTATAATGAAAAAGGTGCTTTACAAATATTAAATGTCACATAATCATAAATGATGAAGATGAGGAGGAGGAGGATGATGATGAATGGGATAATACTTGATCTTTGACTTTTCTGAATAGTTTTGAAAGTAAATGTTTTAGATTTTGGCCATGGGTTTATGGTGCTTTCCTCCTATTGTCCTTGATTTTATGAATACACATGTATATACACATAATCACATATATGTGTGTATATATACATGCACATACATGTATGTGCATGTATATATCATATATATACAAATAATCTAGCTGAATACATTCACTAGCTATGTGGCTTTAGGCAACACACTTCACCTCTGTTTATCTCAGCTTTCTCAACTATAAAATGGAAACAATAGCACCAACCTCACTCAGTTGTTGCGAAGATCAGATGAGATATCTGTAAAATGCTTAATATAATGCTTGGCATACAATAGGTACATACAAATGTTAGGTGTTATTATAAGGCAGCTAGGTAGTGCTCTGAGTTGAGTTATGAAGACTTGAATTTAAATCTAGACTCAGATTATTTACTAGCTATATGACCTCAGATGAGTCTCTTACCTGGATTTGCCTAAATTTCTTCAAGTGTGTGATAAGAATAATAACAGCACCTACCTCAGATTATTATGAACATCAAATGAAATAATCTTTGTAAAGTGCTTACTATAATACTTGGCACATAGTAGGCTATATGTTATATAATACATAGTATAAGGCACTATATAATGTCATATATGATATATAATATAATGTAATTTTGTATATGTACTTATTCCCTTCCCCGTACCTGTTTCCCTTTACTTTTCTGCAACTTTCCAGTCTCCTCCCTTGGCTCCCCTGATACTACTTTCTCTTGATTCTCCTACCTATCTGACTTCTCTGTCTCATTCTCCATTCCTGTAAGAATAAGCATTCCCCACGGGTAAGTTCTCTATCTTTTTTTCCCCTTCTCAATCTATATTCTATCTCAATGATCTCATTGGTTCCCATTGGTTCAACGATCAACTCCATGGAAATGTTCTGAGCCAGGCCTGACTCAGACCAGCCTGGTAGTTCAGGTTAAAGATTGAAATAAAGTGAGATACTCATAGACCTGCTAGTACTTAATAATGCTTATCAATAGCATGGTCAGCTTTCTCATCTTACCTTTCATCATAATCGCACAACTGGTCAATCTGTCAGTTGGTAGGTATTTATTAAGTGTTTTCTATGTGCAAAAGCATTGTGTTCAGACTGGGGATACAAAGAAAGGCCAAAAAAGCTTCCTTTGTTCTTAAGAAAATCACATGCTAATGGAGGAGACCCTAGGTATATATATTATATAGATAAAATAGATTTAGGTAGTCTGAAAGGGGCAGGTAATTTGGCCAGAAGCTTGAGTCAAACCTGAAGAGGCCCAACTCCTCTGGTAATGATTTTTTTGTACTGATTCAGGGAGCTATATCCATGATTTGAGCCTCGCTCCCTTGGACCAGCCAAGTATACAAGACAGATTCTTTCCCTTTTAAGGAAGGGAAAGGAAGCGAGGAAAGAAAGGGAAAACCAATCTTACCCAGTGTGGCAAAGACTTTAATAAATATTAATTCTACCACAGCAGATGGCTTCCTAATTTACATATATTGCCCTAATCTCTCTCTTGAACTCCAGTCTCTGCTTGCTGGGAATCATCAACTAGATGTACCATAGGTATTTCACAGAGCTAGAATCACAGAACTATACAGTTTTGGAGTTGGGATTGGCCTCAGTAACCATCTAATCCAAACTATGCTTACTACAACTTATTGATCATTTCTAGTTTGAAACCACAGGCATGTCAAACTCAACATGGCTAAAATTGAACTTGTGCTTCAAAACAAAACTGCCCTTCATCCTATCTTTCTTATTTGTGTTGAAGATACTACTATAATTTTTAGTCACTCAGGTTTTCAACAAAAAGTTATATTTGACTTTCACTCTCCATCATCTTCCATACCCTATCAATTGCCAAATCTTTGTAATTTTATCTTTATAATATCTCTTGCATCTGTCCTCTTCCCTCCATTCACATAGCACCCCTTCCTTGTTTGGGTCCTGCACCCAGTCTCTCATGTTTTTAAGCCTTTCTCCATACAAGAGGCAAATTTAAAACCTTCTAAAACAGAGGTGTCAACCACACAGTGGTTTTATGTATACCACAGTACTCTCAAGTTGGACCCAAACCAAATTAAAATGTAATTAAGAAATAATTTTTAAAAATAAATAAAATACAATAAACACAGATAATGTTAATATTTGTTAATTTGTTGATACGTGGTATTCTAAATCAATATATGGTCCACAGGCATCCTTATGTATAGTTCTGTGGCCACAATTTCTTTTTCAGTTTGACACCCCTTACTTTAAAGGATAGAACTGGCTATGTCACTCCCCTATTCACTAAACTTCAGTTACTTTCACTTATCTTTGGGATAAAGTATCAATTTCTCTGGAAAACCCTTCAAAATCTTGCTTCAGTGATCCTTCAAATATTTATATATTACTTCACCTCACTCTGTGCTCCAGCCAAAGTGACCTCCTTGCTATTCCTTACATCCAACTTCCTTGTCTCTATGTCTACAATTCGTAGGTCATATTAGGGTTCTCTCACATTCTCCAATGTTGTCCAAGTGGTTTATTAGCTTTCTCCAAAAACTTGATATTCCATTTCTTTCATATGTAGTCATTCCCCGTTCCTGGGCTCTATTTCCTACTCCTCTTAGCCTCTTAGAATCCCTAGCTGTATTCAAAGCACAGCTCATGTATGACCTCCCTATAAAGACACCAGTCTGAATTCCTCCAGTTGTTACTGCTCTCCACCTGTAAGGATTGCTTTATATTACTTTCATATATCTTATATTTACTTTTCTGTGTACATGTTATAAGACCCTAACAAAAAAATAAAACTAGAAAGTAAGATTCTTGAAGGCAGAGAATATTTTTCTTTTCTTCTCTTAGTACTCCAGCAACAAGTATAGAGACTGGCATAGAGAATTAGGACTCAAAAATATTTATTAAATTGAAGTGAATTGAATTGGAGGAATGGTAGGTGAAGGGCCAACATCCAGCTTGGGTCTGGATATTCCCATATAGAGTAATGATACCCTTCCAAGTTCCCTAGTGTGGCTATACTATAGCTCTGTTCTGCTCTAGATGGTCCAGAACTTTTCACTGTACCCTTTCCAGGTGGCACATTGTGTTATGGACTATAATTTGCTTCCATTCATTTTCTCTTGACCTGTGTTTCTTTCCCTTGGGATTTCACATTTTTGATTGTTAAAACAGGTGCTAATGAATTAAACTATATTTTTCCTGAAAAACAATAAAAAGGGACATTAAGGATAATAACTTAGGGCACTTTGGAAGGTGAATGCAAGGGGTATTGTAAGTGGGGGCATGGCACCCCAACTTAGTAGGTTGTACTTGTGGGTCTGGATGTCTGAACATTCTTAGCCATTCTCTAGGATACAATGCATCTTTTAGCTTCAAGTTAATGCAAAGGAAGGAAAGGAAGGAAAGAGATAAGACTTTGAAAGCTTCAACTTCTCAACAAATCTGAGGAACAGATTATCTACCTAAAACCAAGTCACTTTTTTGGGAAGCTGGATGGAACAAATCCATCCATAAGCATACATATGTAGTCAATCTTTCCCCTTTCTGTGTGCAGACCAGCGAATGTGATATGCCAGAGAGTACATCAGAGATGAATCCAAATTTCATTTCAATGACACAAAAATATCAAAACAGTATTTGTGGGAGGCAGCTAGGTAACACAGTGGATAGAGCACCAGCCCTGCAGTTAGAAGGAACTGAGTTCAAATCTGGTCTCACATGCTTACTAGTTGTGTGACCCTGAGCAAGTCACTCAACCCCAATTATAACTCAAAAAAATAGTTTTTGTGGGTCAGAAGAGAGAGCCTAAGACAGAGGTTCCAGGTTCCAGGTTCCAGTGAGGAGAAAAATAAAACAAAACAAAATCTTTGCTGGTCCCTTCACTTTCTCTCTCCATCCCTTCTCCTTAGCAGCATGATGCTTCTGTAGGAGTTTTCTAGTGCTCTTCCCTTGCATTTATAAATGTCTCAAGTGACTTGGCTTCAATTATGTCCCTAGAGAGACTCCTCCTCAATCTCACATCCCCATTCAGGAAATATTAATTGTTGGTCAGTCTTTAAGTCAGTCAGATTTTGAGGGGCTTTTCAGCGGAATTGATATTTTATCCTAAAGATAGTTTTTATCCTATTATGTAGTGCAGTGTAATACACACTGAGTTAAAGAAAATGAACCTTTGTATGGAGACAGAAATCGCCTTCCGTGACTTGTCAAATATCAGCACTCATACTCTACGTGCCTTGTGACTGATGAAATGGGTATAATTAAGGTGAATTTAGACCTAGAGGGATCTTGAGGTTCACCTGATTCTGCAGAGGACGCTCAGAAATGTTAAATGACTTGATCAAGATCACCAGGAAATGAACCCAGGTCTTTTGACTTCAGGTTCAGTGCCCACGCTCTCCACTTCAGCAAGGATGAAATCTCCCACTTTGACTAGTGTTTTCCCGATATTATGAGATGTTTATTGTTGCATTAAACTTTTTGCAACACTTCAGTGAGGGTGTAATGCACATTATTATCTCAAAACTGATTGAAAACATGGTATAAATAAATGAGCTGATGCATAGAGGAATGGGAATTAGTCTTCATTCTCTGCTGCTCTTTAAAGGTATTACTATAACTCACAGAGGCATTTCTATTCCATCAAGTATAAATTTATTCATCATTTATAGGATGCATATTATATCTGCCGTAACGTCTCTCTGAAATAATTTGGCCATTCAATCCCTGATCAGCTATAAGAAAAAAAAAGTGACTATCTCCTAATACCTTCTGTGATATTTAAATACTTCAGGGATCTAAGTTTTATTTGATTTGGGTAGACATTCCTATCAGCAATATGGATCTTAACCTTTCAGTTCATTAGAATACTATCATTATTAGTTACTGTGGCTTAAAAATCATCACATCACAGGACCAAACTCCCAAAGGTGGTCATCTTCAACCTGGTACTGGGATACTATGCATTAAGTCCATCTTTGCTTATAGTTCAAACCTTTCTATTCTTTAAATTCCAGGAGAGGAAATAATTTCTTAGCTAAAGCCACTTCCTCGTTTTATAAGAGGAGTTAAACACAACCAAAATGATTCTTCTACAGCAATAAAAAACATCTACATGGTCTGTTGACTCTTTGGGAGTTATTATATCCAACTAGAAAACATTTTCTTAAGAATCTCAGGGATAAACTAACCAAGCATCACAGGTGAGTAATTTTCACTTCCTACTAGAGTAGATCAGTGGATAGTCTTGTTTCATTGAAGAAAGCAATTAGTTTTCAGTGTACTGGAAAGAAGAGAACAATTTCACAGATTAGTGGAGCTTAGTGTCCTATTTGGTGATGTCAGCATATAGAAAGAACTATTTTCCCCATTCTTTCAAAGCCATCATAATCAGTAGGATGTTAACATGACACAGCAGGGACAGGCACTTTTACTGACAATCTCTTAACAAATGGAATTCATTATGCTGAGAAATCCTTCAGCCGCTTTAAAAAAAAAAATGCACATCAGCATCTTCTTTTCCAAATGAAAGGGAGCCTGATATAGTATTTAAAGTAAACAAGCCAAACTCTTACATTATCAAATGGTTGTCATCAGTGAATAGTTATTCAGCAGACCTACTATGTGTAACTAGACACTGGCAATACAAAGATGAATAAAACATTGATTTGGCTCCATTGGTATCCATGTAACTTAGAATCTTGCAGGGGAGAGAGGGTAAAATGTGTGTAAGAATGGTAACACTTCACAGACATTATCTCTTTTGATCCTCAGAAGACTCCGTTAGGTTAGTGCCACAATACTATTAACGCCCCCCCCCCCATTTTAATGATGGGGAAACTGAACCTGAGAAATGCCAACTAACTTGTTCAGGATCATGAAGCCTGGGACTGGAATAGGATTTGAACTTAGATTTTCCTAGCATTAAATCTATTACTCTATTACCAAACCACACTACTTTTCTAAAATAAATGCAATACAGCATAAGCCAGAGTGGTACTTAGGGGTTAGCAAACAATCCAGTCTGCTGCCTGTTTTTGTACTGCTCAGAGGCCTATGAGCTAAGCATGGTTTTCACATTTTAAAATACAATAAAACTTTATTTTAAAATATAAAAACCTGCTTAGCTCAAGGGTAGGGTTGTCTAAGAGTAGGCAGTAGACTGAATTTGGCTCATGGGATATTCTTTGCCAACCTTTAAAATGTCACAGAAATTCAGGGAAAAAAGAGGGATCACTGTGGACTTAGATGCTCAAGAAAGATTCCAAACAAGAGGAATCTGAGGTTGCCTTCACGGAAGGGTAGGATTTTCCATGGAAGCCATTTATTTGGATGAAGCTTATAAATATGGTCAATTTTACAAATACGTTTCCAAGTGTCAAAGGGTTTCACACAATGTTGGCATATCCAAAGCCTTCACTATACTCAGTGACTGATATATGATTGGTCAAGACAATCAACAAGCATTTATTAAGCATCTAGTACATGATAGGAACTATGTTACATACTGAGGATAAAAAGAAAGGCAAAAATAGTCCTTGCAATCCACAAGCACACAGTCTGCTAGAGGAGGCAAAAAGTAAACAGCTATGTACAAACAAGATAAAACAGAATAAAATAGAGATAATCTCAGGAGGGGAGGCAAATAGTATTAGGGGTCATACAACCCTGGGTAAGCCCTTCTCCATAATCCAGTATAACCACAATAAAATGGTTATAGTAGTTAAAAAATGAAAATGCATTCTAAAGACCCATCCAAATGAATTCATCTAAACAAATTTCTCCTGTCAGATGTGCTTTGTGAAAGAGGTTTATTTAAGTGGCAAGGAAAAACAATAAGGAACAGCAGCAGAAATGTTTCTAGAAAGTCATTTCCTTCTATATATCAATTAAAAAACATCCTGTTCTAATAAGAAATGACATGTTGACTTTATACAAAATGAGCGGTAGTGAAAATGAAATGGAACTAAAGAGAATTAAATATGCATCATTATCAACAGGCAAACATATGTGTTGAATTGTTTGCAATGGACATTGGAATTATAGCACTACAAGGAAGTTGACACAGCACCTGTTCCCTTCTCATTAAATCATAGAACCATACAGGGCTATTTTCTTTCTTTAGAAGAATTCCGGTAAAGGTGAGTAGAAAATGCTTGTTTTTCCAACAGGTAGTAGTTTTCAGTAATCAACATATTGAAAAACATACTGTAGGAAACCTAACCATGATTCTGGAAACTATGATCTCACAGACAGGTAAAAGATCTCATTCCTTAGGGAATGAGAATGATTTGATTCAAAATCCTGCCTTTGACATTTACTAGCTATGTGACCCCAGACAATTCTATTCATTTCTTAGGCACCTCCATATAAACAGTTACAGATCAAATGATCATTTGCATCAAGCCCTCAACACTAATGAACTCACAGGTATGGGTCAAAAAAATTTCATTTCTTTAATTTCTATTGTCATTTGTCTTCAGATGTGACTGCATCTAATGAATAGTAAATGGTTTACTAGACATTAAATCTTTCTCCAGTGATTGATCCTAAAAGGAAAACAACTTTGATTATGATGATAACAATCTTATCCCATGATCTGGCTTTAATAGTCTTTCTCTTTGAAGCAAGTTTCCCAATGAAGCCCTCAGAGTTCCTCTATAAAAGTGTTTCATAAACTTTAAAGCACTGTTCAAACCTAAGCTATTCATATACTTACTTACTATACCAGTGGAGTCCATGACATCAGTTGGTATCTGGGCAAGGTCAAGAGGATGGGAAGATGGTTCCCTAGTATATTGAGTGGGCAATTTATGGAGGATTTATTGGAGGACTGTAATGGCAATTTAAATAGGAAGATCTTTCCCATTCATTAATATACTCATGTGACCTGCCTGGGTTACATGGAAGTCTGAGTCACATGGAGCCGAGGAGCTAGCTAAATGGGTGGCACAGGAAGAGGTGGAGCTACAGCAGAACTGAGAGGAAATTGGTCAGAGTCTAGTTGGAGCTAGGAAGGATATAGGCAAGCAGGCAGTTGGCTAACGTGAGTGAAAGAGCTTGTCTGTGACTTTGTTTAAGTAAGCCTGCTGGTAATTTGTTTAATGGAACTGGTTTCAGGGAAGCCTAACAGGGGGAAGGTTTGGGGATGGTGTTGTTCTCTGCATTGTTATTGTGTATAGATTTTTGTTACTATGATGGATGTGGTTTTCTTTTGCCTAAATAAATGTTTTGGTTCTGTCTTCCATGTGGAGTCTATTGTATTTCACTATTCAGAATTGCTCCAGGATATTCATGGCCACCATAGTGCTGTGAATATCTTGTTGGTGCTATAAGGACCTATGCAAAAGTGACTTAGGATATCATGTACAGACAGTTGGAAATATGCATCAGTTCAGAGAGCACAGGTTGATCAATGGAAGAGCTATTACTTCCCATTTCTTCCCTCAAAGCCTGTAACTTAAATTATCTTTTTTTTCTGCATTTAGTATGTTTTCTCATTTTGCATTTTACCACACTCATAGTTAGTCAGTCAATAAACAAGCACTTATTAGCATTTTCTATGCCCCAAACACCGTGCTAAGTACTAGAGACAGAGCTTTACAACCCTTGCCCCCAAGGAACATATATTCTCATGGAAAAGAAAATATATGTTGCTACATGCAGATAAGAATAAGATAAATTGAAAAGGGAAGGCACTGGCAGCTGGGAGGACCAGGAAAGGCCTCCTTCAAAGTATGGAATTTAAATTATTATCCTATTCCTCAAAACAGGATGCATCATTTTGCTCCCCCAAATATAACTCTCTTCCAACTTCCTTAGTTCAGAATTTCCCCATTCCTGAAAGTTCTATCCCTTGCCTTCATGCCTCTTCTCCCTTCTACTTTGAATAAGAACCATAAAATGTTAGGACTAGAAGGGACCTTAATGATCCTGACCTATCCTCTTATTTACAAATGAAGATACTGAAATTCTGAAAAATAAAATCACCTGCTCAAAAAATCACATACCCCATCAATGGCAAAGCTGTGAATGGGCTAATTCTGATTTCCAGGGCTTTTTTCCAGTTCCATAGCTATCCAGGTGATCATGGACAGATGCTAAATGATGGTTGATACTGATTCTTCTCCCTTTCCCCTAATTTCTTCTCCTCCCACCTTTCACAAGCTTAACTCCAGGGGATTCTTCCTTCTTTGTGTTACTCTCAGGGTTTACTATTTTTAATATCTTTTTTCTTTTCCTTTGGGGGACAACATCCAGGGAAACAAGGGACAGTTGCTATGGTACATAAATAAAAATAAATTAGCAAGCAGGAGGAAAGGCAAATTAGTAAAGTCAGGAAGGAAGGCAAGGCCACTAGTGATTTTGCATTAGTTGGTGGAGAGGGGGAAACAGGGGAAAGAAAAAACTTGATGTCCTGTCAGAGTTCACAGTCTTTGAACAATGCCTTACCTCACCATGCATGGCCATCTTCCATTCTATTTCCCTTCATTTCTCTATCCATTTGTAAAGGTTTACTGATGGCCTTTGTTTTCACATTGCAAATATTTTTGGATTACCTCCATTCCATGAGAGGTTGCTTGTAACAAAGAAAAAGCATCATGGAAAACCAACAATAGAATGACCTCAACTGAATGTGCATACAACATTCCACATCTGTTGTACCCACCATACATCTTTTTTTTTTTTAATAGAGATCTATTTTCTGTTCTTCCTTTCCTCCAAATCATTCAAAAACAGAGAAAAGAAAAACAAATTCCTTTAACAGATATAGTTAAGAAAAACAAA